>NC_073247.2:160498750-160807500 GCF_029281585.2 Gorilla gorilla gorilla
TAAGCACATTATAGATGTTAACACTAGTAGAGAACAAAGAAGGTGTTTTAATACTGGCACAAATTCCTGCAACCTGCTGTGCAATACATCTTTTCAATGCTTTGTTTATAATCACCTTCATCTGTAAAATGGGAAAATGCCACCAGCCTCCTGAGAGAGCTAAAGTCTGTTAAGAACCTGGATGTCCTGGGGCATAAAGGTGTCTTATAATTATAAGCTATCTCTAAAATGAGTAGCATGCTGAAGGAACTGTGGCTGCATTCTAATATACATTAAGCAGAGCTATATGGAAGTATGCTTTAAGTTTCTGCAAATGCTTCTCTCTCTATAATTGCAAAGTTGAGAATTATGCAAAAGTAGTTATTTTGCATTTATTCAATTTAGTGCTAATAAGGAATTCAAAGAATGGATTAAAGTCATTTTTAGTAACTTGACAGATTTTTGTATACTGTAGCATGATGGTGTACATTGCTGAAGAGCTGGAGAGGCTCTTAAATCTAGACTAAGCCCATTTGTTTTTCTAGGAAAACCGAGGGATTCGATATCCAGAACTAGATTCAAAGAATGCTCATCAACAACACACATGCGGTAGAAATCATGTGTGGGAATGGGGCAGCTGGATGGCAGGTTCCTGAGAAGCAGAGCCTGACATAGGCATTCCTGTGAATTAACTTTAAAGAAAAAGAAACCTGTAAGGAAGTGAAGAGAACAAGTGAGATGGTGGGCTTGGCTGCAGCTTGATCCCATGAGGAGTCCTAGAGCATGAACCAAATCACAGAGTTGTCCCACATTGAGGCAAGATGGGCCCAGCCGTTTGGCTGGATACTGGCTGAACACATTCCTGTCATTTGGATAGGGGTTTCCCATCCAAGAGCAAAGTGGCTTTCCTTCTGCCAAGGGCAAGTATCTGGAGAAGGGCCCACCTGGAGGTCCCTGGAGAAGGACCCACAATAGCTAGAGCATCTGTGCACCAGTCTGGTAAAAGAGATGAGGGAAGGGCCATGCTACCAGCCTTCACTACAGGGCTAAGTTTGGTAGAGCCAGGTAGCTTCCTATCTAAGCAAGGCCTTTTGTTTCCTGAGCAACTTTCAGAAGAGCATGGTGTTGACTGAGCAGAATAAAGCCCATCCTTAGATAGTGAAATTTTTAAAAAGTATCCTTTGATAATTAGCAACAGTATGCACATAGATGAGCTAAGCAATATTTTCTTTGATGCGAACAGTCCTTCTTGAAGTACAAGAAGGCAACACAGATGCTCATTCGGCTTCTTATGTGTTCAGATACTATGGAAACAGAATTCCCAGTTCCTCAAACAAAACATTCTCATTCATACCTGTCCATACTTGCATGTGCCTCCTGTGTCATGCCTCTGCCTCTGGTACTCTGGAATCCTTGTCTTCTATTCACTTCTCAAGATTGCACACCAGCATAAATTCCTAGGTGAAGACTTCCTAGAACACAGGTCCACACAATGAAAAAGTCACTACAGAGGCTATGTAAATACTCCAAGTTCCAAAGACAAAGGGATTTCCAGTACTTCCTCAAGGCCATCTCTCATAGCTTAGATTTCCTGTCCACACCCTGGAACCTAAAGCCTAGGCTCCTCTCAGTTCACTCACACTCTTTGCCCCCGAAGGCATTTTCCTTGTCACCAAGCACCTACTATAATTGAAGAGGGTACAGTCAGTCCCAAGCAGCCCTACCAGGTTTCTCTTACCTCCTCACCATGGATGCCTGGTATCCCTTCCTCATCAGCATTCTCTGATGCTGACACTGGATCCCATTCAAGAGCCATACACTGTGCTGGTACATCACAATGCCAACCACCCTTTTTACATACTCTTAAAACAACCACCACCAGATGCCCCCAGCTCTTCTTCCCCCAAGGCCACAAAAATCTGCAGACTCCATGCATCCGAGTAGTGATTTTCAGCGACTGTGGCTTCTGTTGCCCTTGAAGAATCCTAATTAGGGGAATTGCCTGGCCAAAGTTATGCTTTAGAATGATTACTGAAGCCATAGTGAGAGATCTTGAAGGCTTGGAATAAGGTAGGGATAGAGAAGAGAGGACAGACTGGAGAAAGGTATGATATCTGTGTTCCCATCAATGGATTTGAGTAACTGACAAGATGTGTGAAGTGAGAAAGAGAATAGAAGTGTTAAAATGATCAAGCTTGCTTGCTTGATAATTTGGATAGGTGGTAATACAATAGAGATATCTTAGTCAATTTGTACTGCTATAACAAAATACCTAAGACTGGGTAGTTTATAAAGAAGAGAAATTTATTTCTTCACAGTTCTGGAGGCTAGAAGTCCAAGACCAAGACACCAGCAGGTTCAGTTGTCTGGTGAGCACGTGTTATCTGCTTCCAAGATAATGCCTTGTTGCTGCTTCCCTAGGAGGGATGAATGCTGTGTCCTTACATGCTAGATAGAACAAAATGGCAAAAACGGCTTAACAAGTTCCCTCCAGCCTTTTATAAGGCACTAATCCCATGTTTGAGGGCAGAGCCCTCATGGCCTAGTCACCTCCTAAAGGGTCCACCTTTTAATACTGTTGCACTGGGGATTGGGTTTCAACATGAATTTTGAAGGAGACACAAACATGCAAACCATGGCAGATGCAAAAGTAAAGCAGAAGAATTAACTTCTGACACATTCTACAACATGGATTAAACTCAAAAACATTATGCTAAGTGAAATATAATATGCTAAAAGCCACATATTATATGAGTCCCTTCATAAGAAATATCTAGAATAGGCAAATCAATAGAGACAGAAAGCAGATTAGAGGTTGCCCAGGGATGGAGGGTGGAGGGGATAGAGGGATTGGGAGAATGATAGCTAAAAGTTACAGGGTTTCATTCTGGAGTGGTGAAAATGTTCCTGAACTGGATCATGGTGATGGCTGGACAACACTGCAAAGATACTAAAAAGCACAGAATAGTCCATTTTAAAAGATAAATGTTATATGTATTTTATTACAAAATAAGTAGATAGATTAAAAATAAAACAAAATAAATGAAGGAATGCATACATACATACATACTTAAACCAGTAGGAGGGACATGCCAGAGATGGTGAGCTCAGTTTTAGCTTTCTTAGGCTTGAGGCATTTGTGAACATTGTGGTGGAACTGGATTTAGGTGCCAGGAGCTCAAAAGAGCGTTATAGCTGTCAGGGCTGTGAATACATTGCCTCAGCCCACCCATTTTGGAGAGCTGGGAAGGTAGGAACTGGGGCAAAGCCCTGTATTAGTTTCCTGGGGCTGCTATAACAGAGTACCACAAGTCGGAAGGCTTAAAGCAACAGGAATGTCCTGTCTTCCTAAGTTCCAGATGTTAGAAGTCCAATAACAAGGAGTTGGTTTCTTCTTAGGTTGTAAGAGAAGGATCTGTTCCAGGCCTCCCTCCTTGGCTTGTAGACATCTGTCTTCTCTCTCCCTGAGTCTCTTCACATACTCATCCTTCTATGGGTGACCGTATGCAAATTGCCCCTTTTTATAAGGACACCAGTCATATCGGATTAGGGATCACCGTAAGGACCTCAAGACCTTATCTCCAGATAAGACCACATTCTGAAATACTGGGGGTTAGGGCTTCAACATATGAGTTTTAGGTAGGAACGCAATTCACCCCCTAACAAGCCCATTTCCTGAATTTCCCTTTTCTGAATGGCAGCAATTTTAACGATCCTCCAGTTGCAGTAGTAATCAGCTGCACAGTTCTGTCCCATCCTACGTGGAGGGAATTTAGGGGTACTTACCCCCAAAACCACTCTGGAGCTTCCGTCCATTCTTCTGCAATCTCTCAGAATAACATGGACTTAGGGAGCTGACTAAGAGTCATCTGCCTGCAGTCATTTTCAAATAACATTGTTATTGCAATTACCAAGTTGAGAAAAGCCTGCCCAACCACTACTTGGGCAATTGATAAGGTAATGAAAAAAACAAACAGATTTACTTTTTTATGTGAAGACAAAATGTTTGTAGGAAGCAGCTCTCACATTCTTTGTAAGCAGCTCTGCTCTGTGGATTTTCTCAGCATCTTTAACCAAGCCTGGCTTGTGACCATCTTGTTTTCCTATGGTAGTTCATTCTCTGTTTCTGTGGTGGGACACTGTGCCAAGAGAACTCGCTCAAGACCAAGAGACAGATCAGGCTGTTGTTCCACATTTTCTTTCCACTAAATCACAGTTTTCTTTCAAGGGAAGGTGGCTATTGTGAAGCTGTCAAACTAGCTGTTAAATGGGTTGAAGTGAAGGCTCCTATTAACAACAGCAGCTATCTCTGTCACATTCAAGTTCTGCAGACAGTTACAAGGCAATTTGGCCCTGATAGGTGGGCTATTAAAAATAACAAAAGGCGAGAAGAATGAGAGAGGAACAGCCTTTTTACTTCCTGGTCTCAAAACTAAGGGGCAACTGAATATTTCACACTTGGACCTAGCCTGCAGTTAGTGTGGCCTTCATAATCTCACAGGGACAAGGCATCCTCCCTCCCTGGGTGTTTTCCTTTAGCCAGGTCTGGGAATGGAAGGTGGCAGTGGGGGAGACAGCAACAAGGTCTCTGTCAAGTTCAAGGTGGCCAAAGAGTTCTGAATGCTGATCATAATTGGAAACAGTGTCACTGGTGAGGGCAGTATGTGTGCTGTGTGTGTGCGGTTGTGGGGAGCGGGTAGGGGGCAGTGATGATGCCCTCTGCATGAGAAAGAGCAGTGTGGACAGTTTTACTGTGTCATATCCAAGACTGTGAAGGTTAGACGACAGATAACCGGAAGAGAATTAAAGGGAAATTATCTCTCAGCTTAAGGGAGCCCCAACTTAAATTGGATTTGTGAGTTAACATTTGCCTTACTGTAGGAGTTACATACCAGTACAGGGCCCTGATAGGAGCCTGGCTACCTAACCCCTCGTGTGATGGTTTGGAAAATCAATGAGCCAGTGAAGGACCAGGCCTTGCGTAGACTCAGCAGAGGAGAAACTGCTGCAACCCAGGCAGTCTGCACCTCTGACCAGCAAGAATGGACACCTTTTTCTTCTGTTGAAATAGATTCAGAGTCCCATTTTGCCTGTGCTTAATGAATTCATATATAACATGATCCTTACCCTAGCTTCTTCTGTAATCACTAAAATGTGAGCCTCCTTCCATCAGCCCTCACATCGTATTAGAGCAACTCATCCAAATTGGCAGCCCACATTAACCACATGCCTGCCTGTGGGTTTTATTGCGAATGGGGGCAGGTGATTTGTACTGTTGCGAGGAACATTGCACAGACAGATTCCTTCTTTACTACCCTCAGGTTTGGAAATTCCAAAGTCAGGGAGGAGGAGAAGAGTCTTTGCCCACAGGATCTTGGCTTGGTCTCCACCCCATCCAGACAGCTGTCTCTTTAATATAATGCTTTGTCTCTCCTGGAAAAGACAAAGCTCTTTTCCCCTGGGGAGGCTTCTGCTGGTCATATCAATTGCAGTTTTAATGTAGGGAAAAAATACAGTGAGAAAGAGATTAGGCAGGAAAAAATAGCTCTTTTTCTCTGTGTTTTTCTTGGCAGATATGTCTAGGAATGCATTGGAGACCTTCTGCCATACTTCGTTATGCAGGACAGTAAGCAGAGTGGTTAGGGACATGGGCTTTGGAATCAGGCCACTGTGGATTGCCAGACCAGCTCTCCGTTCTTCTCTTGTCCAGCTGTGAGACTTTTTTTAAAAAAAGACGGCTCTATTTAGATGCATGTAACATAAAACTTACCATTGTAAAGTATACGATTCAGTGTTTTCTAGTATATTCACAGAGTTGTGAAACCATCACCACTATCTAATTCTAGAATATTTTCATCACCCCGAAAGAATCTTCATAACATTAGCAGTCACTCCCCTTGCCCCATCCCCCCAAGCCCTGGCAACCAGTCTCTTTCTGTCTCTACAGATTTGCCTGTTTTAGACATGTCATATGAAAGGAATCATGTGATATGTGGCCTTTGGTGACTGGTTTATTGCACTTGGCATAATATTTTCAAGGCTTATTCATGTTGTACCATGTGTCAGTACTTTCTTCCTTTTTATAGCTGAATAATCATTCATTTCATGGATCTATCACATCATGTTTATCCATTCCATCAGTTCATTGACATTTGTGCTGTTTCTACTTTATGTCTATTCCGTGATGGTTAATGATGTTGAGCATCTTTTCATCTGCTTATTGGCCATTTGTCTTTCTGTGTCTGTCAGTCTGGGCTGCTATAACAAGAATCCCATAGGCTGGGTGGCTTAAACAACAAACACTTGTTTCTCACGTAAGTGGTGGTTGGGAAGTCCATGATCAGGATGCCAGTATGGTTGGGGTCTCGTAAAAACCCTCATCCTGATATCCTCACATGGTAGAAAGAGAATGAAAGGAAGCAAGGTCTCTTGGGTCTCTTCTTAGAAGGTCTCTAATCCCATCATGAGTATTCAACCGTTATGACCCAGTCACCTCCCAAAGACTCCACCTCCTAATATCATCACATTGTGGATTAGAGGTTCAACTCTATATGACTTTGAGAGAGGGGGACACACAAACATTCAGTCCACAGTGGTATCTTCTGTGGAAAAATGTCTATTCAGATCCTTCAGCCCTCACATCGTATTAGAGCAACTCATCCAAATTGGCAGCCCACATTAACCACATGCCTGCCTGTGGGTTTTATTGGGAATGGGGACAGGTGATTTATACTGTTGAGAGGGACATTGCACAGAGAGATTCCTTCTTTACTACCCTCAAGTTTGGAAATTCCAAAGTCAGGGAGGAGGAGAAGAGTCTTTGCCCACAGGATCTTGCCTTACTGTAGGAGTTACACACCAGTACAGGGCCCTGATAGGAGCCCGGCTATCTAACCTCTCGTGTCATGGTTTGGAAAATCAATTAGCCAGTGAAGGACTGGGCCTTGCATAGACTCAGCAGAGGAGAAACTGCTGCAACCCAGGCAGTCTGCAACCCAGGCAGTGTGCACCTCTGATCAGCAAGAATGGACACCTTTTTCTTCTGTTGAAATAGATTCAGACTCTTTAATTGGGTTACTTATCATTTTATTGCTGAGTTTCCAGGGTTCCTTATAAATTCTGGATACTAGATCCTTATCAGATATATGACCCACAAATATTTTCTCCCATTCTGTGTGTTTTCTTCTTAACTTTTTTAAACCTGAATTTCCTCACTTGAACAGAGAAAATACCAGTATAACCTCCCAAATTTCATGGAAAGAGTCAATGAAGTGATCCATTAGCGCACTTAGAGAAATGAATGTCTGGCACACATTAAGCTTACCTCAATAAGTCTTAGTTATTATTAGCTAGTATTGGCTGACTTGGATTTATTGTGAGACAGAGGCAAGGTGTAAGCCCTCAAGTCATAATTGTACATCTGACAGGTGTGATGTGAAAGGTTCAAAGTGCTTTGATTGAACTAACATGTTATTCCTAGAATGATTGGAGCAATTTTATTTGAGGGACTACATTTTTATTCTGAATAGATTTCCTAGTTCTAGATATTAAATACTAAGTCTTGGCCAGTATTGGGGTCTGCTATTCTCCACGTATCTATATTTACAGTTCTTTCTGATTCTATCTAGACAGCTAGTTACCTATCTATCAAGAATGTGAGTCTATGAATAATAGGATAGAAATAGCCAAGTTCTGGGGCAAGTACTCAGAATTGGCACCCTCTTACCTGAAGCCAAATCAGGAAAGAATAGAGCTCCAATTTCACAAGATGTTCATCCACTATATGTAAAACCTACTCTCATGTCTCTCTGTTGTTGCTTAAACTGCTTTCTTCAACCAGAGACCTGGTGATTTCCTCTACAGTGATTCTTTTAAGGCTGCTTCTAAATACATTGATATAAGAACCAGGCTCCAGTTTGCCTTAATATCAGTAATAGTGGAAGCTGTGGCATTTATCAAGTGCTCACGACGAACTCTTTTCACATATTATTTCAGCGAATCTTTGCAACAACCGTCCAAAGTTGTTATAACTAGCCTTATTTTAGAGACGAAAAAAAAATGGCGACTCAGAGAGGTCAATTAGTTTGCCCAGATTTGTACACTTAGTAAATGCAAGAGCACAGGCTGGACCTGTAGTCTATTCAGCTCCCAACCCTTTGCTATTTCCTTTACATATTGTTACCCCTAAGGAAATTGAATTACAGAGCCCTTGATTGTTAGACAACTGAGTTATTTCCGTGTTTCAGAATTAGAAAGCCAATCCTTTCTAATTCATTAGTATATGGTAATACAGAACAGTTTAGATAAGTGTGTCATTTGTTGACAGTGGCCCTCCCTTTTCTTGAGAATCCTCCTCTCCGGTTCAGTTTTTCTTTATGAGTCAGTGGCAGTGCTAAGATGATGGCCTTACATGTGTTCAGCAGGGTCACAGGAATAAGAAAGACTCATGGTATATTGGTGAGCTACAGAGAATTCATTTGCCGCAAGTTGAAATTTGGAGAGAGATGGCCAAAATGACTCAACATGGTTGGCTTTCCACATCAATGTAATTGTGCCATGTGCTATAATTTATAGTGTAAACAAGTTTCCTGCAAAAGCTAAATATATCATGCAACTCATTTAACATGCACAGAAGGAGCCATTAAATTATTTCAGTCCCGTTACTCAAAATGTTCAGAAAATTCCTCTGTATTAGAGCCAGTGCAGGATTGGCTCTGCAGCCAAGTGCATCAACATAAATGTTGAATTCTCAGAAGGAAATGCATGCCTCATACTGTTACTTAGGGAAAATATATGCCCAGACATTGTGGAGACCCTTCTAAAACAATTCTCATTTTGTTAAAACAATACTATCAAATTTTCAATCAGGTTATAAAGCACCTCTGCATTTATAAAGCTTGCAGACAATTGTGAATATCAATAAAAAGGTGATGTGTTTTTAAAAGATTAATAATTTATGAACCATGGAAATGGAAACTGAGGCTTTTTATGTCATTTTCTAATTTTGTCTACCTACGTGGAGAGAATGCCTTGTGGAAGCCATATGTGATGCCTTAAAACTGTTTAAATTGGAGTAATTATCAGAACAAATGGTGTCATTGGATGATATTAGTCTGTTTGTGTTCCTTCTGTCTACCCAATGAATCAACATTAATACATATTTTTAAAAACATTTGAAACATGGTCATCTGTGGTTTCTTTTTTGTTTTAAGGTATATGTTTAAAAATTGATCTAACCTTCCATACGTACTAAAATATACCTTAGATTGAGAGTTTGCAGTTACATATTCCTTATGCAAAAAGGGAGTATCCTTCTCTACTTAGCTGTTAAAGAGTTTGGATAAGGGATGGATATAAAATTTTGTCAAGTATATTTTTGGCCTCTATTGAGGTGATCATCTGGTTTTCATCATTTTATTTGTTGATGATGTGCTATGTTCTACAAATAGACATTTCATTATCAAAATGTTTTAGCACTCCTGGAATGATACTAGATTAATATTTGATGATATATAGTTCAGTTGCATTTTAGGTAGATTTGAATTTTCAAGATTTGAAAAAGTTGATATAGTAATATTAAAAAGGTTCTCATTATTAAAAACATGATCTACTTCTGTTTCTGGCATGCAAAAGCTATTTGTGGCAAATATACAGTTATTTTCCTTCTTTCGATTTTTACTTTAACATGAGATCACATTTCTCTAGTTTGCCTTGTTTCCAAATAAAATGACATATGATGTGTCAGGATAATTCAAGCTCAACTATCTTGAGCCAATAATCACAGATGATAAATATTGGGTGATTCCTATGTGCTAGGGGTTTGAAGTGAGATATTGCATTTAATAGTTATGGCAATTCTATAAGACACTCAAAAGTTCAAGGGATTTGATCTGAGGTGACACAGATAGTCAGAGTTTGAACTTGGGTCTATCTGACTGCAGTACAAGCTCTATTGCTACACTGAGCTTTTCAGTGCACTCAGTAGCCACACACAAGTCAATTGGCTTTGCAAAGTGGAAAGTTACTGGTCTCTGAGGACTCTGAATATTGGCTAGTTCTTATGGATGTGTGTGCCCTTGGACCCAGCATGTTACATGATGAGCTCTGGCTAGCTTAGCATGCATGCATCACCCCAGCAGAGAAACAAGTCCATTAGCTATTGTTCTGTTTATGGTAATGATACTACCAGCCTTTGTTAGAATTTAAATGTGGACAGCACATTCACAATGAGACCTTAGTAAATGAGAGTTATGTTCAGCAGGTCACCAGGATCTGAAACTCAGGTCTTGTAAGGAGTAGTTATCAACTTACAGGGATGTCTGGTGGTGTAGGGGAGCACTTTTACCATGGCACCCTGGAGAACCTGCAGGTATCCAAATAGGCCACATAAGCAGAGGCTTGAACCACAGCTAATCTGAGCCTTGGTGGAACATCCAGTGATCCTCCCAGAACAAGAGAGGACAAGAAGATTGTGAGATGTACTTTAAGGCCATCTCCCACTCACTTCCCTATCTCCTTTGGAATGCTATCATGAGACAGTTTCCCATCACCTCCCAGGTTCTGTTGAGGAGTTTTCTGTCCTGCCCTCCACTGAATAGAACTCTAGCCTATACAACTGCTAAGCCAAAGTCTAAAATTGACTCCTCAGCTACAGTGTGTCCTATAACTTGGTCTTCAGTCATCTGGCCTCTTTTGGTTGGTATCCTCCTTTTTGGTGTGTGGGACAAGAGTCTGGGGTCAGCTGGCACCTTTGGCAATTCTTCTTTTATTTTATTTCAAGCCTAGTTTAGTAAGTACTAAACTATCTGTATCTAAAAGTGGACCTGCATCTTTATTGGTTGAATTAGCCAGGCCTTGGCCTTGACCTTGCCCTGTCTTGTATGTGTGTGTAACAGGTGGTACTCATACTCATCTGCTGGAATGCTCACAGGGGTCCTAGGCTACATGTGCCCAAGAAGGTCTATGCAGCTCTACAGAGTTAAAATACTGTCAATATGGGTTAGAAAGCAATCTACCTCTTCCCCTAAACCGGAGTGTGGAGAGTGATTTTGATGCAGCCAAAAGAGCTGAGCATACAAATCAGGTGGGATTTTTATAAATAACTGAGCAACAATGCTGTCAACATTTTAGTTGGGCCTACATTGTCAGGCCTGAATGTGTTGCTTAAATAATCTGAAATAAAATGTGAATTCTTTATGCATCAGCATAAGGGAAATCCTATTTCCTGTGTCAATTCAGGTAAACAGGCCTTCTTGACAACCTTTCTCTGGAAATGGGTTTGAGAAATGGTTTAAAGCACTCCAAGCTAAAGTGTTCTGTTATCAGCAGCTGAAAATTTGCCATGCATCACATAGGACTAAGAATTGTTCCTTGCCCCCACTGAGTTTAATGTAAGACACAATGGCTGTCAGCAGGTATGAGTTGTAGTGCACTTAACAGCGACTTAGTATTTCAGTTGTTTTGGACAGTTTCCTTAGATAGATATTAATGGACCAACTCCATAAAGGAGTTATTTCCTTAATCATTTGACAATTAGGAGCTGATGTGAAGAGATGAGTAATGAAGTACCCTTTGTGATTGTACTTTGGAGGTAGCCACAGGGGTTTTTTATATCTAATCTGCTGTAGTTGCTCTAAGAAGCTGAAGGGAGACTGAGAGGGGCAATTCCAAAAGGAATTCTGCCTTTCCTCATCACTTGAGAATGGAAGCTAACCAGTGACTGGGTTTGTCTCCAAAGAGAATGCTGAGTACTAGAGACACTCTTCTGCCTGATAGAGAAAGGTCCTAGCTTAAGTCCTCACTTGGCATCTGAGCCTTATCAAAATGAAGAGACATTTGATAGACGGGCAGCCTAGTGTGAGGGAAGGCTTTGATGTCTGGTGGAATTCCTGATTTAAATTCAGTGTTCTTAGACAACCTTGAATGTTAGGATCATCAGTGTCCAAATTCAATTGACTCCAATTCTGAAATGTCTCTAGAATCTGGTCTCCACTATTTTTACTGTCTGTGCCCTGACCCAGGCCACCAACCTGTGTTACCTGGAGTACTACGATGGCAGTCTAACTGGTTTCCTTGCTGCCTCCTTCTTTCAGTCAATCTATATTCTTTACTTCCTGAAATCTCACCAGCAAATACCAAGCCTCGTATATGGTCTTGAATGAATTCCTATTCCTCCACTTGGATGACTTTCCATATCACCCAGTATGACTCAAAGGAAATTCTTTCAAGATGATTTGTACCGCCCTACCAAAGAGCAGAACATCAGCTATCAGGGTCCATACTTGAACTTTTTTTTAAAGATAAAAGATTCTGTGTTCTCCTTTGGAATTATCCCCGCATTTGTTTTCAGGCCCAGGTTGATCTACTGAGTTATGGTCTTCTCTGGGGAAATTCACTCTTAGATGTTTTAACACACACACTTCTGAAAAGTGATACAAGACTGTTTCGTTGTGAGTAACATTTTCTTGAAAGCCATCTGAATTCTATTAGGCACTTTGTCATTTGCATGATAACTTGAGTTCCCACATTGGGAGGACATTGTATAACCCAGAGAAATATACTAAGAAAATGAAAATCAAATCCAAAATAGTGACAGTAGAGCAGAAAATTGGTATTGTGCTGAATGTATGTGACCAATTCTAAGGAATTCCAAGGTTGAAGAGGTGACAGTTGATTGATTCAAGTCATATACGTCAGGGTTCACACTATTAGCTTTGGCTTGTGTATACAATATAGACATAGATTCATATGTACCACATATGCACCCAGACAAAAGAATAGTTACTCTACTATTCTCTTACTGTTGTTTGAGAACTCAGCACTGTAGGCTGTCAGGCTATGTGGCACTTTCTGAATCTCTGAGATACATATTATTTTTATTCCCATTGCATAGAAGAGAAAACTGAGGTTCAGAGAGGGTAGGTAAATTAAGCTCAAGTTCTCTTATTAAATCCTATGCAATATCCATGGAGCCACAACCATCTCCATAAAACGAGGAATCTTAACTAGATGAATTGTTTTTAGGTTTTGTTCCTGCAAATCCCTGGGAGTTAACAAAACAAACTACTTTAATCTTATTTGAGGTTTCCTGTAAGGTTTCATTTGGCTACACAAGAAAAGATTTTTTGAGTTTAAGAGTTTGAAAATCATTGGCTTAAAGCAAGGGTCAGCAAACTCTATTTTGATAAAGACCTAGATAATAAATGTTTTAAGCCTTCGTTTGGTAGCAACTACTCAACCTGGCCATTGTAGCTCAAAAGCAGCCGTGGATGATACATAATGAATAGGAGTGGCTGTAGTCCAATAACACTTTATTTATGGATAATGAAATCTAAGTTCCATATAAATTTTTATGTGTCGTGAAATATTATTCTTCTTTTGATTTTTTTACACATTTAAAAATGAAAAAAAAAACTGTTCTAAAATCATAAGCAGTACAGAAACAGACGGAAGGCTGCTTTGGGCTGAGGCCTTCAGTTGGCCAATCCCTAGACTAGATGGCCCCTAAGGGAACTCCTAGTTCTCACACTAAGGAGCCCAATTAATCTTATGAAATACCTATTTTCTGAACCCCTTGGAAGGCCATCAGCTACAGAAGACAATCTTTATCAGGCCCACGTGCCCATGGCAGGATGCATGTTTAGACCCTGCCTGTGGGCACAGTGGTTGGCACTGGGCTAGGGGTCCACACCTGATAGATCTTGGAGATTTGTTCCTATAGAGTATAATACAGATTTTCAAACTGGTTGTCACTGCCACAGCCCTCAGACAGGGATTCTGTAGGATTCCCAGTGAGGTGGTGGCCACTGAATCAAAGTTTTAAGTTAAAACCTTAGGAAAATGAAATGTAGCTCCTCCTAAGGGGAAAAAACAGCCTGAGCACCTTTACTGCAGGGAAGAAGAATGAATTCCCTGAAAAATATCACCTCCTCTTCCTTATCACCTGCCTTCCTACCAACAAATGATTCAATGCTGTGGAGACTACAAAGCACTAGATAGGAAAATATATAATTCTCTGAGTAATTCTAAACCAGTCATGTTTTATTTCTTTTAGATTACTTTATGAAGAGGAAGTGCCCTTTAAGGAGTCAAGAGGGCTAAGTTACTATTCTAGAAGAGGGACCAGAGTAAGACTCTGCCTAATGAGAACATGCAAGCCCTCTCTAGGCTGTGTTATTATCCTCAAAGTCAATTGTGTCATTCATTTGGGCCATCAGAAACTTACTCTGATTGCCATGAACTCTGGGGTATTTAGAAAGACAATGATAATTTAAACCAGTAACCAGAAGACCCCAAACTCATTGGGCCAGAAGTTATAGCTCTATGTTTTAGTTAAGAGCTTAAAACCTGAGTGTAATAGCCTCCTCCCTCTCCTATATGACAGAGGTAGGAACACTGGTTCTGTCTCCAACATCGTTACAAGTCTAGTCTCTGAGTGTGGACTATAGAGAGCAAGACTCCAGCTGCAAGGTAGAAGGTACAGGAAAGTACGTGGCAACTCCTAACTGGCAGATCATTCTCACAATTAAAGGTATTGAACAATAGAAAGGTATTGTTAGCTACCTATCAGAAAAAACATGTATGACCATATGTTAGGGATGTTGCAGTTCTCTCCACTAGGTGACACAGTGACATGGTGAAAGAGATAGCACTCTCAAGTACTTCCAACTGGAAGAGTACATCTGAGAATCAGTCACCAGCATTGCAGCTAGCACCATAGATACCTTGAAGCTGGAATCTAGCCAGTATCAAGTGCTGCTGTCTGCCAAGAGGAACACCATTTTGTAGTTCACAAAAAGGCACTGTGTAGGCTTGCAAGTCCTGAGAACAACTCAGTGTCCCAACGGTTGTTTCTGAGCAAGGATTCTGGATCAACTAGGAGCCTATTATGCCCAGTCTTACACGCAAACTTCAGAGACAGATGTGTGTTGGAACAGCTTCCTGAGAGTGACAGGCCTAAAGACACGGTGCTCAAGGTGAGCACAACTTCAAGTGGGGGGTCGCCCTTGGTTCATTTCTCTGGATCAGCAGGTAGCTTCCCAGGTATAAAGGTCAGAACATCGGGGCCACTCATTTTTTTCTGAACTCTCACTTGGTACGGTCTGGATGTTTCCTCTTGCAACTGTCTTTCAAATTTCTGGGATATCTTAAGCACTCCAAGAGGATCTAAGAAAACCCAAGACAGATCTGATGGATTTAGGCCATTTCTAGAAGAGTAAACCAAAGCTCCAAAACTTTCCAAACTCCTTTATAGTCTTTGAACCTCTCCTTATTTGGTCATGGTTTCCAATGATGTGTGGGGCCTGATACCTCTGCCAGCCTCTAGGTTAACACATCAGCTTTTAAAAATTATTATTCCCACCTCTACAACAAAATTCCTTTGACAATAATAATAACAATATCAATAGTAACCAAGATGAAAGTGATAGCTGGTAGCTGTATTGGCTCCTAGGCAATTTGTATAAACTTTATTTTCTAATTCTAAAAATTGTCCAGAGTAGGTATTATTATTGCCCATTTTAACATATAGAAAATTGAGATTCAAAAGGTCTTATTTACTGTATTAAAAAAATCCATTAGGAATTCCTGTATTTGAACTCAGGTCTGTTTGGCTCTCAAGACCTTGCTCTTAAGTCCATGCTGACTCAACCAAGGGCTTCTTCCTGCAGCCTTCTATAATAATGTTTCAAGCCCTCTATTTTTCCCTCTTCAAAATCATCTAAGCATTCCACTATGTAAATTGGCAAAGTTTTTGGAGAGTGATCTTATGATTTTCTGGTTATCATTCACATGGGACCTGTCATGTCATAGTGCACTAGAATGTTTCAGTGCAAAGAGCCCTTGGAGGCCACTAGGTTCAGCTTGAAGCTCAGAAAACCAAGGACAAAGATCTTCTTTTGGTCCATTCCATCTCATCCAAATTTCACTATCTGAGCTTTTATAGGATCATCTCCTCAGGGCAAGAACTTGGTTTTTTGTTCACAGTTTTATAGATTATTCTATGTCTTAATACTACAAATTATAGGTCATAGTAAAAATAAAAACAGCATTTTTACACCAAGATGAACATTGTGGATGACTAGACCCTGAACAGACAACAGACTTCACTAAGGAGGTCTAATTGATTCTGTTTTCACCTAACTGAAAAGTTGAAGAACAATGTCTGTTTTTTTTTAAGATCACACACACAGGCATACATTTATATGAGCAATTTTTTTCACATTATGTGTCATGAATTTGTCTATGGAATTATAACCTCATGAAAAGAGATTACCATTTTTCTGCCGAGACAACCTTAACTGCATTGGGTGTGAATGGTGCTGCTATAATAATTAAATCTAAAATCTTTCATAATCCTACGCTTTCCCTAGAGTAATGTTCAGCATTAGCCAAGGATGAAAATGCAAACAAGTACATGTATATTCAATAATAAAGCTTAATAGGTCAGGGAAGAAGTGGAATGAAATGAATGCCTAGTGCCTCCAGAGATAACTAATAGTAATTTGCTTCCTAGTTACTTCTTTGACTTGTGTTTACTGGGACTTGAATATGTGCATCAGATTTTCCTTTATTAACAGCCAAATCCATACCAAGCTTGTTGCATGGTGGGGGTGGGGGGAGGTTGTTTAATGTCAATCGCTGTGTAGATTGCCTGCCTATTTCAGAACTGTACGTTGGAGTGCATTTCATCTCCATGTTAAAAATCATATAATGTTGATTGGAGAGTAAAATGACTGCTGAGTTCAGACCTCTGTGCTCTGACTCTGGATGTGCTACTTCTACCTGAAGGAGAGAAACCGGAAGACCACAAGCACATTTCTACATCTGGCCTTGAGATGCCCTTAGACATTTCCCAAGTCATCATGGATTACCTTCAGATTGTTCAGAAAATTAAAAGGAGAGGAGCAAAGGCACACAGAAACTTCTGCTTCTGATTACTTTTTAATAGTATTAATGAAGTCCATTATTTCCAACTGAGATAGCTTTCCAAATTAATGGTGCCCCGCATTATTAGTTTTGTGCTTTCATAAAGCACTTTCGCATGCATTAGCTCCTGTTATGCTCACCACCACCCTCCTGTGATGGAACCAAAGTGTTATCCCATTGAACAGATGAGGGACACAGATGAACCTCAGAGCTGGTAAATTGCCCCAGATATCGGGGTTTATGATTAGCCAGCAATTGAGTCCCAGTATCTTGACTCCATGCTAATGTTTTCTGAGGTTTTTGTTATTGCCGTCAATTTTATTGAATATACCATCTTTTATAAGTTGTACACTCTAGGAAAACCTTGTATACTCCCAATTCTAGCTGGAGATGATCTAGGTTCCATGTTTGCCTCTGTGATTTCTAGCTGTGTGTTCACAAGCAAGCTCCTTAACCTGTCTAAACCTCAGAGTCTCCATCTGAAAAATGCAGCTGTAACATCATCTCCTTCATAGAAGTATTGTGAGGACCAAATTCCGTGCTGCTGGTCAAATACTTAGGACTTTCTCTGTCTCTGAAAATTGATCCTCTAAATGCAGGAATTATTTACCATTTCTTTTGCTGAATACTTGAATATAAATTAACACATAGACATTCCCTAGATGTATTGAGATACACACACACACACACACACACACACACACACACACGGAAAGTAAAGCCATTTATAATAACAAGCATAGGTAGTTTTTAAATGTTTGAGTTCTATAGCTTATGAGAATGATACAGTCTTCATTTCCCACAATGTGTTGTAAAGAATTATTTACAGAATTAAAGAATTATGTTCAGAGTCATAAGTCTGCAACTGCAAAAGAAATACCAAGATACATTTTTTCTCCTCTAAGATCTTCAAAACATCCATTAGTCTCTTGAAGGACAGTCATAAATCCTGCAAATTTAGTTTATCCGAAAGCCACTCTAACAGTTGTCCTTCCCAGCAATCATCCTTTATATCAGTCTTTGGTTTGCAGACCTCAGTGTACACATTCTAGTGTTATGTGACTGAGCATGAAAGTGGGGGAGCTGTGCTTTTTTTGGAGAGTTATTGGATATCCACTCTGCCCTGACTCTCTTTTCAATATTTGAACATAACCTCTGAAGTAACTTTCCCCCTATTTATCAAATTAGAAGCTTCCTTTTCCCTTCTGGCTTCTCTTCTGGAAAAACACCCAAGTGGGATTACAGAGATGGAAATTTTAGGAGTGGCTCCAGCACTAACTATTAATAGCTGGGTGAGCTTCAGCAAAGCAATTCACCTCTCTGAATCTTTCCTTCCTTGTCTGCAAAATGAGGCCAGTAGACTCTATCATTTGTGGGAAGATGCTGTGAAGCACAGTGAGGTGAAAATGCTGCACCCTCTGCCCTCATGGGAATTACGGACTAGTGGGGAGAGATTCAGTGGAAAGCTGTGCTGTGATCCACCTGGAGCTGAGGGTTGGGTAGAGGAAAAAAATATTCTTCCTGAGATGAGAGTTCTTTCTAGAAAGCTTTTGTACAGAAAGTGGGATCATTGGGCTACAAAGGATAAATAGGATTTCCAGAGTTAAGAAAGAGATTTCTAGCCCTGGAGCTGAGCCTGATGCAGAGCCTAGATGCAAGAAAGAGCAATATATGCATAGGAAATGGTCATTGGTCCAGAGAGGCTGAGACTGTCCCTTCTTGAAGCCTAAGGATGAGGTATAAAGTTATATATAATAAATAAAAATATGAACACCAATAGGTCTTTGAAGACAGTGTAGCTGGAATTTTAAGATAATAAGCTATTCGTCCTGCTGTACCTCACACTTGGAGAGGATGCCACTGGAATTAATATCCTTATAGAAACAAAAGGCTTTGTGGCTCCATAAACAATCTTGAAAGTGCTAGTTCAACACCAAAATCCAGACCACTCATTTTTCAGGTGCCTTGCCTTAGGAGAGAAAGGTTTCTTATCCACATCATGGGCTTACATCTCTCCGATCAAATTTTACAGGAAGAGATCGGTCATATATCAGAAGGTTAATGACTAGCCATTTCTCTCCCAGCTCTTTTGCGGCCCCCCAGCTACCCAGCAGCAGAGGGCACTGAAAGGCAGTGCAGGTTCACTGTGCCTTTTACCTCCGTCATGCAGAGAGACCCAGCAGGCTTTGACAACAGCCTCCAGAGCTAGGGACTGTTATCATGCCCCTCTTCTTTCATGGGAAACTCTGAGCACCTTGTCCTGTAGAGATCCAGTGCCACATCCCACGTACGCAGTGATTGATCAGTACATTTCTTGCACTTTTAGTAGTAAAAACGTATAGAGTCCAGTCATCTCTGGAGATGCTGAAATAGTATTTTCCCCTTCATTTAGGGGAAGGTAGAGAGGGAAGATATGTGCAAATATGATATAAATATAAGAGCTCAAATATCTAATTAGCTGAAACGATCTTGGTTCCCTCTATACCTTTGAAGGATTTGCAGCTGTCAGATTGTAGCTCCAATACTTTATTCTCATTGCAAGATGTATCTGAGGATGATTTAGAAAATATGCCTTCTAACTCAAACACCACTCTGATCTCTTTGTAGGATGCTTGAGGATGACCTGAAGCTGAGCAGTGATGAAGATGACCTTGAGCCTGTGAAGACCTTGACCACTCAGTGCACTGCCACTGAGCTCTACCAGGTAAGAAGAGCTTAGGGCTTTGTTTTGGGACTAAGGGGGGAGCAGGAGGAACTGGAATGGCTTTGACATGCTTTGACATGCACAAACTTCCCCATGCTTTATCTCTGGGCTTTGGAGAGAGGGAAAGAAGCAAAGATGAGCATAGTGTTCTGGAACAGGTCAAATCAGTTCAAACTTTCATTAAAGCTATAGTAAGGAGATGCAGAGCTCTTTAAAACTGCTTTCAACCCCCTCCCATCTCTCTCTCTGTTCCATACACAAATGCTGGTCAGTGGTAAGCAATAGAGATTGTCTTGCCCTCTCTTGGACTACTTATTGTCTTGGGTGAGGTATAATTTTCATTTGGTGACTCTGGTGTGAGGCTTGGAACCCATACTCATTAATTTAGATATAAATGTGATGCTTCATTCACCTTTCCCAGATGCACCGTTTCAGAATGCAGCTGAGATCCAATACGCAACATCTTGCCATTAAATGAACCTTTAGGCAGAAGACATTTGGCAAAAACTTGCGGCTGCCTTTGTATCCTTCTATCCCACATTTTAAGCATTTACAGTATTTTACCACCAAATGAGATGGCAGGAATATGTGTTTTCAGCATTTCAATGAGACTGGACTTTATGATTTGAAAAGGCCAAGTATCATGTGTGACTCATGAGAATGGCAACCTAGTGTGTGGTGTCAATGGTGCTTGCACATTTTCTCCTTGAGAGAGAACTGTCTCGAATGTGGGGTCCTTCTGGGTGTGCTTATCACCTCAAGTGAGGAATGCAGAAGGATTGCCTTTCTTTAAATCCAGTACCTGACCAAGATCTTCCTACAGTGAAGTCTGCTACATTATAAAACAGACTGTTTAAAGGAATGCTCATGCACTGGTATTTCAAGAGAGTTAACAAATATGGAATTCCATGTTCATTGAACATTTCATAAGGAAGAGCCTACAAAGAAAAGCTTAGGAAAAATTATCAAGGCTCAGTTACTCTATTCTCATCTACAGCTGTTTACCACACTAGAACTCCTACCATTCTGGTATACTTTAAAAATCAAATCCATCTTCAGCGTTATGTGGCCAAAACTTTTGTCTACTTTACTTTCTCCACTTTCTTGTGCTTGAATTTTAATAATATGTAAAAAATAATTGCATCTTTGCAAGTTTAGTGCTTTATCAAGAACAACCACGGGGTAAGTGCAGACTACATAGTGCTGGCCTAAGCCAATTTCACAACTGTTTCCCATGGGCTTGCTGTACATTTACTGAATGCAAGCTGTCTCCCTCCTACTTGAGTTGGGCTTCATAGCAAATGTAAAATGCACACTTAATTTCCAAAAATTGTCATTTCTCCTTCACACATTTAATACGCCAATGGCAGGAGCATCATATTTGTAAGTAAAACAAAAGCAAAAATGAAAACATTCTAGATCATTGATTTTGACAGATAAAAATTTGCTTTTTAATGGAAATGTTTAAAGTAGAATTCAATAATAATTGAAAGTAGATTTTGCACATTGACTTCCTCTTTATGTAATTATATGAATGTAATCTACTTTTTAACTTATAAAGTTATTTTCTGTATTTATCTCAAAATTGGCAAAGGGTCTGTTGGCCTGAATCATCTGAGTTTTAGGGTATATTCACTGAGTTTTTGTAAGTGCTGAGACTCTCAGATGATCAGGACTGGTGGGTTGGAACCTTTTTATGACATGTTGCTGCTAGTCATGATGTCTTCCTCAAAAAGGCTTAGGTTCTCAGTGAAAATTTGATGCGGAGATTGAACTAGGGGCTCTAAGGTGAGGCAAAATGACAACTTATTCCCTCTAGCTGAGTCCTAGGAGCAAGATGTAGGCACAAGGTTATAAACATTTGCAAATGAACCCTCCCTGTAGAGTTTGAAGATGAGTTACAAGGCCTGGAAGGCTATAGACCAAAAGAGAATGCTTGTGCAGTAGTGGCAGCAGTAGTACTAGCAATGTTTGCAGAGCTCTGCCTTTAGGATGCATAATGTCTTTTTGTAAAAGTAAATGGGTTGAAATAATTTTCTTTTTTTATTGCGGCAAAATTCACATAACATAAAATTAACCATTTTAAAGTGTTCAATTCTGTGACACTTAATACAATCACAAGACTGTGCATCCATCCCAGTTCCAGAATTTTTCATCGCTCCAAGTGGAAACTCCATACCCATTAAACAGTTACTCCCCATTTCCCCCTCCCCCTAACCCCGACAACTGCTAATCTACTTTTTGTCTCTATGGATTTGTCTGTTTCATGTAACTGGAATCCTATAATATGTGACCTTTTTTGTCTGGCTTCTTTCACTCACCATAATGTTTTCTTGGTTGTTCAATGTCATGTATCAGTACTTCATTTTGTTTTATGGCTAAGTAGCATTCCATTGTATGAATAAACCACATTTTCTTTATCTACTCATCATTTGATGGACATTTTGGTTGTTTCCAACTTTTGGCTACTGTGAATAGTGCTACGGTGAAGATTTGTATATAAGTTTCACATGGACATGTTTTCTTTCTGGTGTGTACCTAGAAGTGGAATTGATGAGTCACATGGTAATTCTACAGTTAACTTATAGAGGAATCACCAAAATCATTTTGTTTTAGATAATATAGTGCCATGCATATAACATAGTACGGTTCACTCATCTTTGAATTGGGACAGTCATACCTCCAGCACCATCATAAGGAGGAGTACTGAGACTACCATTTTTGGAACCACTCTTGCTCTGTGCCAGGCACAAGCTAGGTGTGGTGTCTCATTTGAACCTTACAGCAAACCTTAGCAGTAGGTTTGGGCCTCCTGGCTGAGCAAAAGAATTGCGGAGTCGTTCCATTTGTGGCAGAATGATTGGGGAGAAAGCATACAGACATATGAATTGGTCCATAAAACTGTGCTCAAGAGCCCAGACGACACTGCTGGTTTCAGCTGACATAATAGTTAGAAATGGCTCAGAACCCAGTGGCTGCATTCATGCAGACATAGTCCAATAAAAAAGCCATTTACTTTCTGGAGACATCCCCAAATCATCTCATCCATAATCATCACACCTTGACTCATTTGAAGAAACTCAAATTATCCAGGTGTAGTGAGTACACAGCAATCTTTTTCAAACAGTATCTAAGAGCTTATAATGTGGGCTTAGAGCATAAGCATCCCCAAGAGAATACATTTCAAATACATGTATGAAAATGAAACACAGGATCAAGTTGTGTCAGCTTCTAAACTGACATTTGAGTACCGAGTATCTTACAATCAGAACAGCCTCCCCTTTTTCTGCTACTTCCACCTTCCACAGCAGTATTAGCCATGCTGAGCCAGGTGACAGGTCATGTGCACAAACACAAGCAGAGCAAGTAGGGTATGTTTAAATGCTAAATATTATTCCCTCAAATGGGAAAATGGAACATGAGTCCAGAATGGGGGAATTATAACATATAAATTAAAGATGCCAAATGGTCAGCCATAGAGACTCATGATCATAAGAAAACATTTTTAACAGAAGATTTTACCTTCGAATGACTCTTTAAAGTCAGAGATACATAATCATACATGTACATGGCTTCAATGAAGACATGATAGTGATTGCAGCCTGAAAATACCTGTTAAAACTTTGTGTTTTCTCTCCAGTCCTCTACTGCATTTGACTTTCTTGGTTGGGACTATTTGGGCAGCAGACATATGCATGCTGTGTTCTAAGGTGGTGGGACAATGCTGGGACAGTGTAGGAGAGTGTGTGAGAGTATAGCTGTATAGTTACATGGACATGGCTTTGAATTCTAGCTCTGCCACTCTGAAACTGGTTGACCTTGGGCAAAGACCTAAGTACCTATAAAATAGAGGTAAAAATAGCACCTTCTTCATTGGGTCATACTGGGGATTCAATGATTAGGTCAATCAATACAGGCAAAAGCACCTGATGCTATGCTTAGCACATAGTAAGTACTCACCACTTTACGTGATAATCATCATCATCGTTATGGGTGCTACTAATGATCTAAAAAAGCTTCACATTCTTTGAGATGCTACATATATTTACTTTCCCTTTTCTTGTAAGGAATGGGATGTTAAAGACAGCTGCTGGGTTTTCTATCCTGTATATGGCAAACTTGAATGAAAATGTCTGTCATCCTAAAGTTTATTAGCTGTGTGCCTGGCCATGAGTAATTTTAAATGTAGATATTAAGAACATAGTTTTTAGAATAAAGAAGCCTGGGGTTTAATCCCAGGCCTCAAATACTAGCTGTATACTAGCTGTATGGCATTGGGAAAGTTGTTTAACATCTCTAAGTCTCAGATCTCTTACCAGTAGACTGGAATAAACCAGCCTTGTCTAACTCATAGGAGTATTGTAAGGATCAAGTGAAGACAGTGTATAAGAAAATGCCTTGAACTACAAAATAGGTGGTTACTCTTCCTTGTGGTCCTTTTAAACATTAACTGGCAGCCCTCCGTTTAGGATCCATAGGGAAATAGACATAGCCCTTCGTTTTGGCCTAGGTATCCATAGGGATCTGTTAGGAACTGCATTGCATGTCTTAACTGGCCCCCAAAGGCAGCCATCAGATATGAATGACCTTAACTTTCCTTTAAGCCCTGACAACTTTTAAACTAGAGATCCCAGAAAGAAAGGCTAGGTTGCCAATGATCTGCACCAAGTCCTCCAGGAAATTATGTGTCTCCAAAAGAGTTTTTCTTCCAAGGATTGGCGTGGGTGGAGAGTTGATTCATACCCTTCTATTGCAGTTCTTACCTTCTCTTTCTGAGCTCATGCTGTGCCCTAGAGAAAGGCTTGAAGGCTCTTCTAGGATGCTATACTCACCTTGGCTGTCTCTCAGGAGCTATCCCTGAATGGGAGATAAATAACTATTTGAAGTTGACATTAGACATTGCAAACATCCAGAACAGTGTTGGAATTAGACATAGTGCTATGTACTTAGTGTCTGAATAAACATATGTGCTGCAATGTATTTTTTAAGTTTGATATCAATGGCACGGTTGAGATTTGGGGGCCACATGATGTCCATTACCTGGCTGACTGCATTTTTTGCTTCTCAGCTGACACTGTTGGCATCATAGATATAAAATCCAGCCCTGGCCTTCCCCATGAAACACTTATTGAATTTCCATTTTCAAGCCAGTCCTCCAGGGTAGGCAGAGATGGCCACTGGGGTTTGGCTAGGGAGTGGCCTGACCCAGGAGGACAGACGTTTTGGGAGTGGGAATATGTTATGTTCTCTGTATGCCCCTGCCTCATACCACTAAACCTCTGGTTTTTCTTTTTGTCAGTTTTTCTTTTCGTTTTTCTCGAGGTTAAAGGAACCCCTGAAAATCAGGAGTTAAACCTGGAATCAATTTTCATTTACAGCTGAGAAGCAGTTATTGATGCTGTGCTTGCAGTTCAATAAAAGATCTAAAGATATAGACCTTGTGCTTCTCTTTCAATATAAGCAGCCTAATCAGTCTCAAATGTTTTTTTAACAAAGAAATTGTATCGACAGGTTTATTAAAATTGCTGTCTTTAAAGTTTTAAACTATCCGCAATTTGACTTATTCCAAAGGCTTCTAGAATGTGTGGCGGGCAAACTCCAAAGCTCCCTCCAGCACATGTTCTTAGAGCCAGGTAAACATCTGCTTAATGTCTAATTGAGTGATATTATGATGTCTGATTTCCACAGCCCTAAACATGTAGTCTGGTGTCCACAGGTAGCGGGATGGCTTGTGATGCCTGGGTTCTGAAGCCTAGTTAGATCTGGCCATGGCTGTCTCATGCCCCAGTTAGCTCACATTGGCATTAGAAGCAGCAGACTTTAGAAATCTAAAAGCCATAAAAGAGATGGGTCTTGTTAGAAACTTCCTTTAGGGCATTATAACATTAATAACATCTTATTAATATGAATTAGATTGAAATATTACATGACTTCATTTAGCACAGTTAGAAGTTCAGAAAACATTTGATATGACTGAAAATGTTCAATTAGTGACCAGGTTCACTAAAAGACCCTACATAAAGCTTGGAGTAGTATGCTAGTGCTTTAAAAACAGAACTGAACCATTAAAATTTTCTTTGAACACAAAACATTCTAATGTGTTGTGTCTGGGCATGTGATTGTGAGTAGCTCCAGTGAACCCAATTTTATTTAACCCCATCTTATTTCTTTTTCTGCCAAAGAAGTATGCTGGTATTCTGTGAAATGTTCACTTAATTGAAAGCATATTAATTACTGGAGATGTATGGACTTTCCAACTAGACACTAGTAGCAGAGTTGCACCTTAAGCATATGAGCATTTACAGAAAACAATAATCTTCTTAGATCTTCCCCTGCACTTCATAGTTTTGTTTTTTCTTTTTTTAAATCTTCAGATTGCTAATTACCGAACACAAAAAAGTTGCTTTTAATCCAGTTTCTTTAATCCAGGTCTTATATTTGATCCATTTTGATTTGTTAGTTGTTTGGTGGTGGTCATGGTCATGGTTGTTGTTCTTGTTGAGCGAGCTTACTGGCCTGGTTGCTATTTGAGAATTTCAAATGAAATAATTACATAGCCACCGAAGACCCAAACATTCTGGCAGCTTTGGGATGTGTTCCTCATACCTGTGATGCACACTGAACTTTCAGAATCTAGTAGCCACATTAAATTGAAAGCCCGCATTTATATTTTAAGTTTGCTAATGAAAAAGATGCAATGAATTTTACTCCTGCTATAAGCTGGCTCTTATGAAGTTGGTGTGCTGTATAGAATATATTAGTTGTGACAACAGATACTCTTCCCTGCTGTAATCAGTCCTATTTTGTAGCCACAGTTCTCCCTCATCATACTGAACAAGTTGTTACCTCCCCAAGGTTTCTCTGCATTTCTATTTACTTTGTTATCAGCAGAAAGGCTGGGGAAAGCCTCCTCAGTAATGACATCGATACGACACACACAGCAAGAGAGGTCAGCCTGTCAGAGCTCTAGAAACAGCAGATGGATTAGGATGAAACTGGGTGCAAAATAACTTTGATAGAGTCTTTTAATGTAAACAGTTTATCTGTCATTGCCTTTCATTGAAATCCCTCACAGAATGATAGCATTTGGGCCGTTAAGGTTACAGAATGTAGCTGAATAAAAGCCATACATTGTCATACTCAAACTCTCCACCAATTAGAGAATGAGAGGACATTTTAATTTATTCATTAAAGACAGGAGAGTAAATAGGATCACATATAAGGTTAATAGAATAACATTGGCCTTCATATTCCCAAGATTGTATTTCCCATTTGGCTATATTAGCACAGAGACTAGATTAATAAGAAACTGCTTAGGGCTTGTATGATGTGGTTTTTAATATGCTTGAGACAAGTCTGTGACTGTTTAGAAACCTGTGTGCTGAATTTTTTTATTACAATTAGGTCTTCTCCTTTAGTACCAATTTTTTTGACTTGTAATCTATATACAATAGAATGCTTTGAGCATACAGAGATGCATAGAAGTGTAATGTTTTTATGTATTGTGCTTATCACATGGTCAGTAATGACCAAATACTGGCTAATGTTTAATAAACTTTATGAATTATCCAACTATGAGCATTTCAGTTGCAAAGCCAATAGCTCTTTTGCTTAGCTTAGCACTTTTCCACAGTGACCTTAAGTCAGACACTGGTGAGGGTATGTTGCTTGCCCCAAGATCCAAACAGAAACAAAAATGGATATGGTCTGTCATTTCAAAATAGATAATGCTCATATATGACAGGGATGACCACAGCCTTTTCACCCACAAAGAGCACACAGCACATATATGGTTCTGTAAAGAGTGTGGCAGTGAGAGAGCAGCCACCTCTGGAAAGCTGGGGACCACTAAGTACAGATTTCAGTTGAAGTGCCTGGAGAAAAGAGTCCTCATCATGTTGCCCTTTCTGGGCTGGAGGAAGTGACTAGACATCACTGGTCCTTTCTTCACTCAAACCCCACCCTCTGGTCCAAGCACATTCTTTTCCTTAAGTCTCTTCATCATCCCAATTAGGGTCCTAATCCATTCTTGCAGCCTGGAAGTTTCACTCTGGAGTCATCCGTAAGTAAGTCCCAGGAAATGCACCATGTGTGCCTAACTTCATTGGTAGTTTCCAAGCCTTGAGTTTAATCAGGGTTCTAGAATATACCTAGAACATTATGCACATCTCAAGCAAAAGTTATATAATGAAACACTTTGCCACTTTGAAAAAGTAAGATTTTGAAATTTATATTCTGTCTTGAAAAATTTACTGGGGCTTTGGTTTAGGGCTCAAGAATGCTTAACTCTACCCCCTCCCCCCCAGATATCTGCCATCTGCTAAAAAAGTCACCAGGCAGGCTGCAAACACCAAGGACCTTGTTCTGCATGGAAAACTGAATTGATATTTTCTTAAGCAGCTATATTTACTTTTATCTTTATTTATCAAGAGCAAAGAGCATAAGCATTGTAAGTGCACAGAAGAGTTTCCAAATTTGAGATTAACCAATCCAACATTAACCATTCAAAATACAGGTGGATGGGCAGAAAAAAGAAACAAAACTTTCCAAAATGTATGGGGCCACATAACTCGTATTTCACACAGCAAAAATTTCATAGGAGTCTTTGGAACATTTTACTAAAAATGTATAAACTTGCTAAAGCTAGTTTATTGTTAATGGAGGTCGACTAAAGCTTCATATTTAACCCTGAATCATATATATGTGTGTGTTTCTCAAAAAAGTAAAAATAGAACTACTATATGACCCAACAATCTCACTACTGGGTAGTTTTCCAAAGTAAAGAAAATCAGTATATTAAAGGAATACTTGCACCACCATGTTTATTGCCGCACAAGTCACAATAGCTAAGATATGGAATCAATGTAAATGTTCATCAACAGACAAATGGTTAAAATGTGAGATATATATATATATATACACACACACACAAAATTGATAACTATTTAGCCATAAAAGAGTATAAAATCCTGTCATTTCTGGCAACATTGCTGCAAAAGCAAGTAGGGCTTTAGTTCTTCTCCCTCCTGTGGAGTCTGCAGTCCAGATTCATGCCCTTCCCCGAGTTCTGGCCAGGAGATTTCTCAATGGGTTCGAATTGTTACAAAGTTCAGCTGGAGGTTTCCTTCTCCCTGTAGCCTTTTCCGAGTGCCTCTAGCAGCCCTCCTAAAGGACCTCTGTGAGGCAAAGCTGAAATTGCTTACTGGGGGGCCCAGCAAGCCCACAGGGCTTTTCCCACTGCTTCCTCTACCCCTGTATTTTGCTAGCAGGGGTATTGTGCTTACAATAAAAATGGCTACATTTTTATTGTAGGGATACAGGGAACCAAGTTACAATTGGCAACATTAACTTCACACAGACAGTGAGGGAAAGAGAGAATAAAAGTGTACAGACCAAATGTGTTAATACCCATGTAATTTTATTTGAATATTGACATAAGTGACACCCACCCACCACCTTAAACACACACATATAAATGAAGTCTGCAATAACATCCTTTTGTCTTATTGACAACAAGTATGGCCATGCTACTATATGACTGTATTTGTGGTGTTCTGGCTGTGAACAGTGTACTCTGTGAGTGAGTGTGTGTGTGTGTGTGTGTGTGTGTGTGTGTGTGTGTGTAAGAGAGGGAGGGGGAGGGGAGAGAGAGAGAGATACAGAGATACCGAAACAAATAGAAATTCTGTGCATTACTGATTGGCACACCACTGCCCTCACCTATGGATGTGTCTTCCAATCCCATATGCTCTGTTGTGTTCCTCTGTGAAGAGTAGTGCAGTGGTACTTGTGATAATTCCTCAGAAAAGTGGAAGAACCTGGCCTCTTATATCCTCATTTTCCCTCTTCTTCTCCCCTCTGTATCTTCTCACCTCTCCTGCCCAACCATTCTTACCTCTCTAATATTTCTTCTCCCAGCCCTCACTGGGAGCAGAATCACAGCATGAGCTCAGGTTCTTAAAGACAGCGATTAGGTTCACCTTCAAGCCTCTGAGCCACGAGCCTGCCTGGTAACGTGGAGAAAACTTTATAGTGAGTGAGAGCATCCCTATGACCAGGCATGTCCCAGAATCCCCGAGCCTAGCCTTCAGAATCCTCTGGGCATAAACATGGACTCGAGGGTCATTAAGTCTTAGTAAGTCTTTATTCCTCTTTACTGCATCTGCAGAGAAACAACGTGCTAGATACAACTCCTTAGCTCAGGGGAGCAGATGTGTTATGAAATGAGGGGAAGGGAACTATCCTGAAGAGGGAGGAATCTGTTTGGGGAATGATGTTAATTCAGCTTCCCTCAGGAGCATGAAAACATTGATTTTGTACCATTAAGTCTTCACAGTGTGACCATGAAGCTGTTCTCAGCAACTTTTCTGTTTTAATATATTTGTGTAAATCCTGATGTAGTTTCACAACTGTTACAATTGAGGCTTCAAAAGATGAAGGAGAAGACATCTAAAATAGACACATTAGACTCTGTGGCACAACTGTGTTTATTGGCAGTGTGCATGCCTGCAGATAATGGCAGCAACTATCTTCCAACCCAGCAAGATTCTCCTTCTCAGTCTATAACTAATGGTGAACAGATACAGTATTTGGAGAGAGGCTTGCATGTGTTTCAGCTCTTTTGGCAGAAAGTGAAGAAAATTCCACATTTTTTTTCTGATAAAACATATTATATTGTCCCTTCCAGCCAGAGCAGAAGTAGTGTTTCCTGAGAGGCTCCCTTGCTGAATGATGATAGGGTAGACCTGATAGTACTACCAGGACATGCTACAGAGCCTGGTTTTCCTGACTAGAGTTAGAAATAGACTGAGGGAAAATTTAGTACATTAGACAATTAGTTGGTATTTTTTGCCTCCTAGTTCAGACTATTTTGAGTTGTTAGCACAGAAATAGTAATGCTGTCTGTGGTCCAAGAGACATTCTGCTTTGATCTGCCATGTTCTCGTGTTCATTACTTCTCTTTTGATTAACGAGAAAGTAACTCCCTAGCTTCCTGTTTCTCCCTCATTGTGTCCATCTTCCTTATTGTATCCACATTTATCTTCCCAAATCAAGTCTGACTCTATCCAGTTTCTGCTTAAAATTCCTTCCCTTGAACCCTACATTCTCCATTGTATACTACAGACTTTATGTAATAAAGGGCAAACACCATTGTTGCCAAGGACATTGTTGCCAAGTCCTTCACTCAATATTCAATCACACATATATATGATTCAGGGCTAAATATGAAGCTTTAGTCCACTTTATATATATATATATATATATATATATATATATATATATATATATATATATGAAAAAAATATATATATCCATATGCGTGTATATATATAAATACATATATTTATATATATCCATATGTATATAATCCTTTTAGATATATGTGAAATACTCCTGTGTGTGTATTAAAATATAGAATACCAGACCTTAAAATGACCATAGAGAGTTTTCACTCCAGCTTTCTAATTTTCTCAATAAGAAAACTGACATACAAAGCAGTCAGTTAGTATTTAGTATATAAATAAAAATGTAGTCTCATTACCCAGAGTATAATGTGTTCCAAAGGGATAGGAAGCCTTATGACACTAGTAGGTTAATGATAAAGATATTTTATCAGTATTTCCTGCCAATTAGGTTTTTGAATACGTAATTGAGTACCTACTATGTAGTAATAATACACTTCCCATTTCTTCTGGTTATGCATGGTAGGGAGAAAACCTCTATTAGACATTGATTGTCTCTCACTAAAAGATACATGTCATTTTGTGAGGTGTGCCCCCTTAGCATCAGGGGCAAGAGGGCTCAGATTGGTTAGGGGAAAGAAAATTGAATTTTCAAACCTACAAACCCCAGGGGAACAGAGTGACCAAGTGCCACTTACATTGGGCCTCCTGACTGGGGAAAAATAAACACCTCAATGCAATACTGAAGTGCTTGCCTGGCATCTCCATATTTACTCCACTTAGAGAATGATTAGTGTCAACAGATGACTTTGTGGGTGAAACATGCTTCTTCACCAAGGACAGTACATTTTTCATTAAGTTACAATAAACCAAACCTTAGTTATAAAGGAAATTTCCAATTGACAAATGGATCTTGCCAAAGCATTTTCTATCCAGCAACATAGCCAGAGTGAAGGGAGCAAGTCTTTATGGAGTGCAGGCACTTCTGAATGCTGTTATCACGTCATCTTTGGGCTGGATGCTCACAAAACTCTGGCTTCCATGGTAGTGAAATGCACATGCAGGTACAAGTAGTACCTGCTATTCAGTGGCTGTTCAACTGGCTGTGGCAGGGTCTTGAATGGCAGTGTGAGTGAAATTGATATTTACTCAATGAGCAATGGGAAGCCATGAAGGATTATGACAATGAGAGCAATGTGATCAAAGTGAAGCCTTAGGAAGATTCATCTTGAAGTAGAACATAAAATAGATTTAGAATAGGGAGACCAGTAGAGAAGTGAGGTGGCAGTGGCCATAGTCCTGGTGAGAGGCAATACAAATCAAGTTAGCAGTAGTTGCAGGAAGAGTGAGGAAGGCACAGGTAGCTACAAGCCTTCTTCCAGAAAGTGGGATGGGAAATTCACCCTGTGAATGCTGCTCCAGACTCCCTCGTCTTCGGAGTGTAAACAACAGCCTTACATTCAGTTGCAGGATGAATTGAGATGCACATCAGCCTGGAGCTCAGCTCTTCCTCCAGAGGCTTATTTTTTCCCTCCATACAGAGCTTAGTGTCCTCTGGCACATTTTCATGCCCAGAGCATAATGTTCAGGCCTGTGAGTTTGCCTAGTCATTCTTGATTCATTTATCTCATCAATGTTTAAGTGACTATTAAGTGCAAGACATAGTTCTATCCACTGAGAACAAATTTTCCCCAACCTCTGCCTGTCAAAAGTATATTCCTGCCCCTGTTACGTATAGCAAAGACCTATTTCATTGATTATTAGAAAAGAATGAATAAAGTTAAAATGTGGAAAGCCCAGTGATCTAAAGATAGGTAACATGTTTTTGCTTCCTAGAGGTTCAAGGTTCAAATACAGAATGTTTCCATGCACGTTTTCAGGCATCCATAATAATGGTTAGTGTTTTCCTAAAGATTATAATCCCTGTATGACAAGTCAGAAATTCAGGCATCCAGGTGTTGCAAAATCTTGAGTGACATTTTGTCCTCTTAATCTGCCACCCTTGGCTGTGTGTGCTTAATGCCAGCTGGGGTTTAGCCTACAGGATACGTTGTCTTTTGCCATTTTACTCATTCCGGTGAAATCTATTTAAATGCTGTAATTAAGCGATTCATTTTTATATTTAAGCAAGTGCTGTCAGTATATGTCTCTTCAATTGTTTTAGCCAATTCTGTCGGTATTGATTTTAGGCCATCTGAATACCCTAATGATGAGTTCATTTGTTAATAGAAGAGTTTCTCTTCTGAACTTAAGCAATCGATGCAATTTGCCAATACATGCTGCTAGGTTAGGGTATAGCTGTGCCTCACAGAACAATCATGTGAAAAAAAATTAAATCCAAAACAAAACAAAGAAACACAAAACCAATGCAATTAATTGTTTTTCTGTCTTTTTCCATGTTGTTGAATACCCAGTTATTTGAAATTATCTGAATGATTGGCTTTTCCCTTTTGATTAAGAAATGTAAAAACCCAGTTTGGATGTATCTGCTAGTAGAATGAAAGGAAAATGCATATGAAATGGAAATGTAAAAGGCATATAGAGCAATACTAATAAAATCACATTTTATGCTTGACTGACAGTATTATTATTGATTATGGAAAAAACCAATACCTGAGTCCACTGCCACATCTCTAGGCCATCCAAATGTTCACTTTGGATGTAACTCAACATACAGGAAACATATTGCATTAGATTTGTTTTCTGTAAAAGGAGGGGGATAATGTCATAAGTCTGACTGTTCAGAGCATGCTTTTTATAACCCCCAAAAGATTCTCACATTTTCTATAAATATATATTTCTAGTCCAATAGACATGTATATTTATACATGTCTATTGGACTACAATAGCAATTAATGGCGTATAATCTCTGAGACAGAATTACCTTGCTAAATAATTTTGAAGAAGTGTTATCATTATAAAGAAAACGGCTGGCAAGTTTTCTAAGCACCTTTTATGTCATATTTTATCCTTAAGGAAATATGATATCATGTATGCCACGTGGATGGGACTCAAGAGACAGCAACTGTCTTCCCTTCCTTCCTTCTTTCTTTCTACCTATTTTTTTGTAATAGTGCTATATTATATGGTTTATGTAATTCAACATGGTTCCTCGGTTACTTGAGCTTTAGTGCAGCACAAGGATTCTCTATATAAAAGAAAGACAAGGTTCTTATTTTCAGGAACATAGGTTTAGCGAGTGAGCAAATCTGAGCCTGTCTGTAGCCACATCATCCCTCCAAAGGAAATAAATGTGCTGATAATGAGAGAGGAGTCACCTCAGAAATGCTCCATGGAATCAGAGAAGTTCCTTCTTGCTTGCATTTAATTTCTCAAGATACCCCATGACAGAGGTGGCCCATGTAGAATAGGAGCTTCAGGGCTTCCCCATCCTCAGGGTCCAATGTTACTAAAAAAGTAAAGAGCCCATCTGATGGAGTGAAGTGTGGAAGGAGGGGCTACTAAAGGAGAGATCAACTGGAAAATATGGAATCATCCTAGGCTTCCTTGGAAACACAGAGAAAGAGAGAGAAAAGAGAGAAAGAAAAATAGAGAGAAAGAGAGGTCTGTAGAATCTAAACATATCAAAGTCTTCTGTGAATAGCACTTTCCAGACAGAAGCATTCTATTCACTCCAGAACCACTACTGATATGGAGAGTAGAAGATAGTGGTTCCTATAATCCTCATTGGAATAACTACGTAGGTTTCATACCACAATGTGGCCTCTACTCAGTAAGCCCATAAACTATCTGGCTGTAAAAATCTATGCATGAACAACTGTGTAGAAAGCAGTCACAATCAAGGTGCACTGCACTTGCATATCATGTTGCAGCTTCCAGAGCACTGTTGTCAATGTTGGCTACTCACAACCACCGTTGCTGTAGAAAAGGCAGGAATTATTATCTTCATTTTGAAAATGAAGAAACTGATGCTCAAAGGTGTTTAGTACTTGCCAATAGGGTAAGTGGCAAATCTGGGACTAGAACCCAGGTTTTTAACATTTCTGGCACAGCACTCTCTCCACTCTAGCCTATTACCTCTCATCACACCATACTGGAGTGCATTCTCCAACATTTTAATTTCTTTTATTGTTTTTTTCTTATACTAGAGCTTCCTCAATTGTGAGATAAGTATCATGATAGGGAACCATGGCACAAAATAAGGAGAATATAGGTTTTTAAAAGCATATAGACGTTATAAATTAAAGCAGCATAACTGTTAACTCTCCAGCCTCCATTTTCCAATCAGTTTAAATTACTTTAATGTATGTTTTTAAACTTAAAATTAGCTGCAATCCCAATATGTAACTGTCTTGATGTTTGGTGAATTGTGCTATGTCATTTCCTTTTAATTTTCCTCCTTTTGCAGTGTGTCTCACATTCTGGCAAGTGTATCTGGAACTTGGGATGGTCTTCTTATGTCCCATCGTTTCAAAAGAGAAATTCTCTCTTTGTGTATCTTGTAGAATAATTCACATATCATTTGCACATAAATAATTCACTTAAAATTTTTTCCTCAAAGTCTCTTAATGTAATAATTCCTCATAGCATACCTAAAACAACATCAAATTACAGTGAAAGCATAGTAACACATTGTGAGCTTTTTCTCATATGGCAAGGTTCTCTGCCATCATTTACTCTACCATCATTTACTTGCCGTCATTTACTTGAGAGATTCAAGGTGATGAGCACACAAGAGGATGACATGAGGACATCTGACTAGAGCTATTGGGACATCAGAATGATCGCAAGTTAATTTCCAAAGAAAAGAGAACCTCTCAGCATAGACATTTTCAATCAATAGCCAGGCAACCCAGAAAAAATAATTTGAAGGAAGTTATTTTCCTATGTTGGCTCTATAAAAAGATGTATGTTTCAAAGAAACTGGCCTCAAACATGATCATGTTCCTCCTGATCAGAGAAAAATAACTGGGTCTAATTGACAGTTCCAAAGCATAGAGCAGAGGGGGTATTTTCAAAAAACATGCCTCCGAATCAAAGGGAGGATAAGCAATGTCACTTTGATTTTTCCCTCTTCCTGTCTCCTGCCAGTGGCAAGCTCATCCTCTCACATCCAGCATGCTTTAAGAGGAAACCACTTGAACACAGCACCCATTACTTTGTGATAACCTAAGTCTTCTAGAACAGACTTATCTGGATTCTAAGGGATTGAAAAAAGTGGATTCACATGATTTCCACAGTGACATGTCTTCAGCCTACTAGTATATCTTATTGCAAACCAGCCAGGCTTGGGAGAGAAAAAGGTTTTTTTAAAAAAAAGGCAGATGTGAGTGTGCATGTATGTACAGACTGGGTCCTGCTGCTGTAGGAAAGGTGCATGGCAGTCCCCACTTCTTGCCAGCACCGCTTCTCCCTTTGTTCTTCTGACGTGGGAGAATCTGCAGGATGAGTGAGGTTCGCATCCTCTGTACATGGACTGCAAATGGACAGCAAATGGACAAGTTTTCATGTCCAAGATACATGTGACAGATGAGTTGGGCCAGCCAGACACATATTTCTTGTTTCCTCATTTTCACCTCTTACCTCATTCCTTAGCTTTTTTCCTATTCTAGCACTTGCCAAAATTCAACCTCAGGCGCAGATGGTGAGAAAATGATTTTTGCCTACCAAGCCAAAGAAAGTGCCCAAATATTAATGGTTATTTATCTAGAAACAGAACCTGAGACTTAGTAAATGGAAGCATGGATTTCCAGCACTAACATCTAAAATTTGGAAGTGTTTTATTCAGTTGTTATGCATAGAGGTCTTCAGTATGTTGAATATCACTTGTCACCCAGAATGTCAAGTCCAGAGTTATATTATATGTTGTCTCTGCTAAAAGTGGTTGCCTCTATATTCTAATTTACAGCAGTATTCTCTTCTCTGTGGCCCTTACCCACCTCCAAGATTCACACAGATCCCCAAACAGATACTTTTTTAAAGGATCTGAACAACCCTGAGGTTGTCAAATGGCTGCTTCAATGCTCTTTTTATCAAACATAACGTCTATAGCCTGAAAAAGTCTACGGGAGTACAAGTTTGGTTCTGATTACATAATTATGCTACAGAAATATGAAAAAAAAAATCATCACTAAAACCCTCCAGGTGCTTAAACAGTTTGATAGACTGTAGCCATTCTGCCATCAGCACCCCCAGCTGTGTTGCTTAGCAACATTTTAATTCCAGAAGAATCGAAGGAGATGAAATCCCTGTGGAGAAGGAAACAGAAATAAGAGGGCTGTTGACAGATGATCTGAGTTGTTTCTTCTAATATACTGTGAAGATCACTAGCTCTTTTCATGAATGATAAATGGACTGTACACAGATCAATGGGTTCAGCACTAAACTGGAACCAGGCTCCATGTCTAAGGCAATGCAGGCCGAGAGGCCCAGAGATTTCCTCATTTCTATGATTTGGTGTATATTTTCTTAAAGGTTCCACAGGAGGAAATTGATCTGAGTATTCAGTCATTCCTTGCCCTTCTGTGGTGTCGGCTAATAAAAATGATTTTAGAAAGGGACACTTGACTTTCTTTCATGGTGGAAGTATGGCCAGATGTCAGTAGTAGTGCTAGGGTGAGCAGTTCCCTACCACAAATCTAAAAATCCAGGATATGCCCATGACCACTCCATCTGCATCTGTTTCCCTAACCTGTCATTACAACCCAAGCAGGTCCAAACACGGTAAGATTAGAGTGAAAGGTGGGAAGAGAGGGACCCTAGTTATGCACCCAGAAGTCCACTTTTATGGTCCCTGATGAACTTTCTAGGCAGCCCTCACAATATCCACCTCACAATTTCCACCTGTATTGGAAAGCTGCACTTGGACAGGTAACCATGTTTCCCAGGAGAAGAAAATTGCTTTCTGAGTCTCCAGTCTGCTTATCTACAGCACCCTGTTTCGGTTAGCTCCTTATGTTTCTGAAGAGCATTTTATATTGCTTATTGTTTTGATAGCTAGTTGCAATGATTATGCCTGCTAATATTGTCTAATTGCATTTTTTCTTCTGTTTACAGGCTGTTGAAAAGGCAAAACCTAGGAATAATCCTGTGAAGTAAGTTATTATTTTTATTAGTTGCAAATGTTAATTTTAATGGACTCAATGCATGTGAAAAAATAAGGTCATAAAAGAGACCTTGGATTTTGAGTTAATCTCTATTCATGACAATTTAAAGACAAAAACAAAACAAGCCAAAAAAATCCTCCAATGAGCAGGGACCAGCTTATATTTTTCCCTGTGCTCCTGATGAAGAAATGCCCCAAGTTGTACCCAGTTTACATAAATTAATATGTGCAATCCATGAATAGCTGCCAAATACTATTATAATCATATTCAATACATAGTACTTCAAGCCTTTGGGTTTTGCACATGCTAAAAAGATTACATTTTTAATTGCAAACCTTGGACCTATGACAGAGACATAAATGACTGAAAGTGTGCCAAGTGATTTCCAGCCACGTGGGGAGGTTTGGCACCTTGGCATCAAGGCCGCAATACTCTGTTAATGAAAAGCTCATAAAATATACTTAACTAAAGGCTTTTCTTTTTTGTTTTAGCTAACAGAAAGCAATTCCCAAGGCATTTTATGAGATACTCTTAAATCATAAACAAGCTACACAGACCTCCTTTAAATATAGTACATCTTAGACATCCTGTCTCTTCCAGAAGGGAGACTTTCAAATTAAGAAGGATGGCTGTCTTGTCATTTGGTTTGTAACATCTGATTGCAGTGTTACAATGCATGCTAGTCCTGCCAGCTCTGTGGCTGAGGGAGGACTTTCTCTATTTGCTGGGCTATTATAGGTCTGGTAATATCACATCTCGAGGAACTATGTGTTAATTTATTTTGGCTGACTTCCATTATAGTTGGTACCAAATACAGAAATGGAGAGTACGTAGATTTTTAAGTTTCTGGGAGAATGGATCAGCTAATGCCGACAAGAAATGTTTTTGTTTTGTATAATAAAATAACTAAATTTCCCGAGCACCAGGGTAGCATTTAGCATACCATTAAATCCAAGCCCTAGTACATTTTTCCAAAAGGTGTTGTGTACTTTGCTTTTAAGTTTCATTTTTCTTAGGCCAAAGAATATTCCCTATCAGGCTCTGTAACATCTAGAGGGGCATCCGTAGTCTGGAGATATATTATGTTGTAGCCTTATGGAAGTATTTGTAGTAGCTGAGGTTTTGTCAGGTCGTGCAGTTGGGGGTTGAAATCTTCTCTGCAGCCTGATTTCTTTTCCGTCTGAATGCCCTAAAGGCTCCTCCACTGTGAGCCTGTGGCTGGCAAGCTCGGAGAATTAGAGGATGGTGCTAATGAGGCCAGGGTCAGGGCTTTTGTCCCTGGGTGGGCGATTAGTGATCTTCTTTCCTGCAGTTCAACTGCACTCCTCCCTTCAGTCCGCCTGCATGCAGATGTGTGCCCCAGGTCATAAGGAGTGGGGCTAGGGCTGGAGGAATGTAAATCAAGGCCCTCAATGGCAAATGTCTCCAAGCTCCAGCCCTCCCAATAGGAAGTGATTCCCAAGTTGCATTTTTGCATGCATAGAATAGCCCATTGGCAGTGTTTGGGGTTGCATTTAATTCTATTCTAATGGCCTAGAAGCAGGACCTGTTTTCTCTTTGCTCCTTGTGAGAATTTGACCCTACAGTAATTGTATTTTTATGAGTTCTTATTAATTCACAGTGCAGACTCTATCTAATGTCTAGCGTTTTGAGGAATGTTATAAAAAGAAGGAACAGAAACTAGAAGAGTCAAAGGATTATTGAGCTTTGTGCTTTAAATATATTTGAAAATCTGCTTAGTAATAAACCTAAGTCATAACCAACTGGTAGGTGTTTAGAATTGTCTTCTAATTAAGTAAGATACTGTTCTCAGAATGAGTTTGGGTTCATGATACCAAACTCAGCACTTAAAGAAGGAGACTTCCTCAAGACCTCAGCTCAGAAACAAAAACTCCACAGCAGGGTTCAGTTGGTCTGCCTGACAGGAGAACAGAGTCAAAGTTTTTAAAAAGTTTTATATATAGTGGTCCTTTTGCCATTTCTGATGACATCGAAGGCATCCCTCTTGAGGAAATCTCAACTGCACAACCCTACTATGCCCCCAATTCAGCAGGAAGCACTTAGAGCAGTCGTTGGCCAACCTCCCCAACAGCACTTGGGTTTTCCCATTGAGAGGGGGACTGAGAGACAGGACTAGCTGGATTTCCCAGGCCGACTAAGAATTCCTAAGCCTAGCTGGGGAAGGTGAGCACACCCTCCTTTAAACACAGAGCTTGTAACTCAGCTCACACCCGACCAATCAGGTAGTAAAGAGAGCTCACTAAAATACCAATTAGGCTAAAAACAGGAGGTAAAGAAATAATCAAATCATCTATGGCCTGAGAGCACAGGGGGAGGGACAATGATCGGGATATAAACCCAGGCATTTGAGCCAGATCAAGTAACCCTCTTTGGGTCCCCTCACACTGTATGGGAGCTCTGTTTTCACTCTATTAAATCTTGCAACTGCACACTCTTCTGGTCCATGTTTGTTCCGGCTCAAGCTGAGCTTTTGCTCACCGTCCACCACTGCTGAATGCCGCCATTGCAGACCCGCCCTTGACTTCCACCCCTCCGGATCCGGCAGAGTGTCTGCTGCACTCCTGATCCAGCGAGGCACCTATTGCCACTCCCGATCGGGCTAAAGGCTTGCCATTTTTCCTGCACAGCTAAGTGCCTGGGTTCGTCCTAATCAGGCTGAACACTGGTCGCTGGGTTCCACGGTTCTCTTCCATGACCCACAGCTTCTAATAGAGCTATAACACTCACCACATGGCCCAAGGTTCCATTCATTGGAATCCATGAGGCCAAGAACCCCAGGTCAGAGAATAAAAGGCCCACCCCATCTTGGGAGTGGCCACCACCATCTTGGGAGCTTGAAGAACAAAGATCCCCCCGGTAACACTAGAGAATTTCAGTTACACACAATGCACTGGAACCCCACATAGAGTAAAGGTTCAATACAAGTTTACAGAATGAATAAGTAAACAAATTGGACATATCCCAGAAAACAGGGATTCTTCCAGGAAAATAGGTTTCTTCCAGGAACCTAGCCTGCAGGCTTGATAAGGCTGGTGGCTCTCTTCTAGTAGAGTGTCACCATCATGTTAAAAGAACATGTGTATTGTAACTAACCAAGTGGTCCAGTCCTATCGGGCAAAATTCACCCCCGATATTTCACGTAGGTTCTTTTCTGTTTTCCCTAAGTGTCGGCTGGTCTGAGACATAAAGGGAAAGAGTACAAAAGAGAGAAGTTTTAAAGCTGGGTGTCCGGGGGGGACATCACATGTCAGCAGGTTCTGTGATGCCCCCCAAGCCGCAAAACCAGCAAGTTTTTATTAGTGATTTTCAAAAGGGGAGGGAGTGTACGAATAGGGTGTGGGTCACAGAGATCACATTCTTCACAAGGTAGTAGAATATCACAAGGCAAATGGAGGTAGGGCAAGATCACAGGACCACAGGACCGGGGCAAAATTAAAATTGCTAATGAAGTTTCGGGCACGCATTGTCATTGATAACATCTTATCAGGAGACAGGGTTTGAGAGCAGACAACCAGTCTGACCAAAATTTATTAGGTGGGAATTTCCTCGTCCTAATAAGCCTGGGAGCGCTATGGGAGACTGGGCCTTATTTCATCCCACAGCCGCGACCGTAAAAGATAGCCACCCCCAAAGCGACCATTTCAGAGGCCTCCCCTCAAGGACACATTCTCTTTCTCGGGGATGTCCCTTGCTGAGAAAAGGAATTCAGCGATATTTCTCCCATTTGCTTTTGAAAGAAGAGAAATATGGCTCTGTTCCGCCCGGCTCACCAGCGGTCAGAGTTTAAGGTTATCTCTCTTGTTCCCTGAACATTGCTGTTATCCTGTTCTTTTTTCAAGGTGCCCAGATTTCATATTGTTCAAACACACATGCTCTACAAACAATTTGTGCAGTTAACGCAATCATTACAGGGTCCTGAGGCGACATACATCCTCCTCAGCTTTCGAAGATGATGGGATTAAGAAATTAAAGTAAAGACAGGCATAGGAAATCATAAGGGTATTGATTGGGGAAGTGATAAGTGTCCATGAAGTCTTCACAATTTATGTTCAGAGATTGCAGTAAAGACAGGCGTAAGAAATTATAAAAGTATTAATTTGGGGAACAAATAAATGTCCATGAAATCTTCACAATTTATGTTCTTCTGCCATGGCTTCGGCCGGTCCCTCCATTCGGGGTCCCTGACTTCCCGCAACACAGTCCCTGTTATTCTTGACTCATGCCACATGTAAAAATGTTCCTCCATTGCTCTGGTTCTTTCTAGCTGTTCTTTTTCTGACCAGTCCCTTGTTTGATCTCATATCAAGAAATAACATTTGATTGTCTTTTTGAGCATACAATGAAAATTGTGTACAGTTTTACTGGAAAACAGAGGCCCAGCGGCATCATTTACAACTCAAGTATGAACACAAATTGGTAAATATGAACATGTGTGTGGTTTCATATAGCCCTTTGGTGTAGAATTTGGCAAATGGTTGAAAAAAATCAAAAGAAGAACATTTCTTGACATGTGAAAATTATATGAAATTCAAATTTCAGTAAGCATAAATAAAGTTTTGTTGGAACACAGCCACACTCATTCATTTCCATATTGTCTGTGGCTGCTTTTGTGCTACAATGGCAGAGTTGAGTAGTTGTGACATAAAATGTATGTAGCCTACAAAGCTGTACATTTTTACCATCTGGCCCCTTATAGAAAGTTTGTGGACTCCTGCTCTAGTTGGTGAGGCAGAAAAAAGCATTAAGCTTTTTTGTGATGCTGAAGGTTAAACTATCAATCCTTTCTCCTTTGGCCTTTAAAACAATGAGTTTTACTGAGCCCTTATTGTGTGTTTAGGACTTTCTAGGGTTGATGTGCCGCTTAATTCTCATTCAGAGCAAACAGATTCGCTCTTCACTCACTACCTTTGAAAATCATATGGACATGAGATCCATTGACAGGGCATTGATGCCTCAAAAACAAATGAACACATAGAACACATATCTAGGGCATACTGCTAGCCTTCCAAATTGTGTGTAGATGGATTTATTGCAAAGGGCATATTAATTTTCTAAAATTCTGTCACTTCCACATCTAACTAAGGCTAAATTAGCTTTCAGTTATGGTGCTGGTAAATAAACTTATTAGTGTATGGCTAATAAGTTTCTAAAAGTTTTGCCTCCCTCCCCCTATTTCTTAACCACTCTTTCAATTTATTTTTAATACTTTCATGGTTGTAAGCTGCTTCTTCCATTGCCATAGGGAGACTGTGATATACAGTAATTATGCTCCATATAAAAAAGAAATTAAATATATGCCTAGTGAATGTAAGCACATAATGTACCTGGATACACTGATGCCATTTCCTTGAAACATTAAATATTACCTCTGAGGGTAAGACTCAAACATGAGTGTTCTTAAGATCACTGATCAGGCCAAGGGAAACCTGGTCTATTTCTCACTATACTGGAACCATACTGTTATCAGAGCTTGATTAGTATGTTCAAATTATGGCTCTTTAATGTGTCAGAAAGACTTTCACTTGTATTTTAATGCTCTGCAACAGTCATCTCCAAGATTTCATTGTGACAGCAAGGCCTGAGAGATGTACAGATTTCTTCCACCATATGTGACTTATCACATACATTTTTTTCAAAAACACATTTCTGTTATTAAGACATATGTGATAGTACATTTCTGAAAATGTGAATTGCTTTTGGCTAAAAGCCATGCACTAATAAGTTGAGTTGAATCTAACCAAGGTTGACATCTGTTACCAAAAGAGAGAGAGAAAGAAACAGAGAGAGAGAGAGCATGCACACACTGTTGTCAAGCATAAAATTCTTCCCTGCTTTTACACTTTAACAACATTAAACAATGTGATGGTTGTCTTTCACAATTCAGGATCAGAATCCACTCTGCATAGGAAATTACAGTTTTTTTAGGACCTGATTCATCATAGATATGGTGCTTTCATTAGTGAAAATGACAAATAGCCACAAAAATTTTCCTGACTATGATATTTGCACATTATTCATTTATTCATCTGATGAATATTTATTTAGGTTCTACCACATTCTGGGAACTGTGATAGGTGCTGAGGAAATTAAAAGTAAATCTGACACAGGTCCTACCCTTGAGGAGTTTAGAGTCTAGCAGAAAAGATAAAATCGGTTTGTAAAAAATTAAATACAAGATATATGGGGAGAGAAATGTTTGTTAAGTGGGGAACAGATAAAGTACAGGGAGGCTCTAAGAACAAAAAATGCTTCTAGTTAACACTGTCAAAGATGGAAGGGACAAAGGGGGAGGAGAAAACATTTGCACCAGGATTTTAAGGACTGCTGGTTTGCGACACTGATGCTGAGGTATGGCAAGGGAAAGCAAGGAGCCCAGGATGCCTGTTGGGGTGCAGGCAGTGAAAGACCAGGTTGGAAACCAAGGCTGAGTAGAAATGGTAGCTTAGGGCCCTCAGAGCTCACCCAGATGAAAGAGATTCACATGGTAGAGTCAAATGGCATTAAAGAGCTCTTCACTTGGTACTGAATGTGAATTATCAATCAGTCTCCTAATTATTAAACACAAAGGGTTGATAGACCTGGGTTCTAGTCTTGAATCTGATATTAGTTTGTAGTATGAAATTGCATGCGTCACCTCCTTGTTATAGGCCTCAGCTAGATTATTTATATGGACATTCCACTTCTTTAAAAAAGTCAAAGCCTGGAAATCTGTTTTATGATTGTACTCATTTTAGAACAATATTAGCCCTGTTAGTTCGATGTAGATTCATGCATTCACATAAATTATATATATATGTGTGTGTGTGTGTGTGTGTGTGTTTATGTGTGTATAATGCATCTGTATTTAACTCCACACACACACATGCACACACATAATGCCTTTCCCCACCATTTTCACCTTTTACATTTGTGGAATAAAAGACAAGAAATCCCCATCATTAGAGTTTAAAAAAGATATCTTAGGTAGAAAATAAGTGTGGCTCCAAAGACACTTGGTAAAGCCTTTGAAATGGCCCCCGAGGACCAAAGGTAATTTTGCATTTGGAGTCCATATCTCTTGTGATGTTCTTGTATACATGCACATCAGAGACATGCAGAATGTCAGTCAGTTAAGTCACCATTCTGAATGATAAGGCAGTGGAATCTGATTTGTGTTCTGCCAAGCAAGTTTTGTGGGATTTTCTCCTTGAGAATAAAAGGCTCCAGCACCAAGAAGTTTTGGCATCTTCTATCATATCCCTTCCCTGGAGCATCACTGTGCACATTCACATAATGTAGGCTCAAAGAAGGAGTTCTGTTTAGCTTTGTCTTACCTAAGGATTCCCAAATGTGTTTGACCAGAGGATATCTTTGTCTGGCAGGGCAAATGTTTCATGAAACACAAAATCGAGTGTTGTTGCTAACAATAAAGTGGCTTCATTCCATTTAAAAATGTTTAATTCCACATTTGTTGGCAAGGTCACAGAGAAAAGGGACACTTGTACACTGCTGGTGGGAGTGTAAATTAGTTCAGCCATTGTGGATAGTAATGTGGCAAATCCTCAAAGAACTTAAAACAGAATTACTATTCGGCCCAACAATCCCATTTTTGGGTATATACCCAGAGGAATATAAATCATTCTACCGTAGAGATATATGCACGTGTATGTTCATTGCAGCACTATTGACAATAGCAAATACATGGAATCAACCTAAATCCCCATCCATGGAAGACTGGGTAAAGAAAATATGGTGTATATACACCATGGAATACTATGCAGCCATAAAAATGAATGAAATTATGTAGTTTGCAACAACATGGACAGAGCTGGAGGCCATTATCCTAAGCAAAGTAATGCAGGAACAGAAAACCAAATACTGCATTATTTTTTTAAATTTTACTGTAAGTTCCGGTATACATGTGCAGAACATGCAGGTTTGTTACATAGGTATACGTGTGCCGTGGTCATTTGCTGCGCATATTGACCCATCCTCTAGGTTCCCTCCCCTGGCCCTCCACCCCCCATCAGGCCCTGGTGTGTGTGTTCCCCTCCCTGTGTCCATGTGTTCTCGTTGTTCAACTCCCACTTATGAGTGAGAACATAAATACTGCATATTTTTAGTGGGAGCTAAACAATGAGAACAATGGACACTACGAAAGGAACAACAGACAACTGGGCCTATTTCAGGGTGGAGGGTGGGAAGAGGGAGAGGATTAGAAATAAATACCTACCAGATACTATGCTTATTACCTGAGTGATGAAATAATCTGTAAATCCAACCCCCATTACATGCAGTTTACCTATATAACCAACCTGCACCTGTACCCCTGAACCTAAAATAAAAGTTTTCTAAAAAAAGAAAAGGAATTGACTGTAAATGCTTAGATTTATTTCTGGATTGTCTATTCTGTGCCATTCTTCTGTGTGGCTCCTATGTCTCTTTTACAGTGTGACACTGTAAGTTGTTTTTATGGACTGTAAATGCCCTGAGACACAGTCCTCAATGAAGGTATAGGAAATTTTGGGGTGGGTCCCACCGAGTGAGATACATGAAGCTAAGTAGTCCCCAGTGAGCTTCATCAGATCAGTGGGCAAAATGCCCAGTCCACTCATTTCAAGATAATGAGGCACCCTCAACAATGTGCCTCCTACATCCTCCCCAAACCTCTAGTCAATCTCTAACTGGCTCTCGCCAATTTAAGGACAATTAATGGAAAGATACCAGTAACATCTCTCTCTAAATAGCTGCATAAAATAAATTGGGCTCTTCATGTTGTTCGGATAGACACAGTTGGATGCAACAGGTTCCAGCAATCATCCTCACAGCTAATGAAATTTGCACAAATGTCTGAACACCTTCCTTTTCATTGGTATTTGGATTTGTACCATCTAGGCAATCTCAGATGAGAAAACTGAGACCCAAAGAGCAAACTGCCCAGAACCCCAAGTTTCCAGGAACTCTACAGTTTTTACCAACTCCCTCTCAGGACACACATGTCCACTTTCCATGCCTAGAAATGTGTTATTGGTTTTTTCAGTTGTACTATGTAACTTTATTTAACAATTTATTTTCTTAGAACATGACACCAAATGTGTCAAAAATTAATGAATCATCAGATTTGCAGGTTCTTTAACAATTATGCCAACTTCAATTATATTAAATTTATATCTGTAAGGATAAGTTTCTTCAAAACTTCAAACACATTAGTTGCCAAATTACCATCACTCATCTTTCCAAAAGTTTTATGAGAACCTTTTCTCTTTAGGTGTTAAATTAATACCCTAATAACCATAGGGATAAAATAGAAACAGAAGGCACCCATTTATTGGTGAATCTGATGGACCTCAACTAAGCCAGCAAATGTGGAATTAAACTATTTTAAAGGGAACTAAACCATGTTATTTTTAGTATCAACATTCATAAAATAATGCCTGGTCCACGTGTTAGTTTCTAACTCTGTCCTTCTTAGTGTTTGCTGTTTAGACAAGAATGGACAACGCTGTTTAATCTGCCCACATAAGTCAGCTCAGTTTTGGGTACATAAGAGTTACACCTGGAATTTTATTTCAATATTGCCGTGTAGTGATCTTTCAGTAAACTATCAAAAATGTAGAGTCACATAGCTAACCTGCTAGAATTCAAGCAAGCCACACATTTGCTCTTTTAACAAACAATAGTGATGTCCCTACTATGTGCCAGACACGGTTAATAGAGAGATTAGTTAAGTAAGATCTCTACTGTGAGAGTCCCCACACACTGGTAGGGAAAGACAAAGCCATTACACTACAGAATAGGTCGTTTGTATGATTGAAGCATGTGTAGCATTCTATGGGACAGAGATGAAGCAGGGAGTGACTGCAGAGAGTGAGCTCTCCCTATCTCAGCAGGAGTCCCCCGGTGAACAGTGGGGAGAGGCCTTTCAAGAGAGCAGAACAACATTTTCAAAAGGCACTAAGAGAAGAAAGCAGATGCTGTGTTGTGAGCAATGTCTGGTACTTAGAGGCAGCTGGGGCGGGGGGTGGCATTTTTCACAGTAGCGGAAAATACCAAGTGTGTGAGTTGTAGAATAGAAAAGAAAGGAAAGAGTTGTTGCATGTGCCAGTATACCTAAAGCATCACACTGCCAAATATTAATACTTGGGCCCTACTTTTGGTATTAGGAGGAGAGCAGTGCAGTGTGGGTGAAACTAACAAAATGCTGGAAAGGATTCTTTTATTCTAGAAAGTTAAAGGTTAGACTTAGGGAGAGATTATAAGGTGCTCTTTTTAAACTGTTTGCAAATAAATAGACACATCAAATCCTTTCTGATTATATCTAGCTAATCCTTCTCTGTGGACTTTTATGTAAATCTCAGCTCATATAGAGTTCCTGTAAGCATTCAGCTGTTCCCTTGTGGCTTCATGAACCCTTGATTATTTCTTGCATTTTTCAAAATGTTTCTTTCATACAGTTCCTTTCACATTACACAAATGTCTAGGCTACACTAAGATATAGTATTTTAGGCATGACACAAAACACTATTATTTTAGCTTCAGTTTCTGAATTCACTTCACAGACATAAAATTTCTTTCTGAATGTATTTTTGTCAGCCCAAAACATAAGCACAGTAGGGCTATTTTTATTTCTAGGGAAATGATGCATGCCCCCATGGTGACGATAGACAGGGGTCCAAACAGTAAATCAGTCCTCTGTCGACCGCAGAATGTGTTCAGAGTCAAGAGCCTGAGGTAGTAACTTATTATTCAGTTGACTACTAGTTTGGGGGGACTGAGAACTACAGAAATGACTCATTTTGGCCAGGGCCTCAAATAGGAAACAAATAGTATCTGCTTTCTTAAAGCTTTTGCCTAAATCAACAGGAGTTAACTACAGAGCCACCGTTGAAAAAGAAAAAAAAAGTAAATCATTCTTCCACAAGAAAATGTTTTTATTTGTAGAATTTACAGCATAGGGGTATATTACATGTCATTATAATCCAGTTTTTATATGCACATGTGTTTATATACTCTATATCAGCATACCCTCATGCACCATGGTAATTTAAATCCAAGACAGAATTGTTCCCCTTGTTGGGGCAGGCAGAGGCAGCCATAACTAAAAGAAGGTCTCAAATCTTTTTCTCAATTCTCATTCCTTTTCCAATTTGTGTACTGTCTTCTGCACCTCTCAGCACCATACTGTCACAACAAGTGGGTCCCACGTACTTAGGGAAAGCATTTCAGAAAACTGTTGTGGCTTATATTCCTCCATGGAAGCCTGGCAAAGGGAGCTCAGGGCAGCCAAAGAGCTCCTTCATACTCATTCATGTTTGCATTATCAAACGCTGCAGTGTGGTTGCTGGGGATCTGCTAATAATAGCATCTATATCTAAAATCACAACTTATTCATCTCTCTCACGAGCTGGAGATGTGTGTAACTTCCAACACTGGCCAGGTGAAAGTTTAACTTGACTCATACCATGTTGCACAGGTTTAATAGCAAATTAGACATGTTAGAAAATTTGCTTTAAATATACATGTGGATGTGTATATACACTCTCTACATACACACTGTACACTCACATATAATTTAAGCTTCACCTATTTCCAAACAGGGATGTAACATAATTGAAACAAGATTGTAGAGGAGAATGTTTAAAGAAAACAGAAGAACCTATTTCCAAACACTACAGAAACATCTGTTTACGTATGTGATGGAACTAGAAAAAGCTATGTGTTTTTAAAATCAACACCCAAATAAGGGCCGCCCTTACAATGACACAGCAGAGCACAGCTGTGCCCTTCCTGCAATGATGCTGTTGTGGTGCACAGCCCGTTGGGAGATCCCCTTGGAGAGTGCAGTCAAACCATGTATGAGGTTCTTCTCCTGGTCTTAGTGATGGGTAATAGACTTTTGAATGTGGTTTTAACTGTTTTTTTTGTTTGTTTGTTTATTTATTTTTTTTTTTTTTGAGACGGAGTCTCGCTCTGTCGCCCAGGTTGGAGTGCAGTGGCGCGATCTCGGCTCACTGCAAGCTCTGCCTCCCGGATTCACGCCATTCTCCTGCCTCAGCCTCCCGAGGAGCAGGGACTACAGGCGCCCACCACCACGCCCGGCTAATTTTTTGTATTTTTGGTAGAGACGGGGTTTCACCAGATTAGCCAGGATGGTCTCGATCTTCTGACCTCATGATCTTCCCGCCTCGGCCTCCCAAAGTGCTGGGATTACAGGCTTGAGCCACCGTGCCCGGCCGGTTTTAACTTTTAAAAACTAATCTAAGATGGTGGTTCGGAGCCATGGATGTTGAAAACCAGTTGTAAATAAAAGCAGTTAATGTGGTTCAAAATAAGAATGATTTCTTCTTGCACATAGTGAATGCCTTGAAGAGGAATTTTACAAGGCTTTGAGCAGGAATAACAATATTGGACCACCGCTGTGTACAAAATAGCATACAACCTACACACGCTCACTGTCTTTACCCTACTTTATTTTTTCTCTTAAGTACTCATCATTCTCTCTCTCTCACTCTGTCCCTTTCTCTCTCTCTCTCCATGTTTTGAAGTGTCACCTCCCACAAGAATGTAAGGTCCATGCAAGTGAGAATGTTGTTTTAGTCACTGCTGTAACCCTAGCATCTCAAATAGTAGCTATCATATAACAACAGCTCAGTATCTTGAATGAGTAAGTGCAAGCATCTAAGGATATCCCTTTAAAGTTCAACCGTCCTAGTTTAGTTTGAGTATGCGTTTAGTCTTAGAATAAGTATGATTTTGTGCTGCCCTTTGGAAATCATACTGAACTAATTATTAACCATTGGGTAAATTGTTTGCTTTTGTTGGAAAGGAATAGAGTTTTATTTTATAATAATCTATATTCCATATTAGCTTTATTCTGAGCCATCATAAAGCTAGTTTTACTGTTATTAATAGAGCTAGAATTTGACCCTCCAAGTGATTCTTCTGGTGTACATCCACCTTCATACTTTTGATTCATTCCCTCTACAAATTGAAAAGAGGAGGCACAAGAGTGAAGATGTCGGCCTCCCTATGAATGGGGGTTGGTGCATGGGTAGTTATATTTGATGTATGTCATTAGGCATTTTCAAGAATGATAGAAGTCAAATTTTCATAACATGGGACAAGGAAACAAAAACGTCATGAAGTTAACAGTTGAAAACACATGCAATTTTCTATTTTTGAGAGGCATCTTGATCCTCAGAAATCTGCAGGATTGGACACACAGCAGCCAATTTCAGAACCCTCACACTTGTCCTCTTCTTTGAAGTTATGAAGTCTGAGATGCATCTGATACTTCCCTTTTGTCCTTCCTGCGATACTCCACTATCACAGGACTAAAAAGCATTCAGCAGCTTTTCCCATTGGCCAATAGTTGGAGAAGTTGGATGGCTCCAAAGCTCTAAGGGAGCTGCCCTTAAGCAAGGCTTGACTCACTGTCGCGGACATTTCTAGCCACAAGGTCTAGGCAATATCTCTGCAAAGTAGTTAAACTAAACAAGCTTTCTTTAATTTTATATGCTTCTCATGAATATGTAAGTCATTAAATCCCTTGGTCACATCTCAGTGATGGGGTAAAAATATCCCTCTCTTAATATTGAAGTGTACAAAACAAACAAACAAACAAAACCCAAGACCGTGTTACAGGAAATAACATTGCTACAAGGTTAATTTTGCCTCATACAGCATTTCCTAGAACTGAATTGCCTGATCTCCTCCCTCGGGGTTTGCTCCAATGCTTGCAATAACCAAGGCTGATTTTATTGGAAAATCACCTCTAGATGAAGAACATACTCCAGAGGAGATTTTGTATGGGACAAACTGGTTTCTGGTGCCAGTGTCATGTTATCCAGGTTAGCACTCTTTGAGTTCCCAATCTTTCTGTTCATTCAGGCAGCACATTCATTAGCAACCCTTAAAACAGGGTAGAATAACTAGACATATCAGGGAATTTACTTTAAATTGTTTTCAAGACTTATTATTGGCTAGCAGGCCAGTATTCAAATTGTAGCTGTTAACATGCACATTGAATGTTTTACTAGTAGTGGTGAGACTCGCGGTAGTTTTTATTTCAAATGCTTAACAGATAACTCTTTAACATAATATAGGACACTCAAAGATCCTGCCTAATTGGGAAGAATTATGGAGGGTAGATTGATAGGAGAGAGTATGATGGTACTGAGTAGTGAAGATCTCATGTTACCTTTGTAGGCACAGCTTATCGAACAGGCATTTCCTGTTAGTTGGCTTTTTTGATTATAAAAAGAATCCATAGTTATCTTGACAGCACAGGGTAGCACAACTCACCCAGAGACACAAATTCGGAAATATACCCCAGCTTCCAAACTTCACCAAGTGGAAATGGAGAATATTATAAATGGAATACATTGAGCCTCCAGGAGGAAGGAAAGGGAGGAGGAAATTGATAGAGAAGCCACACATCAGCGAACTCTGGTGACCTTGGGATGACATTAATTCTAGAGGCTAGAGGACAGATACTCAAAAGCTGATTTGATTCAAGATGGGATACTTGGAGAAAAATCCAGAAAGGATAGTTTTATGAACAAGAGAGGGAAACAGCATATATCTCATCAAAGTACAGACTGCATCTGATCTTCGAGCTTCTTAGGCAAAACCTACAATAAGAAGGAGAGAAACGAACCCCCTGTTGTCTTCCTTTTGAAAGTCTCTCTGCCCGGGCCACTCACCAAAGCACAAGAAAACTTGTTCAGAGACAATGTACCTAATGCCTACTTCTAGATTTGTATTAATTCAGACATTAATGTAGAAAGCCAAAATGTCTGTCTATGCTGACTCATTGGTACCTTCCTTTTATGAATTTTGTGTCCAGATTACTATTATTTACTCTAACTGAGAGAGGGAAAGTAAAACAATTCCCAAGATTCGGCACTGACACAAAGCTTTTTAACTACTGATGTAGGTGGCATATGGCTTAATACTTGGGTTTTCAGCAATCGAAAAGCAACCCTGTGCAATATCACCGTAGCTCAGTTCCCAGTGGGCGTAAGAGATGATTAGATATATTGAGTTCTTTGTGTCATTCAAAGAATAAAGAATCTCATACACATTGGTGTTAGCTTCCTCTCACTTCATTTCAATTTTCAATAACCAGTGTCATCACTTGTAACAGTTTCTTCATAATGAAACCTCATGTCGAATTGGATTTGTCTTTCAAGTGAAAGCATATTGGGAAGCCTTCTGAAACCTGATCCTTGAAATAATTGTTACTGCTATAAAATTTTTACATATATATATGTAAATATATAATTTATTTATTTCAAATTCCCCAAGAAGAATAACATAGAAAATGAATAATAAAAACAAAATTATGGCATTTGAAAAAAGTTATAGGTTCACTTTTCATATTTGACAAGTCTGGGGGAAGAAGTGCTCTGGTTAATCCAAATAATTTGGTTAGTAGAGCTACCACATACAGAGAGAGAATGATTTTCAAGGAATTAGAAGGCTATATACCCTTAATAAAAAAAGAAAAAGAAACAATGTGATCCATAATATAATCTTTTCTAATTCAGAAAGACCATATAAGACTATCACTGTGAATAGTTCTCATTGTGCCATTTGCACAGAAATTCTGATTACTCAAAAGTTCTAGGTGCTTGGACACAATCATGCTCAGTCTCATTTTCCAGAATATCAAATTATGTTCTTGGATTTGGTAGTTTGGTGTTAAATCACACCTTTGCTGTATGTGGCTTCCTACCACCTCAACAAAACTATAGTCAATCACACAGTGATGTAAAAAAAACATATGGTAGTGTCTGCACAAATTCTACAGTGTCCAGGTTAAGTCAAGCATTGCCTAGACATTTTGTCTCCTACTTTCCCAACAAGAAGATAGTTGAATTGGGGTAGTTTTTCTATAGATTATAGATTATTGAAAGTAGAACTCCCCCAAGGCTTTTTAGTGGTATAGATGACTGAAATCCAGACATATTGATCCTTGTAACATTTGGAGTGACAAGGGGTAGGAGCCCTGAACCTCTTGACTGCAAACCATCATGTTAGTTTATCCTGACATACTATTCCAATTCTTTCCTTTGTGGGCCAAGATTTGTAAAAGGTTAGGAATTACTATCCTAGGGATTTAGGTGTTGCATATCCATGTTCATTTTTTTGAAATTAAAATTCTATAAAGCAAGGTAAAGTACTCAGATGGTAAAAGCTTTAAAGTCATGGTTCTCTCTTCCTTCAGCCAATTTGATGAGCTAAATAAGCATTTCTTAAAGTATTGTCCATGAATGGTGTTTTAAGGGATGTCAATAGGTATTGTGAAGGACAAAAATGTGTATGTCTTTGGGGTGTGTGTGTGAGTGTGTGTGTGTGTGCGCATGTGTGTGTGTGTGTGTATTTGGTGGAGGGTGGTTAAATAAGTATGGGAAATTCTGAGTTTTAAAATTTTTCTTCTAAGTTGAATTTTGAGCCCATAATATTACATTGTGCACCTCTAAGATGGGGGACGTAGTTTATTGTTGTGTTTCCATAGCTTATTTGACCCTAGAAGCTTTTTGCCTATGGAATATCAGAATCAACTTTGAGACATGCTGGAATGAGTAAAGTTGAGTTGTGTTGGTGATTTCGACGCATCAGTGGGTTAAGGAAAGTCATTGTCATGTAAGGCTACCCCTAACTGAGCCAGAAGCAAAAATGTCTTTAGGCAACATGTTTCTGGCATATGGAGCCGCTGCAGCAAACCCTGGAAGGTTCACCAGCCTATCAATGGGGCCACTAAGCTGGACAGTGGTCCTAAGCAGGGAGTCTTTAAGCCACAGCCTCATTGCAAGCAGGTAAATTGAGCTAAAAAGTTGGAGATTTATGGTTCAACTAATTAGGTGATTATGAATACTCATATTGGCTAGGTCAGCATCGTTAGTAATGTCTATTCCTCTCTTAAAACTTTCCCCATGGTAGACATATAAAGTGGGGATTTTGAGATCATTACACAATTTTAACAGCTTTATTGAGATATAATTCACATACCATACAGTTCACTGATTTATACAATTCATTGGCTTATATATTCACAGATTTTTGTAACAATCACCGCAATCAATTTTAGAACATTTCTCTCACCCCCCAAGGGAGCCCTGTACCCGTTAAGCAGTCACTCCTCATTTCTCCCTCCAGTAAGCCTTGACCAGTAAACTACTTTCTGTCTCTATGGATTCACTTATTCTGGATATTTCATAAAAATGGAATCATACAGTATGTAACCTTTTGTGTCTGTTTCTTTCACTTAGTATGTTCTCAAAGTTCATCCATGTTTTGGCATGGGTTAGAACCACTAGCTGATTCTAACTAGGGAATGTTACTAGGAAAAAAAGAATGGTCTTCCCTTTTCTACATTCCAAATGTATAGGGAGAAGGAATTTGATGGCATTTTAAGAACATTGAGAGATATTGAAACAAAAGTAAATGATAACTTGATACATTCTGATGCTTAAGATAAAATGACTCTATTATGTGGATCCTTCTCAAAAGCATTGAACATCTTGTGGATTAGTTTTTAGTAAGCTGGTGTTAAGTGTGAATGGTGTTCTTCAATTCTGTAAACTGTTCGTCCTACTTGCAAAACAAGGAGGTGGTGTGGCTATTGTATCACATATCTATGGCTTCCCAATTCATATTCTTACATCTGGCAATTTCCTATTTTATGAAATATTTTAATATGGCAAACTCATTTCAATTACACAGTCATTATAAGTTTTGCCAAGGTTGAGTATGGATCGTTTTGTGTTCATTAGAGCACAAAATTAGAATTTTCATTGCTGCAACCATAAACACCATTGGCACAAAGGATTTGAGCATTTTCTCATAAAATCTTGGACAACTGATAATTGTTGTTTTCCCTGTTTTTCAGCATATTTTAATTTTTTGAAACTATTTTCTGTATTTCCTCTCCTGGTATATTTCTTTTGGCCTAGAAGTGATTCTCTTCCAAACGGATGATGTCGCACACGATGCATGAACTAGTGAACACAGAGAGCACCATCCCTAGAGTCAGGGGAAGGAGAATAAATTATTTCTTTAATTTTCTCAGCTTTAGTTGGTCCAAAGTCTGGCAGTTAGACCTGAGTAAGTCTGGAAAAACCGTCTGGCACACCTACATCTGTTCTCACATTTGCCAATCAGGATTTATCAAAAATCAATGGCTCAAAAACATGAAGCTCTTGAGAGGTGCTAATTTGTGGCTAAAGAATAATTCAAATGCAGCACCATTTGGTCTTCATGGAATATGGTTTTGATTTTGGGAAATTCAATGACTGTTTCATCTTGCTCTCTTATATTCTCTGTTAAAAGAAGGAAAACTGGAAAGTAGTTCTAATCTAAGGACTTTATTTCCCCTACATTTGTCCCTTTGGAAATTTGGAATAACTTTGCCAAGGGGATTTAGATACATCAGTGCTATTTATTTATTAATGGTCACTCATACATCCCTGATCTCTTCCTACTTATCAGGATGTTCTCAGCAAAACACCAACACTTGATTCTGTTTTTCACTTACCATCCCTTTTCTCCAACCCTCTGCCTGATATTCGAAGTCAATCACCTATGAAGAAGGTGACTCCCATTCCTCTCCCTCCGAGGCAGCAAAGAGGAGATAACATTCATTATTCATTGCAATGTTTCCACTTTGCCAAGATGTATTCTCTTACTTCAAATTCAGAACAGCTTATTGGCTTCTGGGAGTTCAACAGCCATGGGTGGAGGAACATGTTCATTAGAGGAAGCACATGACTCTGCCAGATTTAACTGACAGATTTTGAAGCTGGAGCAAGCAATTGGCTGACACTCTTCAGGCATGAATGTCCTTTGGCTCGTGCTGTGCTCATTGTTACACAGGTGCTCCTTATAAAGTACGTGCACATTTCTAACATAAAACCAATAATGTCATTCACATACCAAAAACTATAGAGAGCTTATGCCCCCATGACAAATTTGAGATGGGAGCAATCTACACTATGATGTATATGTATAGTATGATGCATATGTAACTGACTAGATTATACTTTGATACAGTTAGATTGCGTTTATCAGACTTTGTAGATTTGGAGATTAAAATGATTTGCTTTTGAACCTCATATGCTTGGGACAAGAGGTTTTGTCTCTGAAAGGCAAAAGCGTCTTGTCAAAAGGTCGCTTCCTTAATATTGCTTCTAAGGTCAGCTTTATGTTGTCAGGTCTAGAGTATAAACATTAAACTCTACTACTGTTTGCAAAAATTTTGAAACGGAAAGATACCAAACCATATTTAGCTCACTAGTAAGTAAAACCCAAAGTGTGTGTGATAGATAAAATATGGGCATGTGTTAAAAAAAAAAAAACATGATGTATATTAGCAGAGTTGAACTGGGTCCCACAGATACAGCACAGAGAATAGAAAAATACTTCGACTTCTAAGAAAACGCTCAATTGTTTGCTTTGTAGGATGTATATAGTCTTTGCCTAGAAGAGTTTTATTCTCTGTGAGGGAATCCACAGTGTACCAAATATTCCCTCTTGCAGGATCACAAATCACTTTCTAAATCCAACCAAAAGCTTCTCTGATTGCATGTGTTTATGAGGCTGGTGAGTGTCCAGGCCTTTGAAGAAGGAAGACTGTTTGGGTATATTTGTTACAGAAAAAGGAAGTTACGGAGGTTTCTCTGGAGCTGTTTATCTTTTGTGAAAAAGTAGAATATGTCAAAATAGAGCCACAGCTTAAACTCTGGCAGTTCCCAGCAAATAAACGAGGCCTAATTATATGTAGGACTTCAGCTCTATTTAAATCAATAATAACAATGGAAATGACCACCAGATTTTTAATTTTTCTATAAAACGTGAATTGAATGTCAGCTTCATATACTTTGGATGAGCCTCAACTCTTCCTAGAGTGGAATAGCAACTATAGGAAATCAAAATGTAAAACCTTTTTACTATATGGACTTTGATTTTCTTCAGGGACAGAATTAACCACCAAAGATAATGATTAAACCTACCAGCTAATGAAAAGACAATAGTGAGATAGTGAGATTTGTAGAAAACTCATCATGTATATGCATGAGTGTGCATGTGTGTGGGGGTGTTTGTATACACTTTTAGCAAACATCGGTTTTCTTTCACTGGAGGCAAATCTGCCTAAATTCAGGGTTCTTACCTGAAGCCTATGCCTTCCATGCAGATGAACAATGCTAGATGTTATGAGATTATGAAAAATGGAGGTAACTTGGACAATTAGTACCTCTTCCAAGGAAAACATTCTCCTTAATTTGATGCACGTGAATGGAAATGTGTTGAGCCTCTACTCTGCTAGACACAGTAGGGAATTCCAAAATGAGGAAGCCAACACCTGCCTATAGGGGCATTAGAGGTTAGGTGGGGCGGGATCAGGGAAAGGAGGAATTCAGACACACAGCTTCTTCTACTTCCAGATAGATGCCAACCCAACTATGACACAGAATAACTTTTAAAATGTTAGAATTAGGCCAAAATTCCCCACAAATCCTTCTAGTTTCAACAACCTTTGGGTAATATAGGCTTACACTGCTTCTGTTGAGTTCTAATGTCTACACACTTTATCTATCTCACATTTTGCCAGAAGGTTCTTTGTAGGCTGAATATCAGCAGACAGCCCAGCCAGATCTACTCAATAAGTGAATGCATATAACAAGACACTTGCACAGACATCTAAATCTGACCATTCCATCAAACAGTAATAAAAAGTAAATCTGAATGATATTAGATCAGATTATTTTAATGATTTCCTTTTAAGAGCAGCTGTCCAGTTTGCATACATCCCTTCTTGAATCAAAAGAAGGGGGGAAATGCATGAGCACTATGGCTCCACACAGTTCTAATCCTGTCTAATCTGTAAATCCCTATCTGCTAATGTGTAGCTTCCTGTCAGTAGATAGCCATAGGGATAAACTTAAGAATATTCAGCGGTGTTATCCCAAATCTTAAAGAAACCATTATACCGATGAGATGTTATCATCTTTATTTTTAGAGAAAATTTTAAAGACCAGAAAATAATTTGAACTTTTTAACCAGCTTATAGAGTTAGTGCCTAGAACACAGTAGGTATTTAATATTTGTTTAAATGATTGAATGCAAGAAATATTAAAGAAAACCTCAGCCTATAGGACAACATTTCCACAGTGTGTGTTACAGGTACACTTGTCCCAAGGGATGCTAAGAAGTCAGCAGTTTGGTGTTCCAAACAGTTACTTCCATAACAGAATGCTGGCCGATGGCTCTGGCCTTGGGAGTTCAAGCCTCCTGTAAGGCTTTCAAAGAACCTAGGTTACAAGAGGCATAGCCTGGAGTAGTGAGGGGCACAGTGTTTGGGTTCAAATCCCAGCTCTGTCACTTCCTCACTGGGTAGTTTTGGGCAAGTTGCTTTAGCTCTCTTTGTTTCCCTTCCCTCATCTGTGTAATGGAGATAATGATAGAATGTGCCTTATAGTGTTGTGATGGAGATTAAATGAGGTGATATGTGTAAGGCAGCTGGAATAGTGTAGCTATGCAAGCCTTCGGTATGATGTTCATTCCCATATTGGATAGCCTACCAGCTGGGTTCAATGGCAACAGTTCCATACCTGGTGTAAGAAGACCTGGATTTGAAATCTGGTTAGCTTTGTGGCCTTGGGCAATTTCTTTAACTTTTCTTAGCCTTAGTTTCCTTGTTTCTAAAATGAAATAATGCTTCCTATAACTGCTGTGAGGATTAAAAAAGAGAATTAAATGAGATTCTATGTGTACAAAAATCCCTGGCATATGGTAAGTGCTGGATAAGTATCTTCTGAGTCTGCTGGATGAGGGTCCTTAGAGCAATGGCCCCCACACCCAGCCACGCTTAAGCTGATCTGACATTCCTGGTATTTTTCTTGCCTTATCTTGCAGCTCTACTGCTTCCCATGTACTGTGCATTATGTAGAGAGTAAGTCCAGAGGTGGGGAAGCATCAAGGCTGCACTGGAAGTTCCATTTTAGGCCGAGGCTTGCTATGTCATAAAAGAAAATAACAAAGTATGTGTTGGTATCTTTTGCCAAGAGCGACCTAAACACATCAAAGCCTGACAGTTCTATTTATTTGGTCTCTTCTGAGATGAAAAGGGGTGAATGGAAATTCTCGCACTCCAGCTCACACTGGTTGCATGAGCTCCCTCTCCACCACTGACAGTGGCCGACTGATGGTATAGTTTAGGAGGGAGAGTCTCCCTCCACCCTAGTCATTACTCTTGTTGGGGATCTGTGTGAAATCAATTTCATTGCAGAGCAGGAATGGAAGTAGCCGTGAATTCCATAGTTTCTAAATGAAGACACAGCATATGGAGAATACAGAGTGGAATTTATAGCTCATAATTACACAGGATATGTTGTCGGTCAAGTCCATCTTGCTGGTGTTCACAGCAACCCACTCCTGCCCACATTAAAGCATTGCCAAATTGCAATAACCTCCTGGCCATTTTCCCAGTGATTGAACCTTGCACACCACTTCAATCCATATTCGTTGATTTTTGTCAGTAAAATGAAAGCTTATTGGTGGATCTATTTGGGTGACCTCTTAGAATAAAAGCCTCAGTGTCACATGGAAAAAACAGCTTATGAATTCTGCTCTGATGCTCCAATTGAAAGAAATACAAAGCATTTAGCAGGTGCCTGCCTCACAGTTCTACTTTTCCCCAGATATTTTCAGATTTTCCAACCCTGAGACCTAAGGCGTCACTTTCTCTAGTGATTGTGTTTGAGGTTTTTTATGAATTCTCATTATCGGTTTACCTTTTGGTGCCACTCTGAGTAATGTTAGGATTTTTTCTTATGGTATGCCTGAGACTTAAACTTTACAATTTATCCAGAAAGCTAATACATTTTGGAAAAAAGAGGAATTGGGACCTTGAGCATGGACATTTATCAGTAACTACTAATGCTATGACTAGTGAATTATTTAGAGAGAGGCAGGGAGTATGGCTGAGGCAGGGTTCAAGGCAGAGAATATGTGTTGGCAGAAACCTTATAGCAGTCAGACTAAATAAGCTTAATAATTTTCTTATTTAAACAAGTAACACTTTTACTGTAAATCATTCCTCCCTGTTTTCTTCTCTCCCTTTCTCTCTTTTATCTTGTTTTTCTTTTTTGCTGCATGTCTGCCTCTCCTTCTCTTTCCTGTTTCCTCACAGTCCTCTTTCTTTTCCTTTCCTTTTTTTTCTGTCGTACATTCTCACACTCTACCCACCAGGGCTCAAACTCCACTATAGTCTCATTAGACTGTAGTTTATAGAAGGAAAGTAAAGATACCTGGAGGCTAGGCTAAAGGGAAGGGTCCTCCAGCTATTCTCTTGTGCTCGATTATGATTTTGAACACTAAACAGCAATTCACTCACAGGCAAGAGGGATGTGGCATTCTGCATTCTACTGAGATGTTGACTTCTTTCATGGAGTGTCATGAACACTGTTTATTACCAAAGCACTGTCAAACTCCCTATTTTTGGAGATGGAATAAATGATGTTACAATGTTTTTACACATTCACTATTGAATTGTACTTTATTTAAATAAAACAACATTGGGGAAGGAATCATTAAGTATATCAAACTGGCATCTTTCAGGTGGTATTTCCATGTGCTGAGTTACTGAAATGAATGCAGAGATGATCAGGGATTTTCACTGTATTCCTGAAGATACGGATGGTATCCAACATCTCCTCAATGAAGCCTTTGGCTCTGTTTTTCATAAGGTTCCCACTCTGTTCATATGAAGTAGTGTATCTTAAATATAAACCTATCATCAGGTTTAGCAAATCAATACCATAAGAGTGTGAAATGTTCCCCAGAACTCTCTACAAGGGCATTTCACGGTAAAAGCAATTGAAAAAGAAGCTGCAATGGAATATCTTATGAGATAGCCATTTAGATCACAAAAGGGCCATAAAAGTCACAAGCAGTTTGTGTGAAGCAATGTTCATAATATAACCATACAGGACTGGAAAGAAAGAGGAAAATTGCAAACCAATTTGTGGTTATAGCTTTTTCTGTCAATTCTACTGGGATTTAAAACTTGTAAAAGGTAGAAACTTCTGCCAGCTTACATTATATAGAGAGACTGTTATAACCATAATCACAGTAGCCAAACAAACACCAATTATTTGAAGCCAATAAAGTCTTTATTAACTTCAAAGCAATTAGTGCTTCTTGGATTTATTAAGCCACAGAATGAGAAGATGCCACCCAAGACCATTTGTCAGCAACAAATTTGGGAGTCATCCCGGGATGCTTCATTTACACATTTCAAAATGGTTTTGCAATTGAAGGATGAATACTTTGAACTTGAGTAGAAGAAAGAGTGGCCCTGCTTTGGGGAGCCCATAGAGGCTCCAGGATGGCACTCAGAAGCAGGCCCTGTTTGGCATTTAATGCTGTCAGACAACCTACCATGTCCATCATTTCAGGCTCTGCAGACCCAGCTAGCTTTCTCAAAGCAATTGCAGTAATAATTGCTGTCTATACTGAGGGCCTGCTGGGCACAACAATTTCTATATGCATCATCTCTAATCAGTTCATCAGCTCTGCAAGGCCTTATTCTCTTCTTATAGATGAGGAAACTGAGGCTGAGAAAAGTTAATTACTAGTAGTTGAGAATGGAACCCAAGGTTGCTTGGTTACCTCACTTGTGATCTTGCCAGGTTCCTCCTTCATTTGATGAGTCAGTTGATGGCCAGAGCCACACCACACACATTTTTCTACTTGAGTCACGTTGACATTACCAAATTGAGACTAATCTTCATGTCCTCTTAGACTGGAGGCAGGAGCTGACAGATCTCCTGGCTATATGTAATTCTGTATTTCTTGCTCTAGCTTTAAATTAATCTCTCCCAAACAGTAAGAAAACTAATTAGATTACAATTGCAAGTCTTTTAGCATGTATCTTTATGATTCACTGTTGATTATAAGCTGATGCACAGCCAGTCTATCCAGATCTTTATTTCCATCTGAGCAATAAAAGTAGTTTCTGGTTTCCCTTCAGTTAACATTTCTCTTTAAAGAGCAGCATTCCGTTAATGAAGACATATGAAATGAAATTTTGTTGCTGCTGTACTCAATCTGATTTCTGCAAACAAATGAACAGTATTACTGCCTCATTTAATATCATTAGGAAACCTGACATCTCATAATTATCTTTAGGTTGTAGTATAGCTGAGGCAAGAGTCCTAGTATTTTTGTGCCACTTGTGCATCACTGAAGTTCTTTCCTCAAGTGGCAAAACAGATTAGACCGGTGTTCTTGTCATCTGTCTATGTAGTCTTTCTGAGACCAGACAAAAATGTCTATTTCTGTGTTTTGCGAAATCTTCACTCACCCCAAGAATTCACGCCTGTAGAGCACTCTCAGCAGATCACTCACTAGTCGTAGCTTAGCTAAGAGTCTGGAACCCAGTAGGTATTATCCCCTTTCTTGGCTTATAAAAACCAAAGATGGGAGGAAACCCAGATTCAAGTTGTCCAGAGGAGTTCTGGAAGTCCCCAGGGCTCAAAGCCAGCTCTGAAAGATCCTACAAAATGAGTCACACTCTAGTACATGGAAGTCAGTGGGCATCCACTACTTGCTAAATTTATGGACAGAAAGCACACTTTGCCTGAGTGTATGCTGCAGCATCATAGCCTTAGGCAGAACTGTGACACAAGAAGCTGGAGATGAGACAGACCTGAGCCATTCTGACACTGCTGTGTTTCTAGCTCTGTGGCCTCAAACTAGTCTAGTTTCCTTCAAGAGCATCATGATTTTTACTGGCAAATGGGAATAAGTAAATGGAAGTTACAATCTCTGCACTGGCTCCCTCACAAGGTCACTTCAAGGAACAAGGAGAGGATGTTCTTTGTCCAAATTATGTATAAGTGATAAGAGGCTACAAATTAACATGAGATTATTCTCATCATACAGTATCCAAAGAGGCAGGTAAAACATCAGGTCTCAACATGCACTGGCCTACAGTAAACATTAGAAAATATCCTATGAATCTGGAAAATCTTTCACACTGAACTATACCAGCTTCCTTCATTAAAGGGGAAGCAAAGGCCAAAGGGGAAGCCCCGGTGGGGGCTGAAGTTGTGCAGGACACTTGCCATTTCTACACTGGAATGGAATTACTCAGGGGATAGCAGAAGCCCTCTGTGTTTCTGAGCCAGCCTAGGCCATTGTGAAATGTCCATTGTCCCAGCATTACCTCCCTGGCATAGAAACTAGTGATCACCTCAAATAGCCAGGGCCAATTAGCAACAGAACCTTGCCTGCAAGCCACTACATGTCCAAATGCTCAGTTCTCCATCCCCATTCACTACTGGCATTCTAAATGTCAAATTTCAATTGCATTGGTCCCAAACCACGTATGTGTATCACAAATAAAGCAAGGACTCTTTGAGGCCTCTGGCTACTCAACCTGGAAAGATGTCTATCACCTTGCTAATCACTGACCTGAAGCTGATGAGGGTTTAAATAACACAGTGCTCCTGGTCCCATGGCCACTAAGGCAGTGCTATTTCTGCAGCTTCTGCTGGCTGACTTCAGATAGAGTCTTGGGATGAGTGATATTTTTGCAAACTGCAAATGCCTCTGAGTAATGGGTTTCATTCATTTCATCAAATACCACATTTTACAACTGGTTGTGCTAAGTGGACATTTAAGAATTCATATGCAGCCGGGCACGGTGGCTCACGCCTGTAATCCCAACAGTTTGGGAGGCCGAGGTGGGTGGATCACGTGAGGTCAGGAGATCGAGACCATCCTGGGTAACATGGTGAAACCCCGTCTCTATTAAAAATACAAAAAATTATCCGGGTGTAGTGGCACACGCCTGTAGTCCCAGCTACTCAGGAGGCTGAGGCAGGAGAACCGCTTGAACCTGGGAGGCAGAGGTTGCAGTGAGCCGAGATCACGCCACTGCACTCCAGCCTGGATGACACAGCGAGACTCTGTCTCAAAAAAAAAAAAAAAATTCATATACAAGCCATGTTTGTGATTTGCATTCTCAACACTGAGTTATTTCATAGTATCTGCCCATTGCAGTGCACTGATATTTTAAGTAATATCTCTGCTTCTTAGAGTAAAAATTTTAAAATGTGATGGTTATTATAGTCATTATAACCCATTTATCAGAGTGGTACAGTTATAAATTGTACTGCTCCAATTAATTTGTAACTTTAGTCACTATATAAACACAAATCACACCAACTAGCATCATCTTATTTGCATGTTTTACACAATTTTTATCATCTATAATGACTTACATTGTTGAAATAGATTTGTTAATGTTAGAAAGACAAAAGCAAATTACCTTGTTTTCTCTTGTAACTGTTAATAAGGTGAAGGCTGAAGTGCATGTTTTTATTCTGCTGTAGGTATTATGTCATATTTGGAAATGAGTGGGGTTCTCTTTCTGAAAATGCATTGGGAAATTCTGATTTTGACTGGGTGAGTGCTGGAGAACTAGTTCATAACACCATTATGGGAAGAATCCACTCCAGAAAGAAACGAGTGATGATCACAGTCTGTTCAGTCTTAAATCCAACAATTTGGACTGTTCATTTGCTACTTACATGTAATTGGGACTTTATATTTTCTTTGTTGCTGTTGCTGCTACTGCTGATATCAGGAAACACGTCTTAGGCTAACGTCATCCTCAGTATGGCAGATATGTAGTAGACTCCACTGGGAGCCAAAAGACTAGCACTCTCCCACCAAATCTGCCTCCAACTCAGGATTTCACTGTTGTCAATTCCCTTTCCTCTCTGGGCATCAATTTATGCTCCTGCTGAGTGGAGGAATAGATGAGACATTCTCCAAGTTCAGCTCTAAAAAGTTTGATGGGAAATTTTATAAATTTGGATCTGCTTGTGAGGATGAATCATGGAACTGAAGGTACCGCTTAGGTTGAGATCAGGTATAGCCTGTGCAACTTAATCTTCTGAGAATTTCTCAGATTGGAAACAAGCTAGAATTATTCTGGATTTCCTGGGGATTCACAAGAAACTATAGGCCTGCTGAGAGGCTACTGCTCCTTTGTGGGTTTGAAAAGAATGATTTTCTTGGGCATCTACCACTCTATTTGTTGTTCCCTTTTGCATAATAGGGAGAGCTTTGGAGTGAGGTAGACCTAGATATGACTGCTAGCTCTTCCAATTATAACTTGTGATCATTGGCAAACTTACTTAAGCTACCTGAGCCTCAGTGTCTGGGAACCAGCTACACATTAAGAAGCCTTTCTTGCCCACCTTCCAGCATCAAACTTATAAACACAGTCTCTCTCCGGTTGGGTTAACTGGGTTCCAGCATTATTCCTATCTCTTCAAAGAATGACTGTGAAGATTGAGAACACCTGTGTGAAGTACTCAACACCCCCCCCACCACTGAGTAGTTGCTCAATAAATAGGTTCTTTTGTTCCTGTTTTCTGTTATTAGGGGTTCACTTTGTCAGTCGTTGAAACCATCAAGCTTACCATAATTTTGAAAACACACACTTTTACATCTATTCGCATTCATTCATTTGTGTATTAAATATTCATTAAATGCCTACTAGTTCTCAGGGACTGTTCTAGGAACTAGAGATACAGCAAAAAACAAAACAGTCCAAAGCTCTGTGCTAGTGGAGTTTATATTCTCTTGGGTGGAGACAGACAATAAACAATATGAAAGTTTAATGATAAAATATATTGGAAGGTGATAAATATTCTAGACAGAAATAAATCAGGGGATTGTGCTAGAGATGGATGAGTTAGAGCTGTAGTTTTAAATGGGGTTATCAGGGAAGGCTTTTCTGAGAGCTGCATCGAGCAAAGACCAAAAGGAAGTAAGGGAGTGAGCCCTGAAGAAATTGCAGGGAAGAACATTTCAGGAAAAGGAATAGCACGTGCAAAGGCCTTGAGGCAAGAGTATACCTGGTGTGCCTTAGAAACAGTGAAGAAGATAGTTCAGCTGAAGCAGAGTAAGCAAGGGCAAGAATGTTGGGGAAGGAGATCAGAACTTGCACTGGGAATTAGACTGTACAAGAGTTGGTAGGCCATTAAAAAGACTTGGCCTAGATTGAGTGAATTGGGAGCTGCGAGAGAATTTCGAGCAGAAGAGAGATATGATCTGAATTATGTCATAATGGGATCACACTATACCTATTGTCAAAGGACTATGGGAAGGGAGCAGGGGTAGAAACAGAGAGAACAGTAAGGAAGCTATTACCATAAGCCAAATGAGAAGCTTGGTGGCTTGTATCAGGGTAGTGGTGATGAGCGGTGAAGAGTGGATGGATTAGTGATGTATTTTGAAAGGAGAACAGATAAGATTTGCTAATGGAGTAACTGAATAGGGATACAGACAAAAAAGAAAAGTCAGAAACAATTCCATGAGTTTCAGCCTGAGCACTTGGAAAGGTGGTATTTGCTATTAGCTGAGTCATTTACTATAATTATTGTTTACAGGTAGCATGATAACAATAAGACCTTATGGAAATATTTAAATAATTTTTTTTCAATAAACAGAGTGGGAGAATGTTAGCTGCTTGTTATCTATTACCAATATTGAGGGGGAATGTCCAAAATATGTGAGATCATTTCTCCTTACACTGACCAGTGCTTCCTCCTTTCCTTCCCACCTGGTCATTCCTTTGATTGACTTTCATAAGTCCAGGCTAGAATTACATGCCTCAAATCAGTGGTTCTCAAACTTGGAAATCAACTATGGCGCTTGTTAAGAAATCCAGGTATGAGATCACCCTCTCACATCCGTGGAATCTGACTGCTGACGCATAAACACACAGCATTCACACACATCAAGTTGTCACATATTTTTACATGACTGAATCAGTCAAATACCTGGTTTGTGGTTGATCACCAGTCAGCTTTCAAAATAAAATAGCTGGGTGTTTTAAAGAAAACATTTTTTCTGTCCAGGTTATCTGTACTCATCAGCTTCTGTCCACCATCGAAGTAAAATGGCCATAACCAATCTTATCCAGATGGGGGTTTAGGCAGTTGATGGACTCACTCATGTGACCTTTACTTCCCTGAAAGCAGTTTTGTTTGGCCTCCATTCCGCTTTTGACAGTTTCAAGAGCTGGATTAGTAAATCTCCAAGGTCTTCTACACCCATATGATTCTATGATACTGCGATTCTGCTACGTTGCTATGAAATTGTTATTAGAAGGCCATTTACCCCTTAAACCTGGGTATTCAAAGAACTAGAAACCTAAATGATGATGACAGATATCTTACTTAAATTTCATATAAGAATTAATTCCAAGTCAATTCAACATAGCATAGTAGTAAAAGATCATACAGCCTTTGTGATTGGAAAGACTCTCATTCGAACCTTGATGCAAGTTGCTTAACGCCTCTACACCTCAGTTGCTCACCTGTAAAGTGAAGGTAATAACAGCATGTGCACCATACTTCTATTATAAGGATGAAGTGAGGTTTCATGAAAAGTAGTTAGCACATTACCTGACACACAGTATGTCTCATAAAAGTAGCTATCACCATCACCATCATCATCATCATCATTGTTATTAACTGAAGAATCATAGATAAACATGCATTTTCAATTGTCATTGAAAGGCAGAGAGAAGGCTGCAAATAATTTTATGAAAGCATATGTTTAAAGATTTTAGGACTAGCTCTTCAATGGGTTTGTCTGAATATACATATATGGATGGGTGATTGGTTGAAATAGAGCATAATTTTTCAAAGTGTGTTTAGGCAAAACAAAAACAACCAAAAAGCCTAATTTTTTTTTCTAGCCATTTACTGGCTGTGATACCTTGGACAAAGTCATGGCACACATTAAGAACTCAACAAACAAAGTTTTATTGGTATTATCACTATTTTACATATATATATATATATACACACACACACACAAAATGGTGACAAAAGAACCATGTTGGACAAAAAATATTTATATGCATGATGTCCTAATAACTTTGTTAGGTCTTACACTCAAGCGTTAGACTCAGAAGAGAGAGGAACATAACATATTTTGAAATTAGGTTTATATAAGACTTTCTTTTTATAAGCTACAGATTGTTGATAGGCTAACAATAAGCTTAAACTTGTGTCATTTGAAACTACACACACACACACACACACACATGAATCTGTGCATTCTTATACAATTCTATGCCCAAATTTCATATTCCTATCATCCTTTTCTATATCAGTAGCTCATTTTCAGAGGTAATGTTATTAGTGCTCTTCACTCTCATGGACAAATTAAGTCCAGATCAACACATACCAGACCTTTCTGAAGCTCTCAGCAGACACCCAACTTCGTGATCCTTGGTTTCATGTGAAATTGCCTCCTCCTAAAGGCCAGAGGGAAATCAGGACTTGGAATAAGCACAGCTCTCCAGCTCTGCTCCTGCCTTGGCAATTTTGATGTTTCACAAGAATTGCTGTGTTTTTTATAAGAATGATAAAAAGGCAGATATAAAGGCAAATATCAAGAAGACTTCTGGCTGACAAAAGCAGAATTTGGAGAGAAATGTGAAAATAGTGACTTACTTCAGCAATAGAGGGAGTATTTTTTATACTTTAGGTTTTTTTTTTTGTAAAATCATGACTTTCTAGTAAATGACATCCTAGAAGATATTTATCAAAGCAGGAAAGCCGTGGAAAAGAGCACCTCGCATTCACTTTAATATTTTGCCTTTTCTTTTGACATTTTCTTGCCTAGAGATCTAATTCCATTAAATATGTACTTTTTTTGACTGGAAGTCTTCTTCGTGGATCTTTCAGATAAATCTTAAAAGTACATAAGGTCTGTAGGGCAGATTTTTTTTAAGTGCAAATGAGACACACAATAGAATATTGTCTATGAGGGTTTCCAAATTATTTATACTCCTGCAGAAATTTACCTTGCGTTTTCTGTGATAATGATAAGGGAAAAGGTAAGATTCCAATATGCCTTCTGTGGAGCACTGTCAAACCATATTAGTCCTATTTAATATCTGACATGCAGGAATTTACTTTGGCTGATACCCACTTTGATTGGCTTTATTAGGCATTGTCAAGGCTGTAACTTTGCCTGATGGACAAGGTAAATAGAAGTGTAATCAAGTGTCAAGTTAGCAGTGCAGTCGGTAATATTCCATCATGCCTTTGCAAAGGGACATGGCTTCACTACTCTGCTTCGCCATGACACTTCTCTAGGACTTTGGAGTGAACATGTTTGCTAAATTGGAAGATTACATTCCCACTGTGGTGAATTGGAATGTCTCCTAGTAGACTTCCAAGCATATATTGTTGCATCCGTAATTTCTTCTGTTGCTTTTATTTATCATTCCCTATGCCTCCAACTATTTTTCTGCATTCATATGAAATCAAACTCCCACCACAGGATTCACAAATGTAGGTTTTTAGAATGTCACATTTTATGGTTAGTCACTGTGGGAAACGGGCTACAGTTGAGGGGACTCAAAGTTGGGGTTGAGGTTAGGAGTAATCCAGATTTGGGTTATGCTCTGCAGCAGAACTACCACTTCATTACTACATATCTTCTAGGTGTGATCTTTTCAGTACGTAAGAGCTTCAGTATATCAAGGGAAAATGCAAAGTCATCGAATAAAGTGAGTAGGAGCACTGAGAAGCTACGGCAGGGCTGAAATACTCAGGTTAATATGTGACATTACTCAGAGGCTCAGTAATGCAGTGCAGGCTCTAGCCTTCTCCTGCAAACCAGCTCAACTGATGGCTGCCGGCTAGGCTGGTAGTCCTATGGGATAGGAGAGGAGACCACAGTTAAGAATAGTTTTTCCTTTGCATTATAAAGGCAGGAAAAAAGTCTGTGATTATAAGGTTCTCTGCTTCCAAATGATCCATCTAAAAACTATGAGACTAGACATTAGAAAGACAAATATGAGGACTCAGAAGAAAGAAGAAAAGAAAGGGAAATAAAGAAAATCTTCTAGCCCTAAACACAACTAAATCATATCTCCAGTCCACCTTAGACCTCTGGTTTCTTAAAAACAACTTTGCATGAGAAGAGTTGATTCATTTTTCCCCCATATATATCTTACAGCTTTGGGTCATCTCTGGTCATTAGATAATTGTAGTAGCTTTACACAACTAATTTTTCTATTGCCAAAGACAAAGATGTGTTGGAATTTTTGCATGGTGGAGGAGATAGTGGGAATGAAGGGAGAGTGCAAAATATGTTGCCTTTGCAAAATTGTCATCGAAAGGATAGCCAGAACATAAATGATACTGTTTTGGCTTCAAAAGGGTAAGCAGGTGTCTTCAAAGTCCCAAATGAGCTGTGTACAAGCTTGTACAAACAAGCGCAGAATCAGGCCTGTTTGTTATTCACACAAACAGAGTGTAAACCATGTGAATTCCACAGTTCCCAGGATTCAGATGGTGCACAATGGTCCATAATGAGCAGCACCTGTGCTTACCTCAATTACCAGACAGTTCTCAACAGCAGCAGAAAGGGCTCACTAGAATTGTTTTTCAATAATAGATTTAGTTATGTCTTTCATAATTGGATTCAAAAGCTCAAAATTTCATTTTGCAACTTGTTCATAAAATTTGTATGAAAAAGTCTGGCATTTATTCAAAAGAAATAGTCTATGAAGAAAAAATTGCAAAACAGCCAGCCGCTGGTAACTAAGCAGCCAAATTATAGTCCAAGCACTTGGCAAATACACCGTCTTTTTATTATTTCAGTAATTGAATTTCTGTTAAAGCATGGAGCATAATTTAACATGAGGAATTTATTTATAATACAATAGTGTTTCAGTAATAAATGCATTATGATTGTCACTTTTAATGGAGTCTTATGTATTCCCTCTGAGACTGTGTGGCAGACTTTGAGACAGCCACTGCACCAGTGTTGTTTGTAGACAATTGAATTAATTGGAGACATGGTCATTAACTCGACCTGAATACCTCTGATTGCTTCTGTAAATAAGGTTAGAGAGCAAATGGCTAATCTTCGTTGTCATTATAGATTCCTCTTACATTTTCACACTGCCTTGTATATTAAGATCATTTTGCTAAGCAGCTTTTGAGACTCTCCTTATATTGACAGTATTGTCTTGCGTGGCACATAACCATAATTGTATCAGACTTATATTACATTCTCCATATCTTTATAAAGCACGATACTAAAAAAGAACCTATGTTGAATCACAACTCATAAAAACCATCAGACCAATAAATGAATAAACCACAGTGTATAAACCATCGTATTAAAGGAAAGTAAAACCACACCGCAAAAGTTGCTTTGGTCTCCTCTTACAGATCCTCTTAACACAGGATGGCCTCCCAAAGATGCAATCACTAAAGAAAGAGCACAACAAGGAAAGCATTGATTAAAATATCTTTATGTTTCAGTTGATGTCATGCCCTTTCTTGCCCTTCTGTAACAACATTAGTAACATGCAAATCACAGGAGGTTAGGTTCTTTCTCCTTGTTCATTCTAGAATGGAGTTACATAAGAACTATTTCAAATACAGATATTAAAAACTTTTAAATATTTGACTTACCATGTTATTTTTGTAGCTTCATCCTGTTATAGGTATGCAAGATATTTAGAGGGGATTTGGAGAAAAAAATCTTCTCCCTTTATGACTCAAATAATTCAAAAAGTGCATATACTGGAAACATCTCTAAAAATGGACTTTCCAGTCATTTTATAATTCAGACATATTATAAAGGACCATTAAAAATGTACAGCATTATGTTGAATAATGAGACATTTACAAGTAGGATACCACAAAGAGATGAAAATTAAGGAAGAGGAGGAGCAGGAGGAGGAGGAAGACAAGAAAGAGGAAGGAGGAAAGAAAAGTAATTCTGTGCTTTTATTTTTCCCTTGGCAAGATTGAAATATACTGAATATATAAAAAAGACCATTTATACTAGCTCTGTATAAATTATCTATACTACTAGAAGAGTAGATCACTTCCTCATTGTTGTACCAAGCCACTGGAAGCCTATCAGTTTTCATGAGTTCCATGCATAACTGAAAGTGTTGACATTTTCTTTGGATATTAAATGGGTCATGCCCAAAAGAGAAAAATAACGACCATTTCAATTATTTCAGACTTTTTGCCTTTATATATTCTTATTTTAACACTAATCTTTGTGTATATGATGAAAATGTTACATTTGACTCTCATACATATGAATGTGCATATGTGTATGCTGGTAATCATGGCTAGAACCCAAATGTGGGTTGTTGTATATACATTGGCTGGCAGCAATATCATTTTTAATAAATGACTAATGGCCAACATGTGCTGCAGAAGTCAACATTTCTGTCCTTAGCCAGCTAATAGTAACATTATTTTTAAATTAATGTTATGCACACCATTTGAAGGATGACACTTCTCCCAATGTTTTTACTTCTTAGCCAGCCATCTCAATTAGTGCTGAAATGATTCTACTTTCTTGGTATTAGCCATCTTGGATTTTAACCAACAGGTGTACACACTCTCACATATACACTCACTCAAATGCAGACTTGCACACGTGCATTCATACATATATACATACACACACATTCATCCATTCACGAGGCACAGGTATATATACACATGCACACACATATTATCTCTTGTTTAAACACCTTGAATTTAGGCACAGTTATCTGAAATGAGTATTGAAATATAATTATAGTGAAAGGGAACATTTTGGCATATAACCTTTCTGGAAAATATCTCTCTGCCAGTGTTTTGCCCAAGTTTCTAACTGGCACAGTAACATACCCAGGTTTTGTCATTAAGAAGCTGTAGTAGTATGGGACTCACAGAAACTGCACTGGATTTTCAGATGTTGATACCACCAGACTAGAAATTACTCTCATCTCACTAAAAGTACATGTCTCCCATGCTTTGCAAGTGAGAATATTTTGTTTATTTGTTTGTTTTGGACATTTAAACCCCACCCCCCAAGTTGTCAAAGCTTTGTCTACACTATAATCCCTAAGATGTGCATTTGTTTGAATTTAGTAGGTAGGGACCCTGTAGCATTGTGATTTGCTGTTGACATACTAAAAGGGCATATGATGTAACCTGCAGAAAATGCAGATTTCTAGATTTTTCTGATGAAGTGGTTGACCACAAATGTAATCTGCTTAACCCCAGAAGGTATTTTAATTCCTGTTTTAAATCCATTTTATTCTAAATTCTTCCTTCTTTGAAATTGCTAAATTTCCTAAATCCCTCTTAATAACAAAACCAAACATCCTGACCTTATTACCACCAGCCTGTTTGTCATCATCACAGGTCCTGCCAGTTCTTGGTGAAATGCCTAAGTTTGTTTCCATTTCTTTCTATGTCAGCATTTAATAGACTCTGTGTTCATTTGTACCACAGGATTGTCATTCCTCTTGCTATTGATCTAGTTGTAAGCCCTGCCATTCCACATACAGGAGTCAGTGTTGAGTAAGGCTGCCTGTACTTAGCTATCTTATCACTGGTGGCCATGTACAGACTTCCTCTTGACGTCAAAGGCAAGTTGGGTACAATATCAAATGAGTTCCCCTAACATGAGGAAATTGTGTTCCTCTTTTCTTCTCCCATTTGCACTTGGCCTCCTTCAATTTAACATTGATGAGAAGGGAGACTATTAGCTAGAAGGTAAGATTTTCAGGCAGACTAAAGATCTAGTATTTCCTATGCTGTCATTCAAAATAACAGGCATAAGAACTTCTGTTTAAAATAGCTGGGCTTTTTGACTAGAGGGCTTTTCTGTAGAAGATTTAAGATGTCAGCTTTAAATATGACATTGATAGTCTTTGGCAAAGAATGGGAATGAATTTTTGTAGAAACTGCCTTTTTTTCTGATTGTTTATTAATGGTCTTTGTGATTTATAGTAAATGCTGGGGAGGATTTCCAGGCCCATTTATCATGAGAAGGGAACACCTTCTTGTTCTTAATGTGAGTGTGTCATAATTAGCAATGCACGTGGGCCGGGAGATTTAACTCTGCCTTTTCTGAAAGTCCTTCAACCTCATATTTAATCCCAAACTGATTGAATATTTTTTCTTCTTTGAGGAAATTAATTATGCCACTGGAAAAATCATCAACTAGAGAGGGAGTTGATAACAGGCACAATGTAGGCTGGGTTGGCTAATGTATCAAAATGACATGATTAGAGTAACTCACATCTTAGACAAATTGGAATAATGGAGTCATCATTCTAATTAAAAACAGGAAGGTCTGTTTGTATGTAGCATTCATTTTCAGTAAGAACCACACCATTTGTTTTTCATGTTCATGCATGTTTGTGCACTCTGCGACCCATCAATGGTTGTTGCTCTAAATACCAACTACATTAAAAATATCCATCCAGATACTTTGCATTTTGTCAATGAAACTGAAGCTGAAGAAGGAGTTGGGCACTGTGTCATATGGCCAGCATCCATAGAGGCAGTTGAAAGGTTACAAATCCATCATCATGCAACCTATTTGCCTGATTATTTTTATCAAATTAACTTATGCTTCACGATGTTTTTGTGTTCCATAGGCTGGCCTAAGTACTGGCTTCTGTTGATAACCAGTAACACATAGACATTTCACAGTTAAGTATTGTTCTTTACCAGGTGACTTTGTTTGTGCTTCATTTCTATATATTATAAAGCCATCTGAAGTATTTTCTTATAACAAGAAAATTATATACAATTTATCATGCCTGTCACCATGGGATATGCAAAATGACTTTACATTCTGGTCCCTGCCATCAAGGAATGTACAATTTAGTGGTGCAGGTTAGCACAACGAAATAAAATCATCTGAGATTAATGAAGTGATAAACTGTGATGCAAAACGGGGAGATATCTGTAAGAATTAAAAAGTCATTAGCGATGACTTCATATTATTTGAATTTGAGCTTGAAAGATAAAGATTTAACCAAGCAGAAGAGAGGGGAAAAGTGTCACTGTAGATAGAGCAAACAGGATAAGCAAAGGCATGGAGGCAATGTGGGAGCAGAGAGGAGACAAAAGTTGCATTTGTGTTGGGAATAACAATCAGAAATAAAACTGACACTAAGGTAGGGTGTTGATAGAGATCTAACTCTGAAAACCTTATAGCAAAGAGTGTATATATCTGCCAGAAAGTCATTGTGAATTCTGAAATGGAGAGATCTCATGATACAACATATTGTCACAGAGGGTGAGTATAAAAGAGCAAAGCTTTTAGTTCACCAGGGAATGAGGTCAAGGCAAGTAAGAAAAGAACATTGGATTTGCGGCCAGGCACGGTAGCTCACGCCTGTAGTTCCAGTACTTTGGGAGGCCAAGGTGGGTGAATCACGAGGTCAGGAGTTCGAGACCAGCCTTGCCAACATGGTGAAACCCCATCTCTACTAAAAATACAAAAAATTAGCCGGGCATGGTGGCACACACTTGTGGTCCCAGCTACTCAGGAGGCTGAGGCAGGAGAATTGCTTGAACCCAGGAGGCGGACGTTGCAGTGAGTCGTGATCGCGCCACTGCACTCCAGCCCAGGCGATAGTGTGAGACTCCATCTCAGAAAAAAAAAAAAAATAGAAAAGAAAAGAACATTGGATTGGCAATGATGAGTCAGGAAGAGAAGGGTTGTTGCTGGCAGTTAAGAAGCAGTTTTAGTAGCCAAAAGAGTTTCAAAGCCTAATTACTAGGCCTGAAGAAGTTTCTAGTGGTGAGGATGTGGAACCAATAAGTGTTGACTTTGACCACATCTTTAAGACGTTTTCATGGTGGAAGACAGTCAGTGACTTTTTCCTGATTAGGAATGTATGGGCTAGTCTGGGTGACCACCCAGAAGGGCTGTCTGTACATCATCCACTTCTCTTGGCAATATGTTGTGTTGCTGCCTTGTGAGGGTTAGATACAGCAATTTTGCAAGTTACAGTTTTTGCCATTCACTTAGATTTCTGATGATCGTGTTTACAATACAATTATGAAGTAAGATTCATTCAGTAAGGAAACTATATGACTTTTATTTCAGAAATTGCGTATGTGACTTTGAATAGGCCGACTGCAACAAGGTTTTCCTAGCACACAGCGTTGGTGTCCTTCAGTGTTTTCAACACCAAATTCTTACAACCAGATTCATTAGGTCAGCTGAAGAAAACTTTTTGGATTAATTTTGAGTCTTATTGCTTTCTGAGATGATTAGAAAGATGAGTTTTGTCGTGGGTTTTGATTTTTCTCATTGCCTCTAGCTTGACCGTGTTTAGTCGATGGTCACAGCAGCCTAGTGAATAGGTATCCTTCGATACCTGTTCCTTCTACCTTCTAGTGTTCTTGTGGCAATCAAATCATGGGAGTTAACTTGCTTGAAAACTATCAAGTGCTCTGCACTTAGAAGTATTCTGATCTTATTGATCCAATGACGATGATATCCTCTTGGAACCATAGAGTCACAGAGCAATAGGGATGTTAAGTGCCTACCCAAAGGCAGAGGATATGTCTGTGGACAGTACTCCCTGAGATTTATAGAGAAGACTTCTTTGTGGCTTTACTCTAGGGTGTATTAAGCACACTAAGCATTTTACAGAATATGTGGTTGATAAAGCCTCTGGTCTTAGAAGCTTACCTTCTAAATCAAGTGTCTGTGATACATCAGGTAACAGATCAGACATGAAGGGAAGCAGACAATACTGATAAGGAGAATGGCATTGACCAACATCACAAAAGAGATGTAGTCTAAGGAGAGATTGGAAGAGCAATGCCCACTTCCCAAATTGAGCAGCAGGTCTAAGTACATTGAGTAATAGGAAAGAAGACCTAAAGCACGGAAAAAGGCGGAGGCTTATGCTAAGCCACTGTGAGACTATCTTCAGGAAGACCTGTGCCTGTCTAAGCATGCTTTGTACTTTCCTAGGGAATTCAGCCCGCCAGCTGCCTGGGTTCTCCTGACAAGCAGTTGGGCCCCATCTCCGGGCCAGCTTTTGGAACACAGTGGAGGAGATTCCTCCATGGAAGCAGTTTCTGGGTTTAAGACACCCAGTGGAAGTACACAGCCTGCTCCACCTACGATTTGTAACTGATGTGATTCCTTATGGGAAGGTCTTGACCTTGTTGTAGACTCCTGGAGGCTGGCCCTTTCTGGGTTTCTTGTGAATGCAAGCTGCCACTCAATCATTCATTCTCAGCTTTGCAGAGGCCAGAGCTCACGGGAGTCAGTGTTCACATCCACTTGCTTGCCTTTCTTCTCTCCTTTGCTCCCATTTTTAAAAATGGGCTTTAAAGGCAAAAGGTACAAAAATACTTGGATTTATATGATTTTTTTTCCCACCTGTTTGGCTGTTTGATTGAAACAGCTCTGTCTCATGCCAGAAAAGTCAGTGTGATTTTTTAAATTATTTCCATAGAAACCGAAATATCAGCTTATTCTCCCATATGCAAATTGCAATGCTTTCAAGACATAATGGTCCATTAGCCAACGTTGGCCAGTCTTACTGGGAACATGCTCACATCCTCCATAGTGTCACCTCACCATGTACCATGGTGAGGTTGAATCCAGGTGCCTTTTTTTCATTCCTTTGAAATTGCAATATTGAAGTTAATCTCATAGTATCCTTAAAACTATTTTTCAACTTGATATGGTTTGGTGCTACATCTCAGTATTCTCAGCTGTAAACTGGAAGTAGTAAGAGTATCTAATTTATCGTGTTGTGGTGCAAATTAAGAGAGAAACTGCAGGGAAAGTGCTCAGCAGCCCAGTTCCTGGCATATAATGAACACTAGCACTACCAGGATGAATTATGCCCTGGATCCCCACTATGGCCATGGATATAGCCTGCTATGACCCTGACCCTTGGCTTGGGCAGTGGCAAGCCACCTTGGAACGTCATTAGTGATCCATAGGACGTGTTCACAGGAAAGAAACATACATTAAGTGAACTGCTGGTGTGGGCAAGTAGGTTCAGGAAAGTGGTAAACTGATATCCCAGCTTATCAGAAGGAATCTGATAGAAATTGTTCAGGAACAATTGCCTAAAGAAAGCTTAAATTTCACCAAGTCAGATTAAAAATGATACAAGGTAGTCAACTTTCTCTGTTGCTAAAGGAGGACAGAATAATTATGAAAAAGTGAAATTCACAGTTCACCTTAAAATTGGGTTTTAGCCTTTAGTTTCAAATTCGTAACTCACCAACTTCTTTTTCTCCCAGTGGCTCCCATCTGAATAGCCCCAAGTAGATATTAGCCTTGCCACGCTCAATGTGGTCCACTGGGAGTTATCTGCATCACCTGTGATTATATTGGAACTGCAGAACTCAGACCTTGCCCTAGGCCTACCTAATTAGAATCTGCAGGTTAATAAGATCTCCAGGTGATTCCTATGCACATTAAATTTGGAGACGCATGGGTTTGTGAGTTTTCTCACCTAAATTACCTCATCCAGCCCTCTTAAAAACCTATGTGATATATTATCCCCATTTTACAGGTAAGGAAACTGAGACCCTTATGTTAAGTGCCTAGCCTAAGGTCATACAATGATGAAGTATCCAAGGTGACACTCAAAAGCAGATCATCTGACTTCCAACCCTATGCTCTTCCCATTGTACTAAAACTGACTCTTTAAAACCAGTAAGGAAAATGCAGCTGTCTAGATATGTGGCAGTGGATTGAAAATGGGAGACGGGGCACAGGTAGGAAAAGAAGAGGCCAAGTGCCTGAGTCTGGTCAATCTACAGAAAGGACAACCAAGCCCTGATTAGTTGTGAGTCAAACATGGTGCTGAAAAGCCATTGCCAAAATCGCTCATAATTATCATCTCAGAAAGGAAGTAGGGGTTGAGTAAGTTAGAAGAAATAGGAACCAACAGCTGGTGATCGAAAAATGTAAAAAGCCGGTCATTTACAGTTATCATAAAAGTTCCAAACGGTCTCTTTGCAGCCTCTCTGGAAGATGTAACCTCTCATGGCACCATTGATGTGGCATTAATCTACTAGCGTCTTTTTACTCAGAGATCTGCTTCCCAGCACGTCATTTAGCCATCAAGGTTCCCTTCCCAGGGTGGGCTTATATGTTTGGACTTCTCTAAAGGGAAACTAAATTTTACAAACAAAAGAAAATCTGTTCAGGTGTAAGAGGGTGCACTCAGAATTTTAATTATTTGGATCTTGTATTACCTTCCTATTGCTGCCACGACAAATTACCTCAAACTTAGTGCTTTAAAACAACACACATTTGTTATCCTAGAGTTCTGGAGGTCAAAAGTCAGATGTGGGTCTCACATGGTTAAAATCAAGGTGTCAGCATGGCTGCATTCCTTTCTGAAGGTTCTAAGGAACAAACTGTTTCCTACTCAAGTAAGTTATTAGCAGAATTCAATTCCTTGTGGTTATAGGACAGAACTCTCCATTGTCTTGCTGGCTGTTAACTGAGGGCCAGTTCCAGCTTCTAGAGGCTGCCACATTCCTTGACTTTTGGCCTCCTTCGTCCATCTTCAAACGCCAGCATAGCAGGTCAAGTCTTTCTCACATGGCATCACTCTGGCCTCCTCTTCTGCCTCCCTCTTTCACTTGTAAGGATCCCCGTGATTACACTGGGCCCACTTGGATAATCCAGGATAATCTCCCCATCTCAAGATCCTTAATATTTACATGTGTGAAATCTCCTTGGCTATATAAGGTAACATATTCAGAAGTTCTATGGATCAGGATATGGACATCTTTGGGTCAGTCATTACTCCATCAACCACAGATCACTTCAGTCATTCAGGGCTTTAAGCAATGTCATGTATAGTAACTTGTCTCAGAAAATGAATAGGAATGAATAGGTGTGGACCTCCTTATTACTCTTTGCAAGTAAATCGAGGTGGCTCTATTTCAAACATCAGGATGAGATAACAGTACAAACATCTTAGTGTATACATGTTAGGCAAAGACAATCTTTTTATGAAGTTATATCAGGGTGTGGCCCAGATCACAACTGGACCATAATCGACTGTCTGCTCATCAATAGCATCAGAGAATTAGCAGAAAATATATTTGATTGTGACTTGCTTGTGATGATGTTGGGATATGAATTATTTTATTTTCAAATTGTGCTCGGGGGGCATCCCAAGGAGGTAGGGAAGCTGCTGGGGACATAGGCTCCCTCCCCTCTCCACATGCCTTGTTTCTTTTTTCCACCACAGCAATTCTGTTTTTATCGGTTTTATATATTATTCTTCTGTGTACACTTTCTATTGCTTTCTATTTCTGCATACACTATTTGTTGCAGAAATGGGCTAAGTGGATTTTCAGGGGACAGGGGAGATGGGGGAAGATTTCAAAACTGCTGACACAGACAAAATGGAATCTTCCCAGTCTCTAGCTAGAATAAGTTCAGGGTTCAGAGTGTCTGCCTCTGGTGGCCTAATGTGATGAGGCAGGCATAATGCTCCAGTTCTGGAACCCAGAGTTCAGAGACAAAAACAAAGGAGGAAGGGAGATAAGATCAGCTGTGGATGTTGATTCCTTTGCCTGAAGTTCATCTGATTACAGCTTAATGATGAAATCAAATATGAAACCATTCTAAATTACCTAATAGACAGACATTTTATCCCAGTAAAACTGGAACACAGTCAAGCTGATGAAATTCATGCAAGTCTTAACTGAAGAGGAGAGTTTCATGTAGGACTCTCCCATTAAACATGTCTTGCTCCATGTCTTTGGCAAGTTCTGGGCCTTGTGAAATGTGTCGCCAAGATCAATATGTGGACTTGCTTATAGAATCCTCCCATGTACATTTCCTATACATAGTCTGGATGCCCACACAGCTTGATGGAGCAGAATGGCCAATTCATCATCTCTGTTTATCTCCAGAGAAAGGGATTTACAGTTAAATTAGAATTAGACTCAAACAGCACTGGTGCAGGTGTTTGGCTTTCTGGAGGCTGTTAATCTGAATTAGTAAAAAGTCTGACTTATAAAATAGCCTACAGAAGTGCAGTTTTAATCCTGTGAGGTTTATACAATAACCCTGTGACTGATAAGAGTATTGTAGAGACAGGACATTCCTAGACTTGCCTTAAGGAGCAGATTGGATTGCACAAATGCCTCCTCACATGTTTCTCATAAAGTCCATAAACAGCCTCACTTAAAATCCCCAATACACTTTAGGTTCATAAGGATTATAATCTTTGAATTGGAAGACACCTTAAATTTTGTGGGTAGTGGGGCCAGTGGTGCAAGTGGTAAAGGAATTTACCAATACAGTTGTAGGTAAAGAAAGGAAGATTTATTAAAGTATGAAAATATGTTGCAAGTTTGCAACAGCAGAGAAGGGGCTGTCTGCAAAGAGGCAGGGGCTGGAGGGAAATTTTACAGGGTCATGCTGGAGGGGGCTATGTGCAGAATGAGGTCATTTTGCCCATGAAACAGGGTCATTGTGCCTGTGGAATGAGGTCATTGTTTGGGATTAGCCATCTCTCAGAACAATTGTTCATTGTTCTTCCCCACCTGCGCCCTCCTACACCTGGGGCCCCTTCCTCATTGTTGCTTACTTATCAGGACTCCATACTAAAGATCATCCAACCCCACTTCAGACCCACAATAAGGATTCTTCTCCCACATTCTTTATAGCCGCTGGCTATCTGCTCACCTAAAGTGCAGGGTTCACTGGCATGCAAGGTAGTGCATTCTTTCTGTGGTCAGCTGTAAGTTTTTAAAAGTATTTCCTGATGTTGAGGTAAAATTTTCCTGACTAGATCTCCAACTCATTGGTTTTGTATTTACCGTGGAAGTTCAGAACAAGCCCACTCTTTCCCTGCCGCCAGGGCAGACCTGCACATTGTTTGAAAATTTTCAGTATATGTGCCTCTCCCCCCATCCCCAACCCAGAGTCTTCTTCAAGCAGAATAGTCGGTTTCTTCAATGTGGCCTTTGGCCTCTCCATCTTATCTGCATCTATTCATTAATTATGGTGCTACACATTAATCCCTTTATTGCAGAAGAGTCTGGGTGGTGTAAGCATAGAAAGACTATCACATATAGAGTCTAGGGTGCCCAGACTATCTCTTAAAGCCCATCTTTTTCCCCTGTCACTCTCAAGCTTTCCACCAGGGTCAACCGTGTCTGGAGAAGGCACCTTAAACGCCTCCCCAGCTTCTCTCCCACTGGCCTACTCTTTGATCACCTTCCCCAGCTTTGGATTCCCCCGCTAGGGTCACTGACTTGCTAAGCCATCTTCTCTGCCCCCAGTCTGGCCTATGACCATGAAGACCTAATGAATAGGTTTGGGATTAAAATGGAGCTTAGTTCCACTTTGTACAGATGAATGATGAATACGATAGCAAATTCTGATGAATATGATAGCAAAATCTGATCTTTGAGAAGGTTGAGCAGTTGACTTTGAAGTCATTACAAATGTGGGTCCTTTGAGAAGTTTTGTTACATTGTAGTGAAGTTACTGAGTACACTTTTAATATTTACAGACTATAGAGTGGATGGTTTAATATAGCAAATGTTAATTATTTTTAGTATCAGACATTATGTTTGTTGTAATCACTAGCATTCTTTTTAAAAGCAGTTTATTGAAATATGAAAGTAAATGATGTGTGAAAAATAACATTAATACAGTCTTAGTGAATGAAGAATATATAAACTGTGCATTAGTTTTTCATCTCCTAGGCAGAATCAAGTATTACATGGGCTAGCTTTACTCATAGCCACTTTAATGTACATCTGGAAAATAAATTAGTAACGTATGAAAATAAATGTAGCAGAAGTGGAAATTTAACTAGCTGAACAGCTAACAGATTTCAGTGAAGAACTGAAAGTGACATATTATGATGCTTTGCCAACTTGAAAGTTCCATGGTATATTCCAGACAAGAATGTGGCCTTAAGCCAACTATTCAGACATTGATGTTTGTCCTGCTTTTAAAGACAATGTTTCAGTTTTGTACTCACTTTTTGTCCCTGGGAGCAGTCCCAACCGGGCGCAAGGTAGGCCCAGAGGAAATGAGGCCCAGACTCAGATGTAAAGCTTACATTCCTTAGCAGACTGGCTGCATCTACAGTCTCCAGCAAGCCCATGAGCAGAAGATGGAGAGTAGAGGCACAGGAAAGGTGCTGGTGAGAGCAATTTTGCCTCCATTTAAGCAACCATTATTCCCTTCCACAAACGTTGGCTCTCCATTTCCAACTGTGCAACTTCCCGGAGAAAGCAATTCCTTTTCATTAACACACTGAAGTCCTTCACCCCTAGTTTGAGTTCTCATGGTGTCCTTCATGAATTAAAGTCCACCCTCCTTCTTATCCCCATATCTGTATGTGTAAGTATAAAAAGCTGATGTACTTCTTCTTGTTCTTCCTATACTAATTTCCTCTAAGTGTTCATTGTCAAAATTGACTGTGTGTGGAGTCCCACCTGAGAACACAGAAACAGATTTAGCTATAAAAATTCTTAGGATACATAATTTCAGGTCTCATTTCATTGGGTCTCCGTCAAGGTTGCCCTTACGTTTAAAACAGTTTTAATTTCATGTCTTTCTTTATATCTACTTATAAGTATTGTCAAATTTTCATATATGATTTCTATTTACATCCATAATTTCTTACACTTCTGAAATTCAAAAAGTTCTGAGAACCAATAGTTTTTCTAACCTTGAGACAAACTCTTTTGATGATAAAACCTGACCTAAACTGTTGTAAAGATATTTATTTAAAACATTTATGTATTCCTCTTACTGTGAATGTTACTGCAACAATAGTAACAAGTTTTATTAAGGGGTGCTTATCCAGATCCCACTAAGAATATTATATATGGTATATTCAGCATATTACTTTTTAAAATTAAAAACATCCAAATACTAAAATACATCTGTTCTCAGAAGGGCTTTAGATAGGAAAGATATATACAAAACACATACACGCACACACACACACACACACCCCAATTTTTCTACTAAATCCATGGAACTTTGATTTAGCTGAGGAATAAGTTGATTTTGGTAAATAAATCATCCCTGCTTCATGTGTATCACCTTAATGTATTTGGCTTTGAAGGAGTAATCCCAGGGTTTTTTTGTTTCTTACAGAAGTTGCTAAAAAATTATCTAGTAAGTGGAACTCTATCCAGAAATATTCCAAAGTCAACCTAGAGTCTATTTTAGCTTAGTAATAGCAGGATGACCAGCTTCGTATTAAAAGAAATGAGTGCATAAATGTGAAATGATACTAGGAAACAGCCTTTTCTCTTGAGAATCATAAATGTGGATACAAATTAGATTTTATCCCTCAATCCACCACCCAGTATTCTCAGTGTTGCAGATGCTCTGTGTTATATTTAAAACTTCACTTGGGAGGAATTGAGGCCAAGTTAGCCTAATCTCTGGATTAGTCTCACTTAGATTTCTGTTCTCTCCATCTTTATTTAGTAACCGAAGACAAAAACAATTGATTAGATTTAAAGAGAACTTTGCATAAATAGGGTATCATTACTGACACTAAAGAGAGATCTACAAAGGAATGCAGGGAAATAGGAGCCCTGTTATAGGTCTCCTCCCTTTCCCCCCACTGCTGGAGAAAGACACACAGTTCCCAGGAGATACAGTAGTCTCCTTATTTCTTGTACTTTCCCTAATCTCTTGATGTACTTGACAGAGAAATGTACTTGTAGTTCGCATTTACTTAGCAGATAGCAGTTTAAAATGAGCTTTCACTATGTGAAAGAAAATGTCTACCTGGGAGATTAAAGGGCCAGTCTTTAAGGACACACGGCACAGGAAGTGGAAAGGCCCTCTGCACTGAGTAGTGACTCATGAGAAGCCTATGCTGGCTTTGAAGGGATCCTATTCCTTCCCAAGCAGCAGCTCAGTATGGCTCCAACTCAGCGAGTGAGAGTTGTAATGTTGGAGAAGAGGCTCTAGTGAGGGCATGGGGTGGGGTCATGAACTCGTTTGGGTTCAGGCAATGAATAAAGGTCTGTGCTCCTTGAGTTGGGGGCTGGGGAATTCTTGCAGATCCTCTTTCTCACATTTGAACATGGGGCCACAGGACCAGGTGACCTCCAGGACCATACTGGGCTCTCTTGACTGAGCTGCTGCTTCAGATTTGGGGAATGCGAGGGAGAGAGCAAGTCGGGTTGCTGCTGCATGCAAGAGGCTGCGAAGGCCCAGTAGATGGCAAACAGACAAACAGGACCTGAGCACTCCCCTCCCCATGAGCTAAACTGATCTCCAAAGAGGGCTTAGGCTGAAGAGACAGAGGGAGATTAGAACCTTCCCCCAAATTTAGAGACCCATTTCTGAGAGAAAGCAAAATTCAGTCCAAAGCAACAATGAGAAAAAGAAAGGTGATGGCATACCCCAGTGTGCCAAGATGCAGCTGAGGCTGACTTGTTATAGGATGCAGAGAGCAAACGATCGGTACAGAGGAGTATTAATTATCAATAAAGGCAGAGTAGCAAATGGTGTCACTTTCCAAATGCTTTGCTTGGTCAGCTTTACAAATTTAAAATCAATCATTACAGTGGGTTGCTCTCTTATGATCATAACTCCTTGTAAGAGTTACAAAGAGGTTATAAAAAGTATGGTGGAGGAGGCCTAGAAGTGTGTTGTCTCATTCCCTTATTCATGCACCCAACAGACAGAAATTGAGGACCAACTCTAGTCACTTTGGGGCTGAGCGCCAGGCCCTCAGCAATGAATATGCTCAGCACAGCTAGTGCCCTTTGAAGGAGCTGGGGGGCCAGGGTACTAGGTGCTAGTCTTGGCTCTCCAACTAGCTGTGAGGCAGAGACCAGCTCCACCCCCTTTCTGAACCTCAGTTTCCTCTAATTAAAATGATAGTTGAACTCACTCCTTCTTGGTAATAGAACTATATACCATATGTTTAGCTAAGATCAGAGCCCCTTGACGAACCTGTGGGGTATTGAACAAGGGGGCAACAAAAAAATGAAAAACTACCTTAACTGAAAAAAAATGGGACAGTTCAACATCTAAGGCACTACATCTATATCTGCATCCAGAAGGCATGCAAACTTGGCTTAAGGTTTTTATGTTGAGTGAGGGTGGCAAGGCTTTTCTGGAAGACAAGGCAGTGTGATGGAAAGCCAAGGAACTTGCATACACATAGGCCTGGTTCTCTTCAAACCTTTCAACTTGGGCCAGTCACTGGGCCTCCTAAGCCTCACGTTTCCTATCTATAAAATGGGAACGGTAAACCCCACTCTACCTGCATTTCACAGATCACAGGCCCTTCGGCTGAACTGGGCTGTTTTCCATCTTATTTGAGAGTAAATGAGGCAATGAATTATGTTGTTTTTCTTTCAGCCCACCCTTGGCCACTCCCCAGCCCCCACCTGCAGTGCAAGCCAGCGGGGGTTCTGGCAGCTCCAGCGAATCGGAGAGCAGCTCTGAGTCAGATTCAGACACTGAAAGTAGCACCACTGACAGCGAATCTAATGAGGCACCTCGTGTGGCAACTCCAGAGGTGAGTGAAGGTGCCAGGGCCCTAACCATGATCTGCCTGTCCCGCAGGCAGCACCCTCAACACACACACACACACACACACACACACACACACTTTCAGCACAATAATTAATAATTAATTTAGCACGATAACCACTTCAGAAAGGTACCCAGATTTTTAACAGCACTTTTAAAAAGCATATATTCACATACTCCTAACATGCATACATGTTTTGCTGTGTGACTGATTTGCTGTGTGAGTCACTTAGCTTCTCTTAGCATAGTAAAACTAGCATAGTAATGAATAGACTAGCAGCTTGTCTTCTGAGAGAATCAATGAAGCCAGTCAAGATCCAATTCTGGCCTTGGGGACACTAACCCTTACTCTAGATTAAAGTGATTAAAGTGTGAATTGCCACTTGGCAAGTAAGACCCAAGAAGTATGGCTTTCCTTAAAGGTAAAATGATTATTTAAATGTTATATGTTCTTTATTTTAATATGCATCCTTCAAGTGTGTTTGATAATAATTCACCAAAACATTTAACACGGCTCCATGAAATACTAAAATAATAATTTTGAAATAAAAGAATTTGCTTCACATCCCCTCTGAGTCCAGGATAGCCGCTCAATTTCCCTGAGCCTGCATTTGGTACAGCAAGTAAATTCCACCCTCAACCCCCGGCTCTTCATACACTTGTTTTTCAATAATCAGAAAAGAAAAATAGGAGACAATAATAATATTACTGCTATTAATACTAGAAATACCTGTTGAACATGGACCATGCATGTGCCAGGCACTGTGCTGAGCTCTTGACTTGCATTTTCTCATATCATCCTCATGACAACCTTACAGAGTACGTATTATTATTTTTGTTTTACAAATGAGAGAATAAGGTTCTAGGAGGTTAAAAAGAACTTTCCCAAGACCTCACAGATAGACAGTAGTAGAGCCAGGACTGAAAACCCCGGTCCATGTGTATCCGGAGCTGATGTTCTCAACCTGAAAGCTCCACTGCCCACAGTGGCAGCTGATACAACTTCCTCAACCCTTGCCTGCCATTGTCTTGTGCAGGTTGCTATCACAACTACTCAAGTGTTTTTAATTCTGTCACCCTCTATTGGCTGGTACCATAAGCCTCAGCTGATGGCTTTCAAAAGAAGAGCTCTTCTAATAAAACTGATGGCAGAACTCAGAGTTAGGAATCAAGGACCCGAGTAGTATGCATCATTGCCATGGTTTAGTGGATGCTAATGTCTGCATGCATGTTCCTATAAATTGGTTATTGCCCATACACCGAGGAAAGCTCAGTGGTTTCTATTTTTTGGAAGTAAAATCTTTTTGTCCTTCAGTAAAAATACAAAAGGCCTGATTTGTTTGCAGGGAATGACAGCATCACATAGAAGGCATTGGCACTCTGACAGCTGGAAAGCCTTTCCTTTTGAATTATACTTGAGGTGCGCTTACATTCCTTTCAGGATCAGAGACTATTACCTTTGCCTCCTGGTGAGAGGTTGAGTGATGATTCCCACAAAGGATTTTGGAAACAGGTTTCCCTCATTGGCATCCCTGCCAACCCACTGGAACATCTCTCTGTGAATAATTCTTTTCTTCCTGGCCAAAGTAGAGAATATTTTCAGAGAAGGAGTCGAAATGAGCTTAAATAAGTAGACTGCAGCTGGTTTATATCTGGCTATTTAGGTCATTTGAATATTATGGATAGTGGGTATGTGCAGGTGTGTATGTATGAGTGTGTGTATTTGTATATGTGTGAACAGTCACTTGACATCCAAAGCTTTTAGTAGTAGTCTCTGTACTCAGGGTTCTCTTGAATCCTTCCCAAGTGTAAAAATCATTCTTGCTGCTGTTTCTCAATCTGCAGCCTGAGCCACCCTCAACCAACAAGTGGCAACTGGATAAATGGCTTAACAAAGTGACATCCCAGAACAAGTCTTTTATTTGTGGCCAAAATGAAACACCCATGGAGACTATTTCTCTGCCTCCTCCAATCATCCAACCAATGGAAGTCCAGATGAAAGTGAAGACAAATGCCAGTCAGGTCCCAGCTGAACCCAAAGAAAGGCCTCTCCTCAGTCTCATTAGGGAGAAAGCCCGTCCACGGCCCACTCAGAAAATTCCAGAAACAAAGGCTTTGAAGCATAAGTTGTCAACAACTAGTGAGACAGTGTCTCAAAGGACAATTGGGAAAAAACAGCCCAAAAAAGTTGAGAAGAACACCAGCATTGACGAGTTTACCTGGCCCAAACCAAATATTACCAGCAGCACTCCCAAAGAAAAAGAAAGTGTGGAGCTTCATGACCCACCAAGAGGCCGCAACAAAGCCACTGCCCACAAACCAGCCCCTAGGAAAGAACCAAGACCTAACATCCCTTTGGCTCCCGAGAAGAAGAAGTACAGAGGGCCTGGCAAGATTGTGCCAAAGTCTCGGGAATTCATTGAAACAGATTCATCTACATCTGACTCCAACACAGATCAGGAAGAGACCCTACAAATCAAAGTCCTGCCTCCGTGCATTATTTCTGGAGGTAATACTGCCAAATCCAAGGAAATCTGTGGTGCCAGCCTGACCCTCAGCACCTTAATGAGTAGCAGTGGCAGCAACAACACCTTATCCATCAGTAATGAAGAGCCAACATTTTCACCTATTCCTGTCATGCAAACTGAAATGCTGTCCCCTCTGCGAGATCATGAGAACCTGAAAAACCTCTGGGTGAAGATTGACCTTGACTTACTCTCTAGAGTACCTGGCCACAACTCACTCCATGCAGCACCTGCCAAACCAGACCACAAGGAGACTGCCACAAAACCCAAGCGTCAGACAGCTGTCACAGCTGTGGAGAAACCAGCCCCTAAGGGCAAACGTAAGCACAAGGTAAGCTGTCTAAAGTGGCCTGCCAAGTGCTTGTGAGCAGTGTCTGTTTGTTGTCTAACTTGATCTTGAGCCTCATTTTCAAGGAAGCCAATGGCAGTGCATTGCAGATTTTGGCAAAGGTGATGAAGCTTTCTGTGGGAAATGCAGTATTTGACATGACCAGAGAGGAAAAACTAGGAATGATCTGTAGCCAGTGGCAAGAGTGTCCATTATGGCATATGAGGGCTTATGATGTGTAGGAAAGAAAAATATGAAGAAAGTCTCCTTACTTAGGCAAGGCACGCAAGTGCCCTCAATGTCCAAATGCATCTTCTAGGGCTTTTTAATTTCTCTGGACAAACATTAGCATCTCCACAGCCCAGTTATACTCTAAGTCTCCTGGGTCCTACCAACCACATGTTCTTCCCAGCCTGCTGCGATCACTGATCTATGTGGTAGGCTTGACTTGGGAAAATCTTACCTGCAGAAGGTTAGAGCTGAATTCCAAGGCTATAAAGTATACTCATAAGGTGAAATCCAGAGTGGCCCTTTTCATTTGAACTATGTCTAGAGAAATGGTTTGGTATCCAGTACGCTCATTCTGTCATATCTCCACATCTCAGGGTACTTTTTTTAGAGTGATGTTATCTCATGATGATATTCAGGTAATCTTATTTCTAAGGCTGCCACAGTGGCTAGAAAGGAGGTTCCCAGTCCTTTCTTCATTTATTCTGTCCCTTTCCAGGAAAGACTTAAGATTCCTCATTGAACCGCAGCCCCCACTGTGGCCAGGCCATCCGACTGACTAGGATGATGCAAAAATGATGGCAGTCATCATTTAGCTTGACTTTACAAGTTCCAAAACAGAGGATATTCTCTCTGAGTTGCATACCTAATGAGAGTACAGTTTAAGCATCCCAAATCTAAAAATGCAAAATCCAAAATGCTCCAAATCTGAAACTTTTTGAGCACTGACGTGACACTCAGGAGAAATAAGTGTTCATTGGAGCATTTTCAGATTTTGGATTTTTGAATTTGAGATGCTCAACTGGTAAGTTTAATGCAAATATTCCAAAATTCAAAAATATTCAAAGTCTGAAACACTTCTGGTCCCAACTATTCTGGATAATGGCTACTCAGCCTATATTCCAAAATAGGGACCAAGAAGTCAAAGGCCTTTGCCCTACCACTGATTCTCCACATTTAGTGATGACAGCAGTACAACCACAGTTGACAGTGTACCTTCAAAACAGCACATGCAAAAGTCCAAAGGTGTGCTTTGAACGTCGTTCATTTCCTTACATGATGCTCATTGTGTAAGCAACCTTTATATGTCAGCCATGATCCCCATGCTGCTTGGACAGGATTTATGTCACATTCAAGTTACAATGTTAGTTTCTAAACTACTCATTTGTGGGGGCATTGTTGATGGGAGAAATGTCCAAAAACTGTATTAATAGATTCTCTTTACTTTTGTCGTGAGATTCCCATGCCACCCAGTCTTTACACAGAGGTTCAGATCACACAGTTGTACTCTCTCAAATGCCAACTTCTTTGTAGTACTAGGCTAGGCAAGGTTGATTGCTTTTCTGTCTGATCAAAGGTGCACATTTAACTCACCTACCTAATCTAGAAGTTAAAATAAAAGCAAACTATGTACCTTGCTCATTTTTAGTGTATAAAATATGGATGTCTGAATGGTGCCATGCATTTCAAGCTCTGTGTATTTTTTTCCCTGTTAAAGCCAACAGAGGTTGCAGAGAAGATCCCTGAGAAGAAGCAGCGCCTGGAGGAGGCCACAGCTATCTGCTTGCTCCCCCCTTGCATCTCACCAGCCCCACCCCACAAGCCTCCCAACACTAGAGAGTGAGTTTGCCCTGGCCCTGTCTGATGGCTTGGTATGATTGTTCAGACTCCTAAGAAATCCTAATTGAACCTGTTTGGGGGATCTTGCCCCAGAAGACTTTAAGGTAAAAAACAGGAGTCTCTCAGTCAAGGCCTGACAGCTGTCCCTGGCCACTGGTCTAACAAGGGTGTGATAAGGGGTAGAACATAGGCTGCCAGAATTGGGGTGACTCCATGAGCTTTTAGCAACATTTCTTTACTCTAATTCAGATTTATCACTAAAATTAGTCAAAACGAACTTTTAGCACTCAGTGAAGGGTAAAAGGAAGTAAATAAATTAACAAGAAGCATCAAGAGAACCCCATCACTTTAACCAGATCACCTGCTTCTCTACCCAACATTCAGTTCTGATGGTGATTACTCAGTTTCCCTGGAAAAGCAACTCCTTGATCTTGACAGAACGAGGCAGCTGCTTCCTCTTTGATGTCATTACTTAACATTGATATGAATCTTGAGGACCAGTAGCTATGTCCGGAACTCCACAGAAGCCAAGGGAATGAAAAAAAAAAAAAATGCTGTCTTTTCCTGACACAGAACTGTCCCAGGAGGAGGGCCACTCCCAGACAGCTCATCTCTCTGGCCTCCTCAAACATGTCATTCCAAGGAGCTGGCACCTGTTCTTCCTTCTCTCTGTGTGTGGAAGGTTCCAGAGTCCAGCAGGAGGCCTCCTGGCACCTCCTCACTCAAACAGCTTGAGTCTTCTTCAAAGAAGTCCTGCCTTCTGTTTCTGCCAAGCATTGTGACCAAGTTATTTCTGTCTTATAAATATCACTTAACTAACAATCATGTCAGCTACTTGAACTATTCTGAGTAATTATTGCCATAAATTCATTCAACATTAGAGATTACTTCCATCAAAGCCAGTTTTGGAGCCTATTAGCAGCCCAGAGCAGAGAGGCAATCTGGCTAACTGCAGCTAACAATTGATTTCACAGATTACAGTTTAACATCAGGGATATGGCATCAATCTGCTACAGATAAGATGTCGGAAATAAGTTATCAGCTTACATTTGTCTGGATCTTTGTTGTTTTGAGATGAAAGGAAAGAAAAGATCAATTACCACTATATCTGGTTTAACTAATAAGGAGATTTGGGTCCTGGGCTGCCCCCCTGCCCCCAGGATCAGTAGTTATTGGTGAGGTTCATCAGTATTCTCTGATATAAGTTTGCTCTGAAACATCCCTTCACATACATAATTGAAGTTCTCAGAACTAGAGACCCTTCCAGTGGAGCAAGCTGACCCCTTCACCTCAGGGTAGACCAGGCATGTGAGGAGGCATGCTCCCCTGATGGTAAGATGTGGTCATTCCAGAGCCCTCCTCCGTTGTTTGCAAGGAGGAAGGACTAAAATGGCATAGCTGTGGTGGCATTGTTCCCTCGGTTTCCAGGCTTGGACCAGTTTGGGCCATCCAGCCTTGCCACAGCCTTTGGTCCCCACTGCTACACTCTCTAGGTGACCCAGTGGCCTGTCGCCTTCCCCATCTTATAAAAGAGAGATGACCAAGTATTACATAAAGGTCTAGTCATTTGAGTTGGTTCTTACCAAATGTCACACTCAGGGTTGGGGTCCACCCCCAGCTGAGGTCTGAGGGGAGTGTGTGGATGTGGAGCAGGGAGCTTGGAGAGCACTCAAGAGACAGCAGGTAAATGAGACATAGCTTTATTTAGCAGCTCCTTCACAGGGTGAGTGTTACATTTATACATTACACAAACAATAGTGGCTGAGAGCCAGGTGGTGAGCTTCTCTGTGTTACGTCTTCATGGCTATGATTATATAAGACATGGGACTGTGCACTTGTGCCCCAATCCACTGAGTCATCTAGGCTGTTTACCTCAGCCTATGCCTGCTGCCCTATGCCTGCTTGGCTGCAGCACAGCCATGTTCCTTACACCAAATGGTGTCTTTAATCCACTATGTTTACAATGTCTCTGCTTTTCTAGTAGGTGGGAAAGCAGTGTTTCCCTTGTAGCCTTTATCGTTCAGAAAGAGCCTCAATTAGTTTCTTACGCCCATCAAACAGATGAGTTTTCTCTGGAAAACTTTCTGGAGTTGAAGAAGAATGAAGCAATGACTGACCTCTTAGGGGTCTCCTCCTGGGAATCCTCTCCTCAAGCTTTGCACCTTTGTGCCTTATTAACCTTTCAAACAAAATGGGAGACAACATTCACTTTTCTAAATGACTATTCTAAACCTAACAAAGATTCCACACCAGACTATGACAGCTATAGTTCCCCATAGTTCAACAGAAGGACTCTCCTGGACCTCCCCTTCTTCTTTAGAGCTGGTACCTTCAGCAGGCCCTCTGAGGAATTGAGTGCAGGTGGTGATGCTCTTCTTTTGTCTCCTGTTCTACTCTGGCCTATTGGAAGAGGTACCCAAAGACACAAAAGCTGCTTTTCTAGTTGTAAGTCATAACAATGACTGAGTGGTCTCTAGAAAATGCTCCCTAGGTGTCTTTCACCAAGGAAGTCCTTAAAGACCCCATGGTTCCAGATCATGACCAGGCAGATGTAAAGGGGGCCAGGTCATGGGTGCTCACTGTACAGAATGCACTGAATCCCCGCTGGTTGCTTTAGTGGCAGACAGGCAGGCATTGCATGACTGTAGTTGCCAATGGCAAATTAACTGCCTCTCAGAAGCAGCTCTTTCCCTTGCAGTCCCCAGTTTCTCCTCAGGCAGCTCAAGTAGTGGAGGAGTATTTACAGCTAATGAACCACCATTCACCTCCTGTAGATGCCACATCAATGCTTGACATCCACACATATAAATTCCAAAAGGCCTGGTGCCTTTGTAATTATTACACTTAATGTGATCTGCTATTTGTGGAGCTTCCTCATGGACAAGAATCTTAATCCATATGTTCACCATCATTTTAATCAGGCATCACTACTATTTTAAAATGGTTATACATGTCAAAGCAATTTTTAAAATCCATTGGAAAGTATTTTTAATTAATTTTAATCAATTGAGGTAATGACAGAAACAGTTGCATTTTTTCAGTTTCGCTACACAACAAAAAGTAACATAGGGCCACATTTATGAAACAAAAGATGCAGAAGATGACACATATTACAATTGGCAATTTTGTGCAACACAGTGGAAGTGGGCCAAGGAGTCTGCATTGACTTCTATTTCAGGGAATCAGACCACTTGAATGCTTGTTCATCTTTGATTTGTTGCTTTGAGATATTGTAAATCTATATTTCTAGACACTGACTGAAATTGACCAAGAGGAAAACATAAATTCTTGTTGACTTAATTTGCTATTGAAAATTGTAGTCAATAATCATGAAAAGTAAATAGCTGCACAGTGCAATATTAGTTGTCTAAGCAAAGATTAAAATTCAAGTAATCTTCATTGATTAGTCTAAGACAGTAACTAAAATGAAAATCCATGACCCAATTACCGTGTTAAGCAGCTAGCATAAGGTTTCAGTTGTTCTGTTTTATTTGAAGTCTCAGACTATTTGGTGGTGCCCATTTAATGGGCAGATAAATCAGTTTGAAAGCACGGGAGTACTTTTAAAATTGCAGATGTCTAGTGTGAATATGACAAAATAATATTTTTAAATGGAGTTTTGTGAAGTGGAGTACATCAGTACTTCAGTATAACAATTTAAGGTCAGAGGCTCATTATGCTTGGCGTTGGAGTAGAACATTCTGTATATACAATTTGCAATGTATGTCGCAATACTATTTAGTGCATTATTTATTTCTAAGTAATGCGTAAGCATAATATTTCTTAAGAAAATATTCTGCCACTGATTCTTTATTGTGCCATTTATTGCATGATTGTGCAGTTAAGTCCTAGGGCAAAATAAGTAGGAACCATCCTGAAAAATGATGGGATTAAAGTCTTCATTGTATTTTCCATAAAAATCTAATTAACAGCAATCTTGAAAAGTTGAAAATATCCTACTGTAGCACACTCCATTAGGCATTTACATTTGTCATGGAGTTCTGCTGCAAAGACATGAGTTTATTCTTGGATACATATGTATGCATATATCTATATTTATATGGAGAGATATCTATATCTATAGAGATATCTATATCTATGTCTATATGCATTTTTAGATATGCTCTTCACCATAGGTAGAGGGACAGCAATTAAAATATGACTTCAGCTTACAGTACTAGCATCATGGGGAAAATCAGAATAAAGAGAGAGAAGACTTTATGACACCCTACACTTCTTGTTTTCCACAGAAATAATTCATCCAGGAGAGCAAATAGAAGAAAGGAAGAAAAACTATTTCCTCCTCCACTTTCCCCACTGCCAGAGGACCCTCCACGCCGCAGAAATGCCAGTGGCAATAATGGTCCCTTTGGTCAAGACAAAAACATCGCCATGACTGGACAAATCACATCTACCAAACCTAAGAGAACTGAAGGCAAATTCTGTGCTACTTTCAAAGGGATATCGGTAAATGTAAGCATCTTGGAAGAAATATTATAATTGTCAGGTAGAAACAAGTTAACCCAGCTCATCTAACTTGATCATCTGGGGATGTTGCAGGAGGAAGGGAGGAAGATGCAGAGAAGAAATATGAGAGGCCTGTGTATACAAATACACAAACTTTCCATTATTTCTTTTTGTATAGTGCCTAGTATATTGTCACAAATCATTAGGGATTATAAATGATACAGATGTTATTATGACAATGATAATGCTTAAAAGAATCTGCAAAGTCATTTCCACAAGGGCTAAAATCTACTGGGGAAACATGATAAATATATTAATATTTGCTCCTAGAAATATATCATCCTTCTTAGGGAAATCACTAGGCTTCTCTGATAGCAGTGAGCAACCAGTACCTCTTCTTGGGCCATTCTTTCTATTAATGATTTACATTCTTTCTATTAATGAATCACAAGCCTTAGCCTGTGATTAAGACACTTAACTCTTAACTTGTATAGTGCTAGCACTGCAACAAATTTGCTCTATGACTCTGGGCCAATCATGAAACATCTCTGAGATAATAAAATGAGGGGATTTGACTAGATGATCTATAAAGCTTCTTCTAGCTCCAAAAATGTTTGCAATTTTGTGCTCGCAGAGTCTTCTCTATTCCATTTAGGCATGAAGTCCTGTTTATTGACTCAACGGGTGAGTGAGTGTGGAGAGATGACACTTTTATGTAACTTACATGATCATGGCTGAATTCATCCATTTCCAGTCAGATGTGCCAGGACTGACATAAATGTCGTGGGTGGTGGATGTAATGTTTCAGGGTTCTTGCCACATATCTTGGCCATAGAGACAAATGACACTGTCTTGGGCTGGCCTAACTGTTTGGTCTAGGCCAATCGGGCTGTGGCAGTGGAGACACGAAGCTGGCTTACAAGTTTTTTACGGCTCTGTTTCCTTTAAAATGTTTGGGTTGAAAAAAAATCTTCATTTTCTTCGTATCCATCATAACAATTTGTAGATGCATAGGTTCTCAGCACATTTATATCAGTGAGATCCAGGTGGTAATAATTATTTTGTATTCAGAAGGTCCAGGATGAAGTGTAAAAGATCCACAGAAATATAAGAAATACATTTCACATTTGGCTTTTATCTTTAAAGTGACCCTGTTGACTATGGCAAGTGTTCGTGCATACGTGCATGCATGCACTCAGCAAACACTGAGGGCACTGGGCTGTGGGGTGAAGGGACAGTATCGTAAATCAGAGATGGCTCCAGTGCTCAAAGAACTCTCAGTCTAAAGTGAGCAATGAGACATGTGCTCAAAGGACTAGAATATAAAATAGCTGGTGATTGGTGTCTTAGGGCAGGGATAGAGACAGGTCTCTGAATGGTCCAAGGAGGATTAAAGTACTTCTGGCTGTAGGCATAAGGTAGTTTTCCTGGTGGAGGAGGTGTTTCCTGAGTTGATCCTTAACAGATGAGTAGGGTTTAAAAATGAAGGGAAGTGGATGAAGAAAATGTGGTCTATCCACACAATGGAAAAGGAAGGAAATCCTGTCATATGATGCAACATGGATGAACCTTTAAGACATTATGCTAAGTGAAATAAGCCAGACACCAAAGGCCAAAACCATGTGATTCCGTTGACATGAGGTCCCTGGAGTAGTTAAATTCATAGAGACAGACAGTAGAATGGGGGTTGCAAGAGCCTAAGGCAAAGGGTAAATGGGGAGACACTGTTTAATGGGTACAGAGTTTCCGTTTTGCAAGATGAAAAGAGTTCTGGGGATTCACAACAATGTGAATGTACTTAACATGACTGAACTGTACACTTAAGAATGGTTAAGATGGTACATTTTATTATATGTGTGTTTTACCACAATTATGAAAATTTCAAAATGCAATAAAAATAATAAGTTGAATAAATTATCACCAGGTGGTAAAAAGAGAAACAAATGAATGGAAGGCTTTTTGAAATCTAAAACTTCACATGTATCAAATCAGGAAAGTGAAAAAAGCGGGGACATGTTCAGTTCAGTTGAAACTAAGGTTCATGGAAGGGAACAGTCAGAGATTGGGCAGAAAGCTGCAGCCAAATCAGGTAGGGCCTTCAATGCCAGCAAAGGAGCTTCAGCCTTGAGTTTGCATTTGAGTGCAGAGCAGGGAGATGCTAGGAACTTTGTTCAGGAAGCTCAAGCTAGCAGACAGCAGATTGAGGGTGGAGGGAGAAGCTAGCTCAAGGGCTGGGAGTCCAGCCAGGAGACTCTTTGTTAGTCTCAGTGAGAAGCCATGAGGGCCTGCATTTTGAGGCTTTGAGGGAGAAAGGGACAAATTCGAGAGATGTTGGGGAGATACAATTAATAGGAGTAATTAACTGCAATTAACTGGTAATGTTGAGGGAGAAAAATTAAAGATGAAATAGAGGAATGGTTTTCAAGAAGAGTTCTAGGAGCATTATCATTTTTCAAAATGAAGTAATTTACAGACCTTCAATATATAAAGCTGATTAAAGCAGAGCAGCTCAGATGGAAGGAAAGGTGGGGAGTCTCTACCTTGCCAGTTTCAGTGCCACTAGCCCAGATACTACTGCAGTTCCCTGTGTAACTGTGCCAAAGTCAGTTTGGAAACTCTTTATTGACACGGAGAAATTCAGCTTTGATGACAGGGAAGACCATCCTGCCATTAACAGAAAGAGGAAACTGGTTTGATTAGTGATTTGGTTTGCCAAAAATTTGAGGTGCTAATGGCCATGTTGGTAGAATTGTCCTAAGATGGTCACTGTAGGCTGGAGCTTTGGAGATTGGGTAAGATTGAGGTTTCCATTTGGGTGTTACCTACTTACTGTTCAATCAGTGCCAACAACACACAAGATTGACAGATCATATCAAGAAAGAAGAGAACTGCGGAGTGAACTTTGGGGAACACCAACCTTAGAGAGATACCAATTCAGAAGAGCAGAAGGAAGAGGAGGCACCATGGGAAGTATGGTCAGACAGAGAACAGCCAGGAGAGTCCCACAGTTGCTGGGGGCGGGAGGGCAGAGTCGGCCACTTGAACATGGCAGGTAGTCTTGTGATACCACACTGTCACATAATTACAGATCTTACCACCTCCTTTCTCCATCCTCTCTATAGCAATGACAGTTCAAAGCAAAGCCCTTGTAAGTATCTTACCCATTTGATTTTGGACCTGGTAGAAATGAGGCTTCACCATCCTAAGATTGCAAAACAAAATGGAGACACACTCACATTTCACTTAGCTAGAAACCAATCAAGCGCCTCACATGAACAAAAGGGCTGCTTCAACCTCAGTTCAGCCAGGGCAGGGATGATTAGAGTACAATTTCCTGGTATTTTGCTGGACTGTATCTGGTATTTTGCAGAGTGACCTGAGGACGTTACTTACCCTAGAGAAAGCTTCTGGGTTGGTTCCCTTATCAAAAATACCCACATCGGGGTCAAGGAATTTATTTAATATCTCTATCTCTCCCTCTCTTTGTCCATGCATCTCTTCCTTCCTCCCTCCTCCTCTCTCCTCTCTATATTCTTCCTTCCCTTTCCCCTCACATTTACCACTGGATTTAGACCTTTGCTGTGGCTGTCTTAATGGGATGGTGGAGCTATGTAATTGCAGCACCCAATTAGCTTGATGTTTGGTGTCATAATAGAACAAAAGCTGGTGATTCATGGCGTTCATAAAATATCCAGGGTCACCTATTTATCCTCAAGCTGCGTGCATTGTTTTCTTTGTTTCTTTTTTTTTTTTTTTTTTTTTTGCCTTCTTTCGTAACGTGCTTGACATTCAAAGCATTTATGACAAGGTGTTTTAAAAAGCTGGACCTAATGGAAACTGTTTGTCCTCCTTTTTCCCAGGAGGGAGACACTCCAAAAAAGGCATCCTCTGCCACCATCACTGTCACCAATACTGCTATTGCCACTGCTACTGTCACTGCTACTGCCATTGTCACCACCACTGTCACAGCTACTGCCACCGCCACGGCCACCACCACAACTACTACCACTACCATTTCCACCATCACCTCTACCATCACTACTGGCCTCATGGATAGCAGTCACCTGGAGATGACGTCCTGGGCGGCTCTGCCCCTTCTATCCAGCAGCAGCACTAATGTCCGGAGACCCAAGCTCACTTTTGATGACTCGTATGTTGTTCCAGATTATCATGGACAGTTTGGAGTAGTGAATGGGGGGTGGGGGTAGCATGGCTTTTCTAGTGCTATGCATGTGTCACCCCAGATAAGACCTCAGCATCAAATCCTATACCCTTAAAAGTCCACCCCACCCCCTGCATACACACTCACCACTCTGTCCCCACCAAGAAATGTTTTTGGCCCATTTTAATTAAGCAGCATTGTTACTGTTCCAAAGGCAGGTTGTTCTGTCCTTTCCTATCCATGTCCTCACATATAACCAACACACAGATATACAGATATAGCTAGGTTTTGTTTGATCTATTTGGACAACTGTAATGGTTGGGGTTGGAGCATGTGGTTATTTATCCTAATGGGCCATTATGTACTTCAGATTTCATTTACAGTATTATTTCAAGGTTGGTTATGATATGAATGACAGCATTAGTCTGCCTTTTTCAAGGCATTATATGGGAATAAATTTATAGCAGAAAAGGTTCGATGATTCAGTCTTTTACTGAAAAGATGAAGCATTGGTTTCTGAAAGAGCTTGTTTTGTTTATTTAGGGTTCACAATGCTGATTATTACATGCAAGAAGCTAAGAAGCTGAAGCACAAAGCTGATGCACTGGTAGGTGTCCTTTTTCTCATTGCTTTGTTCCTATTAAGGATTTATGTTTCAAAGGAAAACAAAGAAAGCACTTTTCCAAACAAATTTTCAGTATCACAGCCCACACCTGCCTGTCAACACATTGCTGCCCTGACATAGGGAGATTTGAACTAGTGAATTACTTAGTTCTGTAATTCCCAAAGTTCTCAGGGCTTGGTTATCATGTCATTTGTTTTCCCACTGTTCTTCCCCTTACCCCAACTTCAGAAGCTCAACGGCATATACCACTGTCATTATCTTTCAAGTGAATTTGGAATGACTTATGAAACTTCCCTGGAAATGATGTGCTTTTTTGGTCCAGTAAGCCAGAACTCGTGTGGGAATGTGAGAGTTGTTTAGAGCTGTCTAAATGGCCTCAAAAATTGGCTTTGGGAAAACTAGGCCTGAGGAAAAACTCAGCTCCTTGCTGCATTTGATGACATGTTTTCAGAGTGAGCCCCACAGTTAGGCTGGGGCCCCAAGCAGAGAACAGAAATGCTGTCATCTGGATTTCTCAAGATACTTTGCCCAGCTGCCTCCAAGGCTTTTAGCCACCTAGATCAGTCATAAGCTCAACATTTTGAATTGTTTGATTTGGTTGAGGCTCCTAACAGTGGGTCTCAACCACACATCACATTGAAAGCTTTAGAATAACTCTGATGCCTAGCCCATATCCCAGACCAATGAAATAAGAATTTCTGGGACTGGGACCCAGGAATGAGTATTAAAGCTCCCCAGGAGATTCCCAAGTGCAGATATTTGAGAACCACTGTCCTAGGGAAGGCCCTAAATTCAGGCTTCTCACTTTGACTAAACCCCATTGGGTTAAAAAATAGCATCCTCAAACATTGCATTGTGTCCTGCTAGGACTTAGTTGTCCCAGTGGTGTTTGATACTGGGAATGCTGTGATGAAATACCATGACTAGTGTGTAGCCAACATCAACTGTCCATGGTCCTTACATCTGCCTTTTCCCTACTTTCTGTCATTTCCCCACTGTGGTACAAATTGCTTCATGTCTGCAGGTGACCTTTCTGTGGTGTAAATTGTTCCTTAGAAGCAATTTTCCCCTGCTCCTGCAGACAAAAATGACAAGGCAGGCTGGGTGCTAGCTCCATTGGAGATGCCAGGACAACAGTGCCTGTGACCATTGTATAGGTGATGAGAGATTTGAAAGGCACTGGATGGTAATGCTGCTGCCTCAAAGACCAAAGGTTTTCTCTAAATGTCCTCAATTCTGTGGCACTACAGAGCACTCAAGTGCTCCTAGGGTTTGCCCTCTGTCAAAATTGGGGTTAGGGAGCATACGCATGTTCCATTGACAAGCTGTTACATGAGCTGATGAAGACTGGGATATACATAGGAGACCATGTAAATGAAATGTTTGAAGAACTGAGAAAAATCGGTACCACAGACATATATACATATGATTATGAACTAACATCACTCTACATTCCGAGGTTGTGTTTATATGTATGTCTTTCAAGGCATCACATTTGGCCTAATCCTTTTAGAATATGCATTCCCAATTGGGGAGATGCTGCCCCTATGGGGGCAAAAATTGGTTTTGGAGATGGGGTGAAAAGGTCTTAGTTATTGCAATGGGGTGTGACCCTCCAAAGGGCCACAGGGCATAAAGAGAGAATAAGTATATTTCTTGTATTAAAATTTCATTGGGGGTACGTGAAAAAATACAGTGATCCCTCTGTATCCATAGAAGATTGGTTCCAGGACACCCTCGGACACCAAAATCCTCAGATGCTCAAATCTCTGATATAAAATGGCCATTTGCATATAACCTGTTCACATCCTCTAATATACATTAAATCATCTCTAGATCACTTATAATATCTAATACAATGCAATGCTATGTTAAGAGTTGTTATACTGAATTGTTTAGGGAATGATGACAAGAAAAAGTCTGTATATGTTCAGTGCAAATGGAACCATTCATTTTTTTCTGAATATTTTTGATTTAAGATTGGTTAAATCCATGGATGCAGAACCCACGGATACAGAGGGCTGACTGTATCTTAAAAATTCCTTGGTGGTGGTGGGGGGTGATATTGAAAAAAAAGGTTGAGGAACACTTAGAGGAATGATATTTTTGCTAGGCTTATGCGTATATTAGCCTGGGAAGCACCCTTATAGTTTAAGCCACTCATTTTATGGATGGGGAAACAGTCCCAGGGGTGGGGGGCATAACTTGGCTATTAATTGGCACTATGCTCATGTAATTTTCTGTCTGGACATCAGCTACTCCTAGGGAAGAAGGAGTTTAGGCTAGGTGATCTTTACAGATCTCTCCAGCTATTGGGTTGTGAATGAAAAGTCACTTTCAGAAATCAGGATCTAAGAACAATTTCCAAATGGGAGAGCCAGTGGAGCCAGATGACCTAAGGAAATTGTCTCGTAAGGCAAAAGAGAAAGTACCTAGTTTGCATATATGTACACAGGTTTTCACAAAATCCGCTTGAATTTGATTGAAACCGATATTTCTCCACAGTAGCTTACAGAAAGAAAACCACAGAATTCCTGCAGCTCATAAAAGCTGGAGAACATTTATTGTAAAAAGTCATTTACAATAAAAGATTCTGCAGGGCCTCTAACTAATCATTTTATAGTTGTACTTAACCCTTTGCTAGAGACAGCTACTCTGCCATTTCGAGAATTGAAACTTTCACAGTTGCATAGAAAATATTTTGATAAAAGGTATACAAGAAAATTAAAACAGCTAAATCTGCATTATATTCCTTCTTTTACATAAAATACCATATTAGTGGAATTCTTACATCCTGCTATCAAAAATTGAAAATGTTAAATCCTGTTATAAAATACTCACTATAAAAGTGTCATATATAATATTCATTACACATAAAAAAGAAATCAGTATGTCTAAGTCAGTTTAATCATGACCATTATCAGGGCTAAAACCTTTGCAATAAAATTTTACCAAACTAAAATATTTAGTAGTACTATATTTTTTGGCTTTTTGACACACTATTTCAAACTATCATTTACAATGAAAGTGATGGGATTATTGTCAACAGTCATACTACAGCTTCTCATCTTTCATGACAATAGCATCAATTTGTTAATCTTCTGAGTGTGAAATTGATGTGCTCACAAAGAGTTCTAAAGCAAAAATGTATGTGTTCAGTGTCCATGAGACTTCTAAAAAGCAGCCCTTAGTTGCAAGTACTGTCTATAGGACACTACAATGAGCAGATAGTTTAGTAAATTTCATGAATAGAAACTAGTTGAGGCAATGATTTGGATTCAGGTCCACCAAAAAGATAGCAATAACAGCAACAACAATGCCACAAACCACATATGATACCCTGCCTGCATTTTTCTCTTCTCAACTAGCCTTGGTGTCATGATGATAGAACCTTAAGCCGGTAACTTCATTGTTAAGACCAATTCATACATTGTCTTCTGTATCAGGGTTTCTTAGCCTGGGCACTGCTGACATTTTGGGCCAGCTCATTCTCTATTGTGGGAGCTATTTTGGGCACTGCAGAAGTTTATAAGCATTTCTGGCCTCTGTTCACCAGATGCCCCCTCTCCCCAGGGGTGACAACTGAAAGTGTCTCCAGACATTGCCAAATGTTCCCTGTGGGAAGGGGGCAAAACTACCCCCCAGTTTCAAACCCCTCTTTTATATGAAGGAGAAAACAGAGAGTATTATCCTGACGAGTCATCTTCCTGTTTCAGTTCGAGAAATTTGGCAAAGCTGTGAATTATGCTGATGCCGCCCTCTCCTTCACTGAATGTGGCAATGCCATGGAACGCGACCCTCTGGAAGCAAAGTCCCCATACACCATGTACTCTGAGACTGTGGAGCTCCTCAGGTGAATGGCCTTTCTGCAATCATCTTCCTACACTCATTTCAGCTAGAATTAGAAGCTATGTTTTAAAAAATGTATCATTTCCACTTATTAATAATTTGTCCAAGCCATCCTCTTAGAAGTCATCATAATTAGTTCTTGCCATTTTATTAATATCATGGAAAATTTATAATTGATGGATGCTGACTTTATAAATTATCCCCTCCAGAAGTTACAATGTGAGTGTTATAATTTTCAATATTCGTAACATTAAAATGGAAATGTAGTGGGTAGAAATAAGTATAATCATTTTACCGTTTAGCATTGACTTGTCTTTTCAAAGGTGCAGTTTTATAATTCAAAAAAATGGTGGTCTCAGGATTTCTATTACAAACCATGTTTTCTAAGAATTTTTATCTTGGTTATTAAAAAGGGAGGGGCACTGTTCCAACTCAGAGTTGGTGTTTAAGGCTGCAGGTGTGGAGTAGACTTTCCATGCATCTGGAATTAGGGAAATAGATGAGGTGGTAGTAGGGGCTGGCGGTACAGATGAGAGGATGAGAATAAGAGAGGGGATATTAACTGCACACATTATTGGTTTCATTTACATTTTAAATGAAATTTTCTGGCTGTTGGTCCTGGTGGTGTAGAAATTCTGTGTTATCAAAAAATTCATAGAAGAAGAGGAAGAAGAGGTAGAAGAAGAAATAATCCATTCCGGTGTTATCCAGTGATTTGCAGATATTTGTACAATAATTTAATCCACCCCTGAATAGTGGATAAGCACCATCGTTCACTAGATGGACTAAATAATCACTTTTGATTGATTGAGTAAGCAGTTTTTTACCTGAAAAGTCCTTATGTCCAGTCCCATCTGGCTTGATTAATCAATAATGCCAGGACTGGTTTATACTATCTTGCTTGTACCTGCATTAACTGTTACAAATCCGAGGATATTTGTACCTAAATCTTCAGACAAACACTGGACAGATTTAGTGTGCATATTTTCCCAGTGACACATTCCAAAAGATAAAAAGAACTATTTTTTTTAAAGCAACTCTGCTCACATAGAATCAGAAGTTTAGTTAGAGCCACAAAAGTAGGGTGATTATAAGGGCAGCTCTAGCCTTGCCTGCTGAGCCAATCAGCCATCTTTCTCTTTGCACTGCCCTGAAATGTAGGCACTGAGAAAAGTGTCAAGTATTTCTCCTTGACTTATTTTATATACTGTGAAAAGCACCACCACCATTCTGTAGCTTTCAAGGAGAAATTGATTGCCCAGTGTCTAGTCAAACTACCTGTGATTTTCAAAGATACACAAGATGAACATACTGGCAAAAATCATAAGGATTCAAAACTGAAGGGAAACATTAGTGAACAAACACAGGGACAATTCATGCTCTCTATTCATTCAAAAATGCAAATTAAAACAAGGCACTTTTTAAATTAACAAGAAAACGTAACAATGATAATATCTAGCACTAAAAACTACAGCAAAAAAAAGGCCTAGCAGTGAACTAGACCTCTCCTATGCAGCTGATGGGAATGGAAATTGATTATTGTAAATTGAGGGCAATTTGGCATTGTGTAGGGAAAGCCATACAAATGAGTATTCATATCTTTTGATCCAGTACTTTAACTGTGGAAATCTGAGTTTTCTCTCCTGAAGAAAACAATTGTAAAGACTAGAACAAGTAATCGGTATGATGTTCAATTTGACATTATATGTAATAGCACACAATTGGAAGCACACCAAATAATAATAGAACAGTAATTACACAGTAGGACACTCAACAGAATACTTTGCAGTGATTGAAATACAACAATGACAGAGACTATGCAGACGCACTAAATATATTTATTATATGATGTTAAAATAAAATCGAGCTGCAGAATAACATGCACACTACAATTATGATCATGAAAAGTTTGTATATGCATCTGAACCAAACTGGAAGGGAAATGAAATCATAGCTGTAATAAGTGAGTGAGATTATGGGTGTTTTCCCTCTCTGCATATTCTTCTTTCTTATTTTCTTTTAAGAAGACACATGCTGTCTTAAAAATATGAAAGTAAAATACAAATTTCATTTTATGGTAAAAGTGCAACGTGAATCATTAAGTAATTTTCTTTTAATTATTCACAAAAAAGTTATTTAGGGAAAAAACATGATTTATGTTTTATTATATGCTATTTTACTTCCCATAGAAGTTTATTTCAATGAAATCTGAAAGTCAATGGAGAATTTACGAGCATTCACTTTAAAGTCAGTGTTTTTAAACTTTATTCTGAGGTAATTGTAGTTGCACATGCAGTTGTAAGAACTAATACAGAGAGTTCCTGTGTATTCTTCACCCAGTCTCCCCCAATGGGAACATCTTGCTTAACTATATTACAGTATCACAGCCTGAACATTGACATTGAAACACTCCAAAGACTTCATTCAGATTTCACCAGTTTTGTTTTGTTTCCAACTTCACCATTTTTGCATGTACCCATTTATGTCTTCTCTATGTTTTACTTTTTTTATACTTTCTGTAAATTACATGTGTGTATAATATTTTTTTAATGAGAGGAATTTCAGTTGGGAATAAAATGAGTTAAAGCAACTAGGTCTTCTGGTCCATTTAAACAATTGAAACTCCACTATCAAGTCACTTCAAATGTGGTTGCAATTAGAGGGTGAGTGTAATGTGAACATAGTTTTTAGTAGTGCAATATCATGTTGAAGAAATTTGTATTACTGTCTCCCCGACAGTATGCTGGCTACAGAGAGAGAGCCCCATTTTCTTCATTCAAGTAATTATAGTTGCTCTGAGCTCTGGGAATCTGCAATAGAAATGTATTTGTGAAAACAAGTGGGGCATCACAATGACTTGACATTTCAGTGATCCAACTGTCAAAGAAAGCTAGATTTATTACATAATAAAAAGTCCTTTGCTTAATATTGCAACAAAAGAAGGGACCCACATTAAATGTACAAGTGCCTTTCCTGGAAAATGTTCACTCAACAGAACTAGAGCAATAACCAGGAGAGCAAGGCGGCTAGAATGCTGAGGAGGCTGAGTCTCAGGGGGTGAGCCTGGGCTCCCCAGTGTTCTGCGGGGGAAGGTTGCTGAAAGCGAGGAGTCAGGCATGCCAGCTCAGTGGCCCTGCAGGCTTTCTGTCGCCGTCTTATAAATGAGAACTTTCAACTTCCTTCTGCCACACTGAACTCCATTACTTATTCTACTACAAGTACCTGTGAAATTGCATTAAAGCTCAGACAATGATTTTATGCAATGAATTGATTTTCAAGAGTCTAAATGCCCTGAATGGAATGTACTTGGCTAGAAGAAAAAAAATGGGAACTACTCAACCTTTTATCACCCCAGTGCAGAACAGTAACAATTAAGGAGAATAGAAAGACAAAATATACAAGCATCATAAATTAAGGGTGCTTAGACCTTAAAATGCTGTGAAATCGACCTTCCTTTAAAAAAAAAAAAACAAAACCACTTTCAATAGGAATATATTCAAAACCTGAGCCATTAGAAAAGACCTTTTAACTGTGTGATTGAGGTCTCCCTATGCTCATGTCAGACATAGTTATATATTATTTACCTAATCTGTCATAAACTGAACTGAAACTGACATTCTTGTCCACGTCTCATTGAAAACCAGTCATAGTATTTAGCTACAGTGTTCCTAGAAACAGTATTTTACCAGCATTGAGACACACACACACACACACACACACACACACACACACAAACTCACGGTAATTCCACAGCATTGTCCTAAGGCTCATGATTTCACTGCTTTCTCCAGAGTTCAACTCTGTATTTCACATGAGTCCTCTTATGACATTTTTATCCTCATTTTGTGTATGTTTTCGAGGAAGCATGCTTTTGCCCACATGCACCAGTCAGTCCTCTTGCCCAGAGCAAATGTGGGAATAACTCATTCAGACCATCAGAATACCAGTGACTTTAGGCATTTCTGAAGGGTAATACAGATTCCACTTTAGCTTTTCTTTTCTCTTCAAAGGTATGCAATGAGGCTGAAGAACTTTGCAAGTCCCTTGGCTTCGGATGGGGACAAAAAGCTAGCAGTACTATGGTGAGTCCCATGGAGGCCACAAGGAAATTGCTGAAATGTCATAGAAGGATTTGAAAACTCTAGATCAACTTAAGCTGCTTACCCCAGATCATTACTCTTGTTTTCCATTAAACTATTAAAGGATAACTAATGGATTTCTTCAGTCACTGACTAAACATTTACTCTCCTAATTTATACCCTTATCAAAATGGGATTTTAACGCTTGCCCCTTCCCTCTTTAGAATTTCTTTATTTACTTATGTTTCTCAATCTAACCATAGGAAAGTAACTGCAAATTGTGAATCAGCAGTCTTCTTAACAGTTTATAAAGTTTCACTAAGCACTGGCATTAACAGAAGCCTTTCCTCATCACCACAGCTACCGATGTTTATCACTCCTCTATTTGAGAATGTTTAAGCTGAAGAAGGACCATGCTATGAAGTACTCCAGATCACTGATGGAATATTTTAAGGTAATGCTTATTTTGTATAATTTATAGGATGATAAAATCACTAATAAGACACGACATGCAGGTTATCGCATGTCAAATGCTGCCAAAGGCTTAACCTCTCTCCTCCCTACTGGCCATGGCCGTCCTACCCCTCCTTAAGGGCTCAGCAAGGAGTTTATGTCTGATTTGGTTCCAGGGAGAGAAGGCATGATGGTGCAATCCCCTGACTTTTTTCCAGACTCACCAAATGACCCTTGGCAGTCTCCTGGTTGCAGTGAGGAGTATGTCACCTTTTTGCTGCTCTGTGAGGTGGGCACAGCTTGTGGCTATAGGTATGGCCAGTCTTTTGTTAAATGATAGGTCAGCCCAGGAATCTCTCAGAAGTGAGAGAAGTCACTGTGGCCACCCTGGCTCTATGTGCACGTCCACAACCCTGGAAGGCCTTTGTCCATGGGGAGTCTTGGACTGCAGTAGTTGTAATTAAAAACAACTGATTGCTTTGGTTACCAAAACAAATAAACAAAGCCATATCGTAGGGAGCTGGGGCTTTTAACTTGTAAGCACAAAAAATATAGGCAATCTCAAAATGCAATGCCAAAATTTGAGAATGAGCCCAGGTAAAAATTGCAAACAGCAACTTCATACTAGGCCTGGTCACTGTACCCTCCAACAACAGTCATGATTTAGAGTTGGGGAGACTCAATGCTCCTTCTGTTGGGCAGGTCTAAAAAGAAAAGGACATGATTTTTTTTCTTTTTTGCCAAGTGCGTGAGACCTCTTGGCTAAATCATACCAAAGTAATTGTTTGAAATGAGCGAAATTATGGCCTTATGTGAAACATGCAGTGAGTGGAAGTGCACAGCTTTATGAAGACACTGTGGCACAGTTGGGAAAAAGAGCATGTTCCCCAGCTATTATGTGGTGTGGCCATAATGCCATAAGGCTAGTATTGATGTGGGTAAAAGGGAGTCATATACAACAGGCCCTCTTCTCTTCATATGCCTACACTCTTAACTTCTGCTTTAGAAACTTCTTTACTGAACTTCAGTGGGCATCAGAATCCCCCAGAGGGCTTGTGAAACAAGAATGCCGTGCCCCAGCCCCCAGATATTTGATTCTGTAGGTCTGAGGCATGGCCCAAGAATTTGTATTGCTAATAAGTTCCCTGGTGATGCTTCTGCTGCTGTTCTTGTGATCACACTTTGAGACCCACTGATGTAATATTTGCCCTCTTTGGCCTACCCTCTATAGTTTACAGGGTATTGTAAAACTCCAAACAAATACTAAATAATTCATTCATCCAGGAGTATGTTGAGCCTTCTTGAGATTAAAAACTGGAGTCTGCAGAATGCACCTTAGGTGTGGGTCTACAAAGCTCCAGAGAAGTATTCCGTTCTCACTGGACTCCCGAAAATGCTGACTCTTTCCCTGACCCTCCTTTTGCAAAGGGGGCTGGGCTAGCAGCAAAGAGGCAGAAGATGAGCATCATTGGGGATGTAACTTCCGAGAGCAGGTCTGAGTCAGGCACAGTGCCATGAGTGTGAGTTGTGGCCATCTGTGCTGCTTGACCTTCCACCTGGCTAGGCCATTACAATGAGCCTGATACCTGTCCTGTAGTGGTAATGCTGAATGTCAGTTTTCCCTCTGATCCACAAGTGTGTGGTCTTGAAAATACAAGGAAGCCCATCCTTTAAACCAGCCCACTTCCATCAGAGGAACAAAGGCATATTTAGTATTTGATTGCAATGCAGCCCTGGACCAGTCACCTTGTTAAATAGGGAAGCTCTTTAGCCATGAGGGTTTGCATGTAAATGTAGCAAATCAAGGTGATTCCTGAAAACAAACAAACAAATGAAAATGCTGCTTGGCTCTGACACATTCTTGGATTATTAGAAATGACAGCTCACTCTGCATCCCAGGGAAAAAGTTTGCAACTGGAGCTAAAGGTGAAAAGCTTACTTGCACTCTGAAGAGCTTGTTTTGCAGAATAAATTTCAGATGAGGATAATTAAACCACTTCTTGGAGAACCGAGTCTGATTTCACTGGGCCTTTTAGTATATAAGATCTTTCATCAAGTGACTTTCATGGTCCTGATTGGAGCCCACTAATTATCCTAACCAGCTATTTTCATCGAGTGTGCGTCGTGGTGTGCTGACGTGCACATACATCCCAGCTCTGCATCCCGAAATGCTGCAATCAATATTAATGTACTCTAAATCACACTTCCATCTGTTTCTGAATTAATAAAACACAAAATAGATGTCCTTATTTCCCTTTCTCTTCTCTCTCTCTTTTAGCAAAATGCTTCAAAAGTCGCACAGATACCCTCTCCATGGGTAGGCAATGGAAAGTAAGTATTTTATGAAAATTGCTTTTTCGTGAAGATGAGTGATTCAATAGACCCCAAATATTTTGCATTGACAAGTCAGGAGTGAAGGTCAATTCTAGAACTACAGTCATTTTTGTGCATACAAAATTCCAGCCAGGCTTCGGCTAATGGCAAGACAGAAAAGTTTAAAAAGATGTGGTTCAGAGTTATTTAACTATTTGATCTTTAAGCCAAATTATAGCCATAAAAATATCTGCTAATAAGATGGCAAGCACCATGCCATTTTAGGGAGGCAGGACAAAGTTAACTCCACTGCAGTGATTTTTCAATGATTCACTCAATAATGAAAGACCAATGAAATATTCATTGATATATGGTAAGTGCTGTTTAATAAAACCAAAGGCATAATAGTGCTGAAAATGTGAAGGCACTTGCTCAGCCAATTATCCAAGCCTTCATGATAATGTTTATATTAATACTAAAATGCCCTAGCCTAAGATAGAAAAGCATCCACTATAATGCTGATTGGAGGCTCAGGGAACTCACCTGCGCCTGAGGCCTTATTTAGAGTTCTATCTGCCTGGGACAGCTCAGTCTTAATAGCAGTGGAGTAGGGGCCCAAAAACCGTTGACCTGGTGCTGAAGCTGCCCTTGGCTTACAGGGTAAGCTAAGAGGCCCCCTTCCTCTATCTGAGCTTGTTCTTTATCGCTAAAATGAAGGGGTTGGACCCAATGCCCTCGAAGTCCCACTGAAGAGATGTCTCTTATAGAGAGTGAGTTTGAATCCCAGTTCTGTGTCAGCTGTGAAGTTAGCTAACTTGCCTGAGCATCAGTTTCTCCTCTGATTCCCAAATACCCCTCACCAGCCCAAGCCCACACCCCTCAGTGATGGGAAGGGAAACTAGATGACTGTGGACATAGACCGCTTTATAACTCCAAGCTGCTTTTTCAGTTTTTCATCATTTCAAAATTCCTGCACCTCTGATCAAAATAATTTCTTCAAGAATAAAACAGTCTCTACTGCCACTTTATAAATATCTAGAAAACGTACTCCAAAAGCAACGGGACAATGAACTCTACTTTGAAATCATAAAGACATTCAGTGTGAGGGAACAGATCCATTGAAAACTACACATTAACTCAATTACTTCACTGAAAGGAAGCACTGTTTAAAATGTTGAATTAGGTCTTACTCTTACATTGACGAACAAAAGGGAAAGAGTGCTTCTCTCTTAAGAGAAAAAATAAGTTCAGAAAATAAAAATGACCGGAGAAAGGCCCAGCTCTGTTTTCTCTGAGCACAGAGTAAAGTAAGGGCAAGGGCAGGTAAGCAGCTATTAAAGAATCACTGGGGAAAAAAGCATTTTTTTAAAAAAAATCCTGAAACGAAAGAACTCAAACACAACCTAAGCTTGGGAAGTTGCATGAAAAGCCTCCTGAAATGATTTTTAAGCAGATTTTGCATGAAGAAAGCACATTCCCTTTGGTAGGCCACAGAGCTTTTGACTGAGGCAACTCAAAACAGTCACTCAGGGGTTATGTCTCGTTCATTCAGCAAATGCTTTGCGTGCATCTGCAGCACGATGGGCTGGGGACAGAAAGCTGAATTTGATATGGTCCCTGCACTCCAGAAGCACACAGTCCAGTGGAAGGAGGTGACAGGTATGAACAAGGTGCTGTGGAAGCCTAGGAGAAGGAGCTTGGGCCTCCCTGCCTGACCAGGAAGGGCTTCTTGTCTGCAAGCAAGATTATGGCCTTGTTTCTCTGTGAATGAGGGTGGTGTCCCCCATGGAGGGCTCTCACAGCACCTTCCAGGAGCAGCACCCTCTGACTTCAAAACCCTCCTAGGCTGGCTAGCAATTGGGGAAGTCAGCTGCCCAGAGGTGGTTAAGGGCTCTGCAGGAAATTATATGGAGAGATGAGCACAGGGTTAAGAACAGACATTCAGGAACTGCTTCCATGGAAGCTGGAGAAAGAAAGTGCAAAGAAGCAATTGGAAGGAGAAGCAGAAAAATCTGCTGAGTTTACAGCAGGGGCCAGGAAACTTTTTATTTAAAGCACCAGACACTATATATTTTGGGCTTTGTGCTAAGAGGTGAAACCAAGGCTACTATGTAGAAAAATATGAGAGAAAACAAATTTTCACAAAATTTTTACTGACAAGATTCAAAATATAATAACAATTACGTATAATTTTTGAAATACAAGTCTATTGGTGAGAAGAATGTAAATCTTTTTCATAACATTTTGCTTAATTGGGGTTCAAAGTTAGTGTTCCCTCTCAACAAATCGATTGCAAATGTTCATCTTTCGCAAACTATTCAGAGCTTACAGGCCATACAAAAACACAAGATGGGCCAGATTTGCTGACTCTTGACACAGGGTTCTGGAATCCACATTGTGGAGAGTTTAAAAAGGCTGAGCAACAATTTCGAATGTCACAGAGAGATAATAAAAAGAAAGAAGCTGGGCAAACATGGATGGCAGGACTTTGAGGTGACATGGTGGAATGGAAGGAGAATGAAGAGAATGGGCTTTGGAGGAAAATGGACCTGCTGTTAGATCCTGGCTTTTTGGCTCTCTGGGCTCTGTGGCCCTCAGGACGGAGCTGAACTTCTCTGAGGCCAGAAACAGTGGCAGCAGAACTTTCCCTACAGAGTTATGGTGAGGCTTGGACAGAATATTGGTGAAGCCCTGAACTATGCTTGGCACATAGAGACTGTGCAACAAATGATGGCTGCTGCAGCTACTGTTGCCATGATTACTGTTGTAATTGTTACCTATTTAAGTTAGAAAAGATAATGATCCTACCTCTAGAATTCCCACAGCACTTGGTTAGCACCACAGTTTTGGCACTTACTCCAGATTGCCAGAAAAGAATGTATTTTGCTCCTCTATTATACTCTTTGCTCTTTTGCAATAAGTAGCCATCCATCCTATCATTCCCCAAATATTTATTGAGTGCCTACCTTGTGTGAGACACTCTGCCAGGCCTTTTGTAGACATATCCCCTATCCTTATGCTATATATGCTCTTCTCCTTCTACCTTCCAGAGCACTTTATATGTAGTAGATACTAAACAAAGAATAGAAGCAAGTCATTCATTTATTCAACTGGTGTTCATTGAGAACATATACGCCAGACACTGTTCTAGATACTGAAGTATGGCACAGAGTGAAATAGACAAAAAAAAAAAAAAAAAAAAAAAAACTGCCCTCATCAAGGTCACATTCTGTTGAAGGAGAAAGATAACAACAAACATGTGGCATACTAGGTTGTGGGAAGTGTCATGGAGAAAACTGAAACAAGGAAGGCAGGCAGAAAGGGCTGCTGAGGATGGGGGAGGGAGCAGTGGTACCATGCTGAATCTTGAGTAGGGATTTTAGAGAAGGATGATGGTAGAGAAAGCCATGGCAATACTGGAGGAGTTTCTTCCAAGCAGAGGGATGGCAGCTGCCTCTGAAGCAGGAGGGAGCATGCCTGACAAGTTCAAGGAACAGCATGGCAGGGTGTGGCTTAGAGGTGAGAGGATGGTGGGTTGGACCAGGGTGGTAGTGGCGGAAGTGGTGGGAAGCATGTGCTTCTGTGTGCATGCTCATTTGCATGTGCCATGGAAATGTGGAGAAAAGGGTGAGATCTGCAAGCAGATACACACAAAGAACAGGAAGGGAAACCCCACGCAGTGATGAGAGCTAAGTCAGAGTTGGAGAGCACACTGAAGTGAGTGGGCCCTGCATCAGCCCTCTCTTAGCCACAGTCACAACTTCTTAGGCAGGTTTTCATTTAATAAGCACAAGGTAGTGTGCAGACATATGCATCAGAATATGTCAGACCTTAGAGCCTGGTGTGAGAACAGTAACAATTGAAAACAGACACTTATCCTAGCTCTTCCTGCCTCCACCACTGAGTATTTAAAATAAATAAATTAGAGAATAGTAGGGAGAAAAGTCCCCAATAACACTTCAGTGTAATAAAGTAAAAAGGGCTTTTCAAGATGTATGTGGTAAAGAGAGATGATTTGGTTTCTCCTGTGACTCCTGGACATGATTGGAAATCATTGAATCCAACCTTTTCTTGCAGTCAAGAAAAGTAAGGCCGAGCAAGGAGAAGGGATATGCTCAGGGGCACACAGCAATTTTATGGCAGGGCCAGGGCTAGAGTCCACATCTCCTGGGATTCCAGCACCTCTTTCCCTGCACCATGCGGTCTCTCTTTCCCTTTTGTTTTCTTTTTTTCTGTCTTTTTTTTGGGAGATGGAGTCTCACTCTGTCACCCAGGCTGGAGTGCAGTGTCTTGGCTCACTGCAACCTCTGCCTCCTCAGATCAACTGATTCTCCTGCTTCAGCCTCCCAAGTAGCTGGGACTACAGGCGTGTGCCACCAAGCCCAGCTAATTTTTGTATTTTTAGTAGAGACGGGGTTTCACCATGTTGGCCAGGCTGGTTTTCGAACTCCTGACCTCAGGTGATCCGACCCCCTTGGCCTCCCAAAGTACTGGGATTACAGGCATGAGCCCCTGTGCCTGGCCTTTTTTTTTTTTTTTTTTTTTTTTATGATACAGCCTTGCTCTGACTCCCAGGCTGGAGCACAGTTGTGCGATCATGGCTCACTGCAGCCTCAGTCTCCTGGGCTCAAGCGATCCTCTCGCTTCAGCCTCCCGAGTAGCTGCAACTACAGGCACACCTCACATGCCTTTCTAACTTCTTTCAACATTTGTGGCACATGACAACTTTGTCATTTTCTCTAAGAATTACAAATGAGAAAGTCTTTCTTTCTTGCCATAAATTGACATTTAAGAGTTAATGACTAACACTGGGGAAAAAGACTAGGAAATAGCTTTTGCAACCTACCACAACAAAGAAACCCAGCTTTCACTGCCTTTTTGTCATTTCACTGTCTTCTGTGCCTAGACCCCTTAGCTTGGACATCTCCTCATCCCACTCCTACCTTAAGAATAAATCTTTCTATCAAGAAGTAACGAAGTAGCTCAGAAATTATAAACCTAGCAGAAACACTCTCGAACCCATTCACACCAGACAAGCACAGAGCAAGTGTGAGGATGAACTTGCTCCCTCAGACCAGACCAGAACATACCAGAAAATAGACGGTTTGCAGAAATGGTCCAACTCTCTCCTATAGCTGTAGGCACAGCCTGTGTGAGTCTCAAGAGCATTGCAGTTGTAATTGTTCCCAGATCTAGTCAGCAGCATTTCAGCATTTTGGTATGTTACAATTGCTGTTTCCCCAAATCATCTGTATGTGCTGCCCGTCAGGGTGCACATCTGTTCTGGGAGCCACACTGGAAAACTAGAGTTGCCAACAATAGCAACTGGTAAGGGGGTGGGGTGGTGGGGCAGAAGACAGAGTTCCTTGATTGTGTGATAAGGTGTGTTCAGAGGAATAATGAAGAGATTCTTTCAAACATGCAGACTCATGGAGTCCTAAAGACATCTTCCCTCCATTTCATTTACTCACTCATTATGTTCTGTCCTGAAAAATTGATGCGTTTTCCTGGGCAGATGTTCAAAGTGTGACTGGAGGAGGATAGAGAACCAGAGGGGCACACAGACCTTGCTCCTGTGCACAGGAAGCCACCCATGCTTTAGTGACTGTTCCTGGGCAAGCCTTCAGGTTCCTTAGGTAGCCAGATCTAACCCTGGGCCCTGGAAGAAAAACGACCCCCATGCTGTATACAGCCAGCAGGTGACTCCTTGTTGCGAATATTAAAGAATATAATGAAAATGTGTGTCTAAACACTGGTACTCTCTGAAGTGGAAACTCTGAAGACTTCTTTTTATAAATCAGCATGCAGGTAAATAGTCAGCAATTAACAGCCCATCTCTGTAGCATGTCTTAAAGAATCCTAAAGAGAGAGAATACTACTTTTCCCAGCTTCCCAAATACTGCTCCTTGGGGGGCTGTAAGAATTGCACTTTGCTTATTGTGGTAACTGTATTTGGAGCAAACTGACATTGTGGTTTCCACAAAACACTTTGATGATAGACCAATATTGGACATCAAGTGTTTTCTAACTGCTGATAGCCGTTCCGGCAGCAGGTAGAGAAATCATCATAGCTCTGAGCTGTTTCTTTCTCTGAAACATCACAACACTTGTTATATGTATTCAAAGGAAGAGCTATATTTGTGGGTAGAATTAATGCCAGAGAAATATCCACCCAGCCCTCTCTGGTATTTGAAGGCAAAAGCAGTGGTGTGCATGGAGCCCTCGGTGGTGGTCAAAGGCAGTGGAGACTTTGGTGTTTAATGTTAGAAAAGAAGAAGAGTGGGCCTCATTCTATAGTCTGGCACTGTAGCTCTGGGCGGCTTGGTCAGATGAGGCAGGTATGGGGTGGTAATAATCTCTGTATCCACTAGAGCCTCTGGAAAAAGCTATTGTGTTGACAAAAGCTATTGCATTGACAAAAGCTGTAGCTGTACTGTGAGAAGAGTCAGTGGGATGTCAGAACAAGCTCCACTCTGATGGGGCTTCACATGTGTACACTATGCTAAACTTCACTCCAGCAAATGGCATTCTGATGAGATCCCAGCGTGATGGGGGAGGCCTAGAACCCCACTGTCACTCTTTCTACCAGCCTAACAAAGCTTATCTCTTTCCATTCCCCAGGAACACTCCATCCCCAGTGTCTCTCAACAACGTCTCCCCCATCAACGCAATGGGGAACTGTAACAATGGCCCAGTCACCATTCCCCAGCGCATTCACCACATGGCTGCCAGCCACGTCAACATCACTAGCAATGTGTTACGGGGCTATGAACACTGGGATATGGCCGACAAACTGACAAGAGAAAACAAAGGTATGCTCATCTGTTCTACCCATATAGCTCACAGACCATGATGGAGTTAACTTCACTTTGAAGGACTTGAGTTGTACTTGGTGGCCTTATATCTTTCTGTCTCTCTGATTTCCAGGACTTAGATAAGGGAAGACAGAGTTCGCTCAGGGCTGACACAGTGACCTATTATTCCTGAGAGCATAAAAAAGCCCGGGAATTTTGTCCTCCTTTAAAGCTTAAACTAATTTGAACTGTGATGTGTTTTGAATTTCACTCACTGACAAAGATCAACACAGAGAAACAGAGGCAAAGACAAAAATAATGGTTTACAATTAATTATGATCCTGTTGGCTCCTGTTATTATTATTATTATTATTATTATTATTGAGAGGTGAGGTTGAACTAAGGCCTTCAACCTTCAATATAATTATTAGCTCCAGTTGAGTACACGATAACGCAGCTTGCATTTGGAAGCAAGGGCCAAAGTTCAGCTAGTACTTTTCACACACCGATGGCTGGGATGAAGAATCAGGGTGCTGTTCATGATGACACTTGAACTTTGCTACAAAACAAATGCAAAGAGGACCCTGCTTTACCAGAGTGAATCCGTGGTCTTTGGTGACTCATGCTGACATCTGTGACCTTAGCTGTCATTGAGGATCACAACAAAGCCTCACTACCCTAATGAAGGTGGGAAGTAAAATTAAACTGCACATTTGTCCCAGCCATTCATTTGACTTGGCTGATTCTGGCCCAGCAGTCACAGACTGCTCCACACCAGTCAAGGTGGGGACAAATGTGGGCTACCCATTACTACTGTATCGCTGAGCATGTGGGGGGAAACCATCTCATTGGAATAGGAAGGATGCAGATTTTGCAACCCAATCATTTAAGTTTGAACCCTACCTGGGTCATGCATTACCTGGGCAACCTAGGCAAGTTAATTAAATCTGTGAGCTGCTTCCTAGCTTCTGTCTCTATAATGGACATAACGGTGATGATGATGGTGAAACTTCCCAGATGGATGATAGAGATGGGTTGAATTAAATAATAGGTGTAAAGCACCTAGTATAAAATTCTGAGTTCAAGGTAGAAATTCTACAAAGATTTATTATCTTTCCTTACTCCATAATATTATGTATCTATATAACTCAAAGATTTTGTGGCTCACAAAGCACATTCTATAATTTGAGACCTCACCCCTCAATGCAGCTATAAATTTACACTGACTCCTGGGAATATCTGCATGTATTGGTTCCACAGGTTTGTGCAGCAATTTCTGTGTGCCAGGAACTGCACTATTGCTTTATCATTTGTTGTCTCATTTGCCCTTATTTCATACATGAGGAAACTGAGGCTGTATGAGATTAAGAAACTCACCCATGTTATCACAGCTCTTGCTTGTTAGAAGCAGGAATCTAGAAGTGTCTGATTCCAGAGTCTCATTTCTTAATCAATAGGCTACACTGCCCATCTAGAGAGCAAGATTAATGACAGGTCCTCAGAGACCTTTGGTGAGATCCCGAACCAGTTATCTGAGCAATGGATAATTATTAAATTGTCTACTTTTCTACACCTCTGGAAACTCAGAGACAACTGGCCTATACAACCAGACTAATCCAGGGGTTCTAGAATTGCGAGTGAAGATAGACACATCTTAAGATTTGCCTAGCATGTCTGCCTCTGCTATTTCTCTCTTATTTTGTATTAGTAACTGGAGGGCAGTTCAATATTTATGGATTTCCTTTATCATTGCATCCATTTTCAAAATCTGTTAAAGTATTTCCTTCTAAATTAACTTCAGAACTTTCCAGGAGCAATGTGATGGCTGTGCTGATGTTAGGGTGAAATGGTGTTACTCTTGTCATTAGCACAGTGTGTCAAAGAGTTGCTAAATTCCCTGTGTCATCTTGAATGAAAACAACTCCGTCACTCCACCAGCAGAGAGAAAATGTGTCCTGTTAATGCTGTCATTGGGGTTTTCAGCGGACTGGGGAGAAGACTAGTGTGAAATCTTCTGCTCAAAGCCTGGAGTTTCATACTTTGTCATTTCTGATCTACTTAGCTTTGGGGATTCTATTCACATCTACCTTGTCTACATAGAAAAGAGAGAACTGAAGAGCTTCCCTTTTGGTTGCAGCTCTGCATCTCACGGGAGACCACCACGTATTTGCACGTTTTTTACCCAGTGGAGATGGGTGAAGTTGGTTCTCCCAGTGAAAGGTCTCCACTCCTGCTTCATACTGCCCACCATGCAGCTGCAGATGGCTTATTGTAGAAGGTTCTGGTGCTGAAATGAGCCAATGGCACTTATGCTGCCCTCTGGCCTTTGGTCTAGAAGCTTACCTGCCCAGCTGCTTATACTGCTCATTTGGAGCAGTTATTAAAATGGTGTCTAATTAAGAATGCCACAGAGAGCTTTGTACAGAATACCCAGGGAACATCCTGGCTCATGTGAGGCTCACATTCATTCAAAAATGACTAGGTCCTTAAATGTTTTCCTTAATACTGTATTACATAGGAAAATATTTTAGATGCCAGAAATAATTTACTCTTTTATCAGCAGAAATTATTTTATTGCATAGTACAGGTTAAAAAGTATCATATAATCAAATGAGGTTGACACCTAGAGAAGGATCCCATACATTATATATAACATGAAGAGTAAATGCATTGTTTGATGAAATTCCATCTGCTGAGCAATCAAGCACATGTAACCCATGCGTGGAAATCACCTTCCAAGAAGGCAGGAGAGCATCCCACGTTAGGGCAGTCTCCAGTCCTATCCCCTCACCCCACCCCCTGACACGGATTCCTTGCTGCCAGCCAGCACATAGCTGAGGCTGCTTCCTTTGCCGGAGAGCTCTCTCATAACTAAGTGCCAGGCAAATGAATTCGTACATGAAAAGGGAACATCTAGCTAGTTTTTAGAGATCATATAGTTTTTCCCACATAGTACTTCTATCACCTAAGGCAGACATTCCAAAACTCCAGTCACGCTAGTTAGTAGTGTAGCCTCAGGGCTGCCCCCTTCCCTAAGTGAACCAAGGGGAAATCAGCTGGGCATTCTTACCATTAATGTACTAGGTCAGGGGCTGGAAAAGTTGTTAAGTGACAGATACTTGCAGGCCATTTTCCATCCCCAATGAAATTGGTAAGAAGACTTACAGAATCAAATTCCTCCTAGATGTTTATTTAGCTGTGGAGGCTGACAGCTACTATTAATGTCCAGATTCATGGGCCTTGTCTAGACCATGCCAAGAAAACTCAGTAAACTCGGTTCATTTAGACAAAAGGAAAAGAGGATATTTTCAGTTCATTAACACATTGAATGACAAACAGCTTGACATTAGATAGACCATGGCTCCCTACAATTTTGTGTAGAAATACCCTTTTCTAAATATAAATGTATAATCTATGAAAACATAAATTTATTATGTACTGCAGAGTTTTTGGAGCTCACTAAAGATTAAAATAATAGGGCTTGATAAACTTGTGGAGTTTTGGTCTCCTAGTAGGCACTCTATAAATGTTTGTTGAATGAATGAATGGACAAATGAATCACATCACATTTCCATTGTCCATGTGGTTGTGGTGGTGTGTGAAAGCAGCTTCTCAATGTGGTGCATATTTTCATATCATATAAAGGCCTAACTGAGAACTGCTCTGCTTTTCAGAATTCTTTGGTGATCTGGACACGCTGATGGGGCCTCTGACCCAGCACAGCAGCATGACCAATCTTGTCCGCTACGTTCGCCAAGGACTGTGTTGGCTGCGCATCGATGCCCACTTGTTGTAGCGGGTGTTCTCAGATCTCTAGCATCACGACCCATCACTCTACCTCTACCAGCGCACTGATGGTCACTGGTGGAACTCCACTCACTCACTGGGGAAAGTTCTCTTTGGTTATGTTTGTTTTTATGCTTCTTTTGTTATCTGTAAAAAACAGAAGTCATTGTAAGTTGACACTACAACTTAAGGGCAGTGTACGTTTTATTACTTAGTCATTTTTTCTTTTTAGCATTTGATATGCATTTCTCAGATTCCACCATCTTTTTGTGCTTTATGGAATGACAGTCCCTACAATATTGTTTTAAGCCCACACTACCCAAAACAAAGAATGGGAAGCACTTGTGATAAAGACAGGCTCCTGAGAAATGCAACAAGTGGTCTTACATATACATGAGAACTTAGACACAAGGGACCATCCCCCAAACTCTACTCTTATACCCAGAAAAGAACATATTTCAGAATCTGTCAAACTTTTGTGTATCCCACGGATTCAATCTTCAGGTGAGAATTTTCATTGTCAAAACCCACTGGTTAGATGTTGTAGCAACATCATAAAATCAAGAGTATCAAGAAAATAAATGAGCATAGCAATGCTACTCTTAAAAAGATGCTATGCCACACAACCAGAGGACTTTCTTGTTAGCATCCCTTTCCTGATTCCCTATTTTGTTAATTTTAATGATGATAAGAAGAAAGGGTGACATTTATGTTGACAAGTTTTAGGCATCAGCTGGCATCTGTGTTTTTCAACTCTATTATTTGAAGTGTAAATCCTCACCTGGGGTTCTCTGTGTGCAAAGCTGTCCTTTTGAGGAACAGTTTGGTTGATGCATGCCTTAGTAGCCAAAATGCTACACTCTAGACTTACAAGTGGGAGTTAAGAGAGGTCTGGAAAGTGTCCAACAAGGAATTCACACCTCTGCCTCCTTTGCAACAACAACATTTACACAGTTGGTAAGTGGGTCCATAACTGGCAGGATTTTTAAATTGTATTTTGCTCAAATCTATGGGAACAAAAGTCAAGTTATCACTACCTAGAAGTAATAATATACAGTTTTCTTCCTAGTGGCTTGAAAATCTGGACTTCCTCAATTATTATTCACATTTTCTCTCTTATAGGTTTTCTGTTTTCTACTTTCTTTTTTCTCTTATCTGTGTTTCCTTTTCCTTTGTTTGGCTCATTAACTTTTGACTGAATTACAATTACTCCTTTTATTAAAGTCCATAGTATTGTGAATCATTTCCATGACAATTTCTAAGAAAACTCCAAACTCTCTAGATAGTAGCTAACTTTTATTTTTTTAAAATGAGTCGTGGGGTAGTGCTTCACCTTGAGATGCTTTGAAAGAGCCCTAAACATTGGGAACCATTCACCTAATTTGGAGACATTTCTCACTGGTTGTGACTACCCCCTTATGATCCTTTACATTCATTTTATGTCCCTAAACCTCACAATGTAAATATCATTTTTGATGTTCCAGCTCACCAGAAGATTCTTACACTTGGGGTAAACACTATCCATGCATTACTTACTGGTAATTACCTGCCGGTATATAATTCCATGTAGCCTTTAATATGCTGGGTTATCAAATTCTGTTCACTGAGTTATGACCAGATAAATAATAGATATGCACATGAAAGATGCAAACTTGTGTGATTATTAAAGCAAGCCATGCAGGTCCATGATAGAAACAGCAGGTGATGACTCTGCACTCTCATTGTCAAGGTTAGATATCTCCCCAGTTGCAAAACAGCCAGACTTGAGCTGTGCTCTGGTCATCTTTGAGTTTAAGACCCTTTGTTGTATAAGGCTGTGGAAGTTGTACTCCAATGGCTGAAGCCATGTTGTTAATATGGCTGATGGGAGCATCCCTGCAGCTGAATCCAGCACTTTTTATGCTCCCACTGTGGTTGAGCTTTATGTTTACAGTCTCAGCAACAACACTTATGCATCCATACACACACAAATGAAACCTGAAAGAATCTTTTCTGAGCCTCTTAAAAGAGGAAAATGATAACATTAAAGACTCTGAACACCCAAGGTTGGTGTCACATGTAAAAATTAAGCTGATGACTTTGCAGTGACTCAAGTTCTTTCTTTATCATGGTTTACCAGGTAGAGTGCCTGGCTATTACTATATAATGAAGCCCACTGGCTTGACTTGTAAGTTCAACCTAAACCACAATCCTAGACCATCATGGATTTAGGAGTAGATTCTTCTTGAAATCCCACATCCAGAAACTAGACATTAGAATGTTGAGGCAGTTTCCCAGAGAAACAAGCATATTGCCTCATGGATGAAAGACTTGTAGTTCTAGTTTCAGTGACTTGTTATATCTACTTACATACAACAGGGAGGCAAGAGGATTCTCTGTCATCTCTGGTGACTGAGTGTAAAATATGTGCCAAGTCTGCAGCACAGTGACCAAATCTGACAATCGAGCTCTGGATCACCACTTGATTATGTAGTGGACTCATTTATAAAGCAGCTTAGGAACTAATTAAACATGGAGGATGAATTACCTTCCTATCCCTTGAGATAAGACATCTTTCAGTTTCATGATTAAGAATTGTTGCTGTTTTATAGTTACTCTGTTCATCACAGTGTAAATGGTGATGCGTGTCGTAGGTGTGCAGCTCTTTGAGGGACTAAGGGATGGAGATATTCTGTCAAATGAATCTCTTCAGTATACCAGTTTGTGGGAGGGATATGAGACATGTGGATGGCAGTGAGAGATTGTGCCTCTAGATCTTGATGGAGGCTTGGTGAGACATACTTAAATAAGCACGTGGAGGTTAGAATAGAGGGCAGAGTAAAAGGAAGCTCCATCTGAGCAAGTAGACCAAATGATCTCAGCCCTGCAACTTGACCCAGGTAGGGCCACCACTACGCCTTCACTTGTCACCCAAGCTCCAACCACAGAGAGTTTGACAAGTTTGTGTTATGATGTTGGCTTGGCTTTGTATTTTTAATTAACTTTGGATTTTTAGTGGTTTTGTCATATAACTGTCTGAGTTTGGTAGGTAGGATTACTTTGAAAAGGGTTTACTAGTGTGGTCCTCCGGGTAGAATTTAGCTGTAAGCATGTTGTTAGCCAGCCTGTAGACTGTTAATTACTTAATAATCTCATTGGGAAAATACTAGTAGTTTTATATTTGGATGACATAATTGGAAAAGCAGATTAGCTGCTACTACTTTTAAAAGACTTAAGGTCGGGATGCCTTTTTTTCCATGTAAGGAAATGAAAAGATCAAAATCTTCAGGCAATAAGCAAGTTGCAAAATTAGAAACCATTGGCTAAAAATGTGTTTTGTTGAGTTTCCAAATGGATGAATTTTCATTTGGACATTACATCACTAAATTCATTAGATTTTGTCTGCATTGGAAAGATACTCTTCTAGCATATCTTTCCCAAGGATATCTAATTTGGATTCTGTTTCATGCAGATTGGCATCCTGGAGGTTGAAGTTGGAGTTTGAGGTTGGAAAATATTTTTGAAGGCAGAATCAGTTGAGTTGTGAGGGTGAAGCCTCACATACTTCTCAATAGACATGATAAAATTCACCTGCATGAGTTGGCAGGTGGGAGAACCAAACTGGATCACTGGGTAAGACTACTCAGTAAAGCAATGAACTGCTTGCTTAGAGAAGCATCACTATCCCCATTGAGAAAAATGTGTGGCAAGATGATACAGCTACACAGTATCAAATGAATGGGTCAATTCAGCGCCCCCAAATTTAATTCTGTGGGGAAAAATTATTGAGCCAGTTGTCAGTGTTCTGTTACATGACTGGCAGACTAAATTCTTCATCGTTGTTGTTATTGTTGTTGTTGTTTCTCATTTTCACTCGCACAGCCTTATTCTCATAATTAAAATCTAATTCATTTTCTCTTTAGTGTTAGTAGACTCCAACAACAGAAGTGGCATCTGTGTATTCATAATCAGCATTTACCCTGGCAGGAGACTAATCAGATAGGCCGGTCTCAGACATTAATCCTACCATCTGATATTTTTGGTGAAGGAAAAAGTATTAATTCTCTTTCCATCCTCCTCCTCAGAAATATAGAAGCCCTCTTTACCAAAATCATCACATTTTACTCTGTAACCTACCAGCTAAAAGAAAATTGCATTGTGGGGAAGGTGGAAAGGGGGTGGGGGGGGGGGGGGGTGGAGGGTGGGGAAGCCCCACAAAGCCAGATTGCAGTTCTTGCCCCTTTTTGCGTCTGACATGAGATGTTAAAGAATTATTCATAGTGCTCACATTGGGTTAGGGGACACTGAACTGCTTTTTAGATCCATGATCAGTCATCATTCTTCTAAGAGATTGGAGCTTTGCTGTTTCATTAACTGTGCAGTGTAGACTAATGGTGTTTAATAAAAATCATTCAAAATTTCAAACTCTTTTGCCAGTGACCTCAATTTTGTTGGCTCTTTGATTTGTATCAGACTTTGAGGAGGGAAGGGGGAAGTGAAGGAAGCCTACGTCCAGGCCCCTGACAGGATGCTGCAGTGGCAAGCTCAAGCTCGCCTGCCTGCCAGCAGTTGCTGGTGAGCAGCAGCATGCAGACCAGCTGTGGGAAGCCTCCTGAAGAATGCCCCAGCTGATGCTTTCAGCTGGGAATAGTTTGTTCCTATTGGGGAACTCATTGTTCTCCAGTCTCTGCAGCAGGAAGCCAGCTGTCATATTCGGAGGGAATTTCAGATGCTTTACCTTTTTGGTTTTGTCCTGCATCACTCATGTGGCTACGAAAGTGTCTCTGAGAACAGAGCCCAATGTGGTGACAATGGGTAGTCAAATGCACCCCAGATGCTCAAGCCCTCTTGTGGTTCTGCAGTGTTTATGAAATTGGGGGGAAGGAGACCCTGGACAGTAAGCAAAATTTGAGACACTCCAACGAGGCTAAGTTAATGCCGTGTTGCCCAGAACAAGATCTAGCTTCTCATTTGGTCAGCCTAGCATGCAACCAGTGGTGTGCTGGTAAAATGTTTAATGACCAGCTCACTGAGAATAGAAAGCACCTGGTTTGCACCATTTGCCAATTTCCATGGCATAAATACTACCACTTTAGATGATTTTAAGCTACCAACTGTGATGTCACTGAACACATGGTTGGAAAGAGATGCACGCAGTTGGCTCTTGCAAGCCTGGGCAAAAATGCTTCAACACACCACTGGATGCAGCCAGTCAGAGGGTTCATATTTAATATATGTGTTCATGTGGACACACACACAAACTCACCCTTACACACACACTTCGATGACTAAAACAATTACATAGTTTTAAGATATGAATCAATGTGTGAATGTAGAAAGCTTATGATAAGGCCCTAGAGGTATGGGTTGCCCTGGAAGCCTAGGTTTTAAGCAGGAGAATAGCTGAGAAGAATGAAGCCCTCCTGAGCTGAAAGGAGAGATGGATCAATGGAGATGGTTTCATCATCTCCTTCCATATCTCACAGGTAAAATGGGCACTCAGAAAACCCCCACGATTGATTTTTTAAAAAGATAAGTGAGTGTTTTTTATTTTATTATTATTGTCATCATTATTTTGATTTACAAGTGCTATTTGTAACTTTTACATGTAACTAGGATAAAGTATTTATGGGAACACTATGGAGAATAGCACAATCCAGAATTTACTGTGTTTTTCTTTTATGTGACGTGGAAACTCAGTAATTCTCCCACCTTCACATTGTTGTTCATAAGAATTTTACTTTAGTTATTAGGGAATCTAAGTTTTTTGTTAACATTTGCTTTTAGTTAAAAGTATCTACTTACTGTTTTAGCTCTGAACTCAAACCAGAATATCTCTGTATCAATTACATGACTAATATTCAGAAACAATAATCCAAACCGAAATAATTCTTTTTCCACCCAGTACGAAGAAAACTAAGCTCAGTAACAAGAAGGCATAAAGTATATAATGAGGCTTTCATTAAATACACACACACACACACACACACACACACACACGTACACTTTTTAAATTTTTAAATTAGGCCTCCACACATAAATCATTTTGAAAGTAGAATAGAAAATCTCAAAGAATTCATTCTCCTGGTCCTGTGCATCTTCTGCAGTTAATAAGAGGTTTGTATCTGGAAAGATGGAAGAACTTGTTCTAAAATCTTATTTTTCAAAAAAAAATTTCCATTTTCTCTCTGGGCCTGTATCCATGGTTGAATGTTAGCCCTGGAGGAGATCCATGTCTTACTCGGTCTTTCTGGCCCTTCTGTCTTTTGCCTCTGCAATTCTTTTTGTAGCTGGCACGATAGCAGGGACTGTGGGTCTATCCTTTCATGGTATTGCTACAATATTTGTCCTTACTGGAAAATGGTAACATCCGGGTCTGATTTAATTGGCATTACACTTACACAGGGACTCTGAGCACCCCCCTCACCACACCAGACAGTGGACCAGTTTTCACAGCTACAAAGAGCTAGAAATGTGTTTAATATCATCCAGTGCATCCCTTAATTCAAAACCATCCTCACTAATCAATCATATTCACCCATAAATATTACAAATGAGATTGATTCCATCTCAAGACAATTTGTCAAATACTTAATTTTCTTCCTGGATGATTCTACTTACTGGATATTTTAGAAAGAGAAATGTCTGAGATAAAATCCCTCACATTTACTCAATATAACAAATTACTGTTTCTACTCCTATTCTGAGTAGTGCTTCTGAAGATTCTTTGCTGTAGTGTTGTCTTTGATAAAATGAATGTCAGTAGTGAGCCTTTTAGAGATACCATGCTCAGAAATCCTCTTTGGGATCAGAAGATACCTAAAATTCTCCCCTTTTGCCCACTTGGTTAGATGAGTGATATATTCTTTGGATCCTGCAAAGAAGAGATTGGTTTCTTTTCTTTTCTGGTGGTGGTAGTGGTTGTATCTGTGGCTGTGATGGTTGTTGTTACTTGTCTCTCTCTCTCTGGCTCTGGTTTTTGCTTTCCTGCTAGTGTTCTTTCTCTTTCCAAACAAATAGTTAAATTAAATGTGAGCTTCTGAATTGTACTTGTTCATACTTTTAAAACATAACAGATTAATAAAAATAGATGTGTCCTGATTTAAAACATGCCCCCTGGAAAGGCATGCTGTATTATGAAATCGTGATAATATAACTGCATTATTACATGGCAGTATAAATATTAGTCTGTTGAATTCATTTGTCCAATTGTATAACTTTGTGGAGCAGTGTTTTGACCTTTGATACATAATTTTGGAGCAAGTGGAGTGGTTGCAGGCAGATGAGACAGTGTTATATCAGGATTTTTCAATGAACTTTAGTTGGAGGCCTGGCAATTACAAACATCTTCAGATGTTTCTGTAACCATTATAAATATGAAAAAAACCTCTTCAAAAAATTTCCCATAGTACTTCAGTCAAGACTTTTTAGGTTTATCTTTTTTTTTCATTTCTCCTTTTCCTTTTCCATTATTTTTTGATGGGGAGGGTTGTTATCATTGACTGAAGAAATAATTTGATTGCAATGGTCTCTCTCTCTCTCTCTCTCTCCTCTATTCTTTCCTCCTTCCCTCTGTCCATCACCCCTCATTAAAATATTGAAATCTGGAGTCTTTGATAAATCTGCATTAGACCAGGCTATATGCTAGGAATGAAATCTGGGCAAATATCGATGGGTTTTCAAAGAATGCTCCATGTTCATTGGGCCCTTTCACACCCCACAGTGATAAATGAAAAGGATAGAGGTAGTTTTTGCAAAAGAGCACTTTAATAATATCCTCTGAGACCTAATGCAGTTTAACAAATGACTCCACCTATTTTTCCAGTAAGTAAATTGACTAAGACTTGCAAAATACCCCTGAGAGTTGTCAGGGGTGTCCTCTGCCTGGTCTATAGTATGTGTGTTTGCTTTGTATCTAACAGGCACATTCACGTCTCGTGTACTCATATGAAGTATTTCCTAACATTCCCATTAGCCTGTATATAAGAATCAGAAAGATAATCCCAACATGTTGTAAATGAAGATGTGACTCTATAACCTTTCTCTTCTTCCTGGAAAAAAAAGACATTTTCATGCATATTTTAAACAGAAATTTTGTATATTTAAGTGTCATAGAAAATATTTATTGAGTAACTGGGATACAAATGGGAATTAATTGTCATCATATGCTTTGTGTGTGGGGATGCTTACCAACACCATGTCGCTGGACCATTGTGGCAAGCCATAACTGCACAAAGAGTACACATCGTCAGTGTGTGTGTGTGTGTGTGCGTGCACGCACGTGCGTGTGTGTGTGTCCCTGCATGTGCAACATGTCTAGCTTGCTGTCCTTCATGGGATTTTAGCTTTCCCTTCTTGAAAAACATTATTTTACAGTTCCAGGAGGCCCTGGTTACATTACTATATGAAGGCAGTGATTTGAAATGAAAATTCCTTTCCTCTTGGAAGCTTTGGTCATAATATCATGGTTCAATTAAACGGATTCCACCGGACTTGGTGATGAAAAAGGCTCTGTTAAAATCCAATTGAGTTTCCAAGAGGAAATTGTAGTAGGTCAAGATGCATGAGAGGGAAGATGGAGGCCACCTCAGCTGGAGAACATGAGCTGAGTTGAGCCCTCAGTGTTGAAGTTGACTTGCTCCAAGCTGCAGTCTAAAACCCTGGGGCCCGTGCCTGACCTATGCTCCCTCCCAAGTAAGTAGAGGAGCAGAACCATCAGGAACAGCCTGCCTGGCTCCTAAGAAGAAAACTCCCGGACGTCCTGTCCCCAAAGGAAGACCCTTTCCCCAAGGGCACCCCAGGTGGCCATTAAATTGTGATGATCATTCAGAAAGTGCCCCCTTGGCTTTATGAGAATCCAATTAGTCTTCTGAACCACCTTTTCTTGGGTGCAGATTTCCAACATTCATGCTCATTGCAGATCCACCAACTGTCACTGTTCTTAACAAGCATGCTCGTCTTGTCAGAATTTCAGTAAGTTCCAATTTCCTGTACAGACCAGGGTAAACTGTTCTTCAATTAATGAAATGTTATCTGGTTTTTAAAAGCTGGTTTCATGTGCTTTATGTGTATAAAACTATATCTGCCTGTGTGGCTTTGCATTTCAAATGTGTGGCGCACAAGCGTTTTGTTGGTGCTTTGTTCTCAGTACAGTAACTCTGTGTACAAACATTTTAATGTGGTTTTGTTGTTTTCCAACAAGATGTCTCTGTAAAAATGATATTGGCTGAGCTGGTGCGTTGGTTTCTCTCATAGAGGCATTAACTATACTGCCAATGCATTGAATTATTTAAAAATGCAAAATAAAATTTTTATGAAAATCTCATTTTAGACATGTAGATCATTCTGCTTAGAGACTTTCCAAGCCGTAGTACCTTGTTATCAACTCTTCCACATTATAATACATAGCCAGTGCCCCCACTTACATCAACAGCCATAAAACTGATGGCCATAAAGAAAATAACTCTCACAAAGCCAATTCATTTTATAAGAGAAACCCTTGGACCATCATTCAAAGCCCATTTAAGAGAAAATTGTAAAATATTTAGTTATCTGGATTCCTAGTACACAGCACAAAAAGCTTGCAAAGTATAAAGTTATAACTAGTAGATGCTGACAAAAGAGAGAGAATTATAAAACTAGACTGAAAACTTAAAAACACAGCTGGCAATGGCCACTTACTGCAGGGGTATGCAGCCAGTAGCCCTGGGAGAACAGCACAAGCAATAATTTCGGGTCACAATAATGTCTGAAAGTCATCAGGAAAAGGTTAAATATACTCTTAACTAACACAAAAACTCATGCCATATATGTTAGAACTGTTTCCTTCAAAAAGATTTTCTGGACAGTTAAAGGGTAGGTTTCAGGTATCTAGAAATTTCATTTACATGACATGTATTCTCTGGCCGTGTAAAGTGAGGAATTGCAATGCTAAGACTACACGGCACAAAACACCTGTCAGTAAACGCAACATTAACAGCTTGGCTAGATTTCCTGTGAACAAATGAACTACACTTGGCTTGACCAGATATTTTGACTCTGCATAATCATAATCATAGTCCAAGCGTAAGCACGAATATAGCTAAATGTGATTGAAACTGATAGTTGTAATACTATCTGTGAATTCCAAATCCTTTCCAAAATGGAAAGGCCACAATATCTGTAAATATGAACATTTTTATTGTGAGATGATGGGGAAATATTTGAGCTGAGTAAATAGAGCTAAATGGATTATAAATGTGTTCTCAAGCAACCAAAAGTTGTTTTCTGCTTCTCTCAAAACAAACAGATACCATAAATGATGACCATGCCTGGGTAAAAGTATACACACATGCAGAGAAGAACTTAGAGGAAATATACAGAATGACATTTTAAAAAATTAGGAGTGCTGGCATTATGCTAATTGATTAGTTTTTGTGACATTTACAACCAGTAAGGCACTACTGGCCAGGCACTGTTTTAGCACTTTCCTATATATTAATGCATGTAATTCTTGTAAAAGCCCTATGAGATAGGTACTGGTATATCTCTGTTGTATAGATGACAACATGGAGACACAAAGAGGTCTTCAGGAAAGCAACTTTCCTGAAGTCACACAGCCAGGTGTGTGACCCCAATGTGGCCCCAAAGGCTTTAATCTTAACCACTATCCTCTACTACTTGTTGTTATTATTAATAATGCTACTGATTCTATAACATATATTATTTTCATTTTAGAAACAAAAGTAAAGAAGGACCACAGGCCCTCAGGAAGTGATTTCCGCTCAGTCTTTCCAGAGGTCTCTAAAGGAAAGGCATTGGGCCAATCTTCAGAAACACCTTTTCCTATGAAGACAGACCAGGGCACAGGAGGAGTCAGCAACTCAGAAAAAGTTTGGTGAGGTGGGGCCCCTTAGTCTTGGAAGTAACAAATAGAAGAAGAGATGGCACCACCTTACCGGCTGTCACTCTGGCTGAGATAAAGATCAGGCGTTGGATTGGCAGAGCTATTTATTTATTTATTTATTTATTTATTTATTTATTTATTTATTTATTTGAGACAGGGTCTCATTCTGTTGCCCAGGCTGCAGTGCAGTGGCACAGTAACAGCTCACTGCAACCTCCACCTCCCGGGATCAAGTGATCTTCCTGTCAGAGGTGTTTGAACCAGAGCAGCTCTATCTTGAATAGGGGCTAGGTGAAATAAGGCTGAGACCTACTGGGTTGCATTCCCAGGAGGTTAAGGCATCTTAGTCACAGGATGAGATAGCAGTTCGGCAAAAGATACAGATCACAAAGACCTTGCTGATAAAAGAGTTTGCAGTAAAGAAGCTGGCCAAATCCTGCAAAACCAAGATGGCAACGGAAGTGACCTCTGGTGGTCCTGACTTCTCATTATACACTAATTATAACGCATTAGCATGCTAAAAGACATTCCCATCAGCACCATGATAGTTTACAAATGCAATGGCAACCTCTGGAAGTTACCCTATATGGTCTTAAAAGGGGAAGAACCCTCAGTTCCAGGAAGTGCCCACCCCTTTCCCAGAAAACTCATGAATAATCTATCCCTTGTTTAGCATACAATCAAGAAATAACCATAAAAATGGCCATCCAGCAGCTCATGCTACTGCTCTGCCTATGGAGTAGACATTCTTTTATTCCTTTACTTTCTTAATAAATTTGCTTTCACTTTATTCTATGGATTTGCCTGAATTCTTTCTTGCATGATATCCAAGAACCCTCTCTTGGAGTCTGGATCAGGATACCTTTCCAATAACACTCCCACCTCAGCCTCCAGAGTAGCTGGGACTATAGGTGCGAGGCATCATGTCCAGATAATTTTTGTATTTTTAGTAAAGATAGGATTTCACCATGTTGCCCAGGCTGGTCTCTAACTCCTGTGCTCAAGTGATCCATTCATCTCGGCCTCCCAAAGTGCTGGGATTACAGGCATGACCACTGTGCCTGGACGATTGGTAGAGTTTTAAAATCAGTTCACTTTAAGACAGGCCCAGCCCCACCCTAACTCCTACCCCTTGCCTCTGAGGTGCAGACACTGGTTCAGAAGGGAAGTAGAACATCCCAGGGGAGTGAGTCCCCTGGGCTTTTGGCAGGATTTTAAATGAGGTTCTCACTGCCTGAATTAAGTGAGACATGTAAGAGGAAGAAAGCCCCACTTTCTTCCTCATAAAATGAAGCTGGTCATATCCACCTTCTCCCTGCTACCCAGAGATGAGCAAGATGTTATCTAGACTGGTGTTTCCCATCATACATTCTCTCTTGGAAACCCTGAGGTTTTCCAAATAATTTCTTCTGACACACTATCGTTACCAAGGCCAAGAGACTTAATCCTCTGAGGGTGTAAGAGTAGTGAGGCAACTTCAAGGTTGCCTGTCTAGCAGGGGATATGCCACAAGTGGCACCGTGTATCACACAGAGGGCTAGGAATACACTGAGGCTCATGCTTTGGGGAAAGAATATGTTTAGTTTTGTGAGTTTCTCCAGGAAACACATTTTAGCTTAGGTGGGAGATTTTGTTTCAACCCCTTTTTAAGAAAAGGGAATAAAATTGTAAAAACGTTAGCTGTGATATGGAAGAGAATCTACACAATTTGTTAAGAGAAATTTGGCCAATATGTTTCAGGTATAGGCATTTGAAATTGACTCATGTTATCGAAGCCCTTTGCAATTATGCAGGTCATGAGCTGGAGGTCTCCTGGGATTGACAGTTACACAAACTAGTGTGTGATTTCAGGAGTTCAGTGAGAGGCAGGAAATGACTTTCAATCCCTGTCTTTCTAGCTCTGGGACCCTCCACCTTGAAGAAATACCGGGGGACTTTTAAAAATGCAAATGTCAGGCTTCCACCTCAGAGATTGATTCCATAGGTGTGTGTCAAAGGTCTCTGATATCTGTATCTTTTAAGGCTCCCTTTTTGGTTCTTATGTGAAACCAGGATGAAGAACCACAGTTCTAGGCTTATCAGAGAAAAGGCCCAGTTACCTATTTATCCCACCCACCTTTCTGCGGGAACAGGAGATAACGGTGCTTCTAGTGCTCTAGAAAAAACACCCAAAGGAATCCAAGCTCTGAGTATTCTTCTCCAGTGAAGGAATTTCCTTTCATGCTTTTATAACTCTCCAGGAATTTTCCAGTTAGCTCAAACCACAATGCACTTGAACATATTCTCATTTCCAAAATAAGATAAGCCCTGCAGCAGGCCATAGATGTAAGAGGACACTCATGAGGAAGAATGTACCTCTCTGGAAACAATTCTCTTCAGCATGGCTGGACCTGGGCAGAGGATTATGTTGTGGATCTGAGTTTATCCCACAGTTCTCAACTCTGAGGACACCACAGTGAATGACCAGAAAGGATCCAGAAGGAACCTTCTCTCATAGAGGTTCATTTTAAAAGTCCTCCCTACAATCTTCCCCCATGTTGTTTACATTTTCATAGCAGGCAAGGAATGTTTAGTTCAAAAGCCCTGGGGACAAAATCAAAATTTTACACATCAAATTGTTTTAAATATAGCCAGAATAAGCAGATTTTTAGCAGTTTAGAGCCTGCTTGTTTTGCATACCTCATGAAACTGTGCCCAACATCTCTTAGGCATAGATCAGATAACCCAGATAAAGACCATGGCTGCTCTTCAGAGCTGTCTGACCCAGAGACTCCCCACTGAGTTGCTGAGTGATATCAGCTAGATATAGAAGCCCACTCTTTCCCCTCTCTCTCCGCACTGCCAGGTCCCTAGCTCTCCTCCCCTTCCTAGTGATGGCCTCTGGACCCTAGCATCTGGAAGGTCTGATTCTGCGAAGCACTTTCCCTCACCCCTCCACATGCAAACCTGTCAGTGTCATCCAAATAAAGCTTGTTGTGTGCTACTGCCACCTCACGGTGATATCCTTTTCCTTGATCAGCCCCCAAATTTCCTCAAACTCACCACACCAGGAACCAAAAAAGGGCCTTGAAATGTCAACTGACAGGAGGAAGAGGCAAGCTTTATTTGGGGTCTCCTCCTGGAAGCCCCAAAGCATCCTGGCCACCCCCCTAAACTGACCAAGTCTTGGGCCAAGAATCACTGAATAAGTTCCATGATAGACACCAAACGCATCCTAAAGCATTGCCCTCACTGAGAAAGAGCCAGCTCCTTCAAAGTATGGCCCAAACAGCTCCAGTGCCCCGTTGGTGTTCCTTGCTCTGGACTTTAGGCCCAGCTCATCTCCCACACTCTGGCACAGAGCACCTTCACCTTGGCTGAGCTTTAAATCTTACTAATTCTGGGAGCCCATCCCAGAAATTCTGATCTAGTTGACTTGGATACTACTCTCTACCTCCAACCGTCAACTTCCGTAAATGGGTAGTTTGTAAGGTTTTCCAAGTAATTCTAATCAGCAGTCAGAACTAAGAATCCACTTTCTAGCCAAAGCTGCTTCATCTGGGGCTGTACACCTTACCCCCTACCCCCACCAATGTCTGGCAGTGGTGGACTGGATCCTTGAATATGGCTAAATTTCTGGGCCCATAGCCTATCTTTGGTAGATAATCAAAGGTCATTCAAAAGCCACTGGACATTTGGGCTTGGGAACTCATATTCAAACCTCATGGTGTACACTTAGGATCCCAGAATATTCTTAAAATCCCTGTGGAATCTGTTATTAATAGAAATAGCCACCGACAAAATAATCATAATCTCTGCTAATTAAACTGTCAAGTGTAAGTTGTAGTCCTGTTATGCCCAGACCATTAGTTCCCCAAAGAAGACCACCAGAGTCCAGAGTCAAAGCCAAGCGGCAAGGATCTTTACTACAAGTTCGAACCTGGTCCCTCCACTCCACAGCATACAAGAGGGCCCTGAACAATGCGAGTGTTTGGTTTTTATAGCCTGAGAGTTACGGGGAACAAAGGAATTCTTTTGGTTCCCGCTTTTTCAGTAAAACTTTGAACGGCTGTCCCCTTATCGGAGACTTTCCTGGTGGTGTTTGTACTGGGCTCAGGAAGTTTGAGAGATATATGGCGATATGTGGTGAGATGGGAAGATGGGATGTGTTTGTACTGGGCTCAGGAAGTTTGAGAGATATATGGCGATATGTGGTGAGATGGGAAGATGGGATGTGTTTGTACTGGGCTTGTTTGTTTTGAGCCCGGGGCTGAGGAATGTGCCCGGCTCCTTTCAGTCCCTTATGAATTAAGCCATGCCAGTGCCTTCTCAGATTATAACCCTTAGTTTGGGGCAGAGAGGAGGCCTAGATTTGCATCTAAGCTCTAGGGAGACATGCACTGGTGTCCCATGATTCCATCAAGTCTTTGAGTGAAATAAAGGCTCTTTAAGAGAGACAGCATTGTTTAGGGCACATCTGGTTACAAGATGACTGAGAAAAAAGTTTCTTCCATTTGGGATTTCAGATTTATATTGGACTATCCAGTTGAATCCACAATCTTAATCAGCTCAGAACACAAAACACATCATCTGCAAGGTACAGGCGATGTCTTATGTTAGCTTTTATTATTGGGTAACAAAGTATCACAAATTTAGTGGCTTAAAACAATGTATGCATTTATGACCTCTCAGTTTCGGTGGGTCAGGAGTCTGGGCACAGCTTAAATGGGTCCTCTACTCAGGTTCTCATGAGGGTGCAATCAAGGTATTTGCCAGAGCTGTGATCAGCTGCAGCTCTGGGTCTCCTTTTACACTTCCTCGGGTTGTTGGCAGAGTTCATTTTTTTGCAGCCATGAAACTCAGGTTATCTTGCTTCCTCAAGACCAACAGAAGATGGGGCCTGTCCTCTAGACCCTCTTTCAAAATATCCCCTAATTCAGACCCACCCAGAATAATCTCTGTGTTAATGAACTCAAATTAAACTGATGAGGGTCCTTAATGACTTCTGCAAAATCCCTTCACCTTTGCCATATAATGCAACCTAGTCACACAAGTGACATTCATTGTCTTCACAGGTCCTGCCCACACTCAAGGGGGCTTATGCAGGGTGTGCATACCAGGGGGCCTGAATCTTATGGGCCCTCTTAGATTTATTTCTACCCCATTCCCCTTAGGTGCAAGAAGACTTCTCATCCTGCACAGAAGACTTCTGCCTTCCTATTATCCCTGGAGCAGTGGACCTGGAGCTACTTAAACTATGGCCTTGCCACCAACACCATCCTTTTCTCTGTGCCTTAGTTTCTCCAAGCAGAAAATTATTCAAACAACCCTTACTTCTGTGCTGCTTAAGGGAGCGTTATAAATTAATGAATTAATTGTGTTAAGCTCATTAGTCAGATGAAAGGTGCTATAGAAATGCAAATTATTGTTATTTTGAAATCTTGTGGCTGTCATCACAAAATTCGCACTTAGCTATTAGACACTGTGCCTTTGCCATCTATCAGCCCCCAGTTCACTAACAATGCTCATATTTTGCTTCAAACCATTAATTTGGAAATAACCACCTTGGTGCTCATGATGTGCTGATGAGGAATTATCTGCCCTGGGAACTTGCCAACAAGAATTATTTAAAAAAAAAAAAAAAGATTTGCATTAGCTGAAGCTCAAAGAGGAGAGCCAATGAGGAAGAAGGAAGAATATATTCCCACTGTTTGCTTCTCTTACCCTCCAGAGATTGCAGAATGGTTTCTGACATCTCTCACATCCCAGAGAGCCCCAATGTCCTGATGGGTGAGGTGCAGACTGACTCCTCTTTTCTTTTGACTATAGCTGCAGCTGCCCTAAGATGACGTAAGGCTTCCTGGCCAGGGGGCTTGCCAAGGACAACTTCCTTTTCTGGTCCCTGCTTTCCAAGCACTCCTGGAAGACCTAAGCCCTGCTCCCCACATAGCATCAGACTCTTGATGGGGCCAAGTTTTACTTCTCTCAGCCTTCATCTATAGTCCCTGCCTACTTCCACCACTTCCCCTTGAGCTGTGCATATTCTCCTGAGCTTTTTCCTTGCAATCGACCCTGCCCTTGTTGGTCATGGGGGAATCTCTGATCTACAGGCAGATCCTTTATCTTTTCAGGAAACCCCTAGCCTGTCTCCAGCCCTAGAGGGTTCTCTTAAATCCATCCTCCTTAGGAGCACTCCCCAAGGTTTACCCCAGCCTCTGCCTCTCTGTCCTGCTGTAGGAGCCGATGGGTAGAGACAGGATTGAGTGGGTGGGAAGGGAGAGGAAAGCAGGCCTTGACCTAGAAATACCCAAGTCTGAGGCCTTTCGTTTGTGCTCATCCCTAGCTGGTGCAGTACCTCTCACTTGCTGTACTGACAAAGGGCTGGACCCCAGCTGCTCCACACTCTTGAAGTCGTCCAGCCCTCCACTAGCTCCAGGAGACTTCCAGGTAGCCAATGGTGTCAGAGCTGTGCAGCTCAGCTGTAATCCTCCCAGGGACAGGCTGACAAGATTTGAATGTGCAGAGTTGTAGGAGCCAGCTGGGAATAGATCTGCCATTCTCCTTAGCTCTGAGCTGGAGAAAAGTTCTAATTGCTTGCCATGGAAAAGTCTGAAGAATTTCTGCCCTTGGGTCAGTTGTGCCTAGTTATGGGTTGAATTCACGTCAGAGTCCTAACTCATAGTACTTCAGAATGTGACCTTATTTGGAGAGTCTTTCAGAAGTAATCAAGTTAAAATACACTCGTTAAGTTCAGTGCTAATCCAACATGGCTGGTGTTCTTAGACAAAGGGGATATTTGGAGACAGATTCACATAGAGGAAGAAGGCCATGTAAATGTGAAGATGGCCATCTATAAGCCAAGGAGAGAGGCCCAGAACACATCCTTCCTTTACAGCTCTCAGAAGGAATCAACCCGCTGATGCTTTGATTTTAGACTTCCAGCCTCTAAATCTGTGACACACACACACACACACACACACATATATATGTATATTTGAGATGGAGTCTTGCTCTGTCACCCAGGCTGGAGTACAATGGCACGATCTCAGCTCACTGCAACCTCTGCCTCCTGGGTTCAAGCGATTCTCCTGCCTTAGCCTCCTGAGTAGCTGGGATTACAGGCACCTGCCACCATGCCTGGCTAATTTTTTGTATTTTTAGTAGAGACAGGGTTTCGCCATGTTGGCCAGGCTGGTCTTGAACTCCTGACCTCAGGTGATCCGCCCACCTCGGCCTCTCAAAGTGCTGGGATTACAGGCATTGAGCCACCACACCCGGCCTTACTTTATATTGTTTAAGCAATCAAGCCTATGGTACTTTGTTACGGCAGTCCTAGAAAATTAATATAGCAGTCATTCCTTTATTTGATAAGTAGTCATTATGTGCACAGCATGAGGTTCTGGGACCTCATGGGGAAGCAAAACCAGATACTCCCCTACCCTCGTGGATCATATGGTCCAAAGGGAGAGAGAGCCATCCAGCAGGTATTTACACAAATAAATGGAAAATTGCAACTAAGATGAATACTGTGAAGAAAAATTGCCTGCTACTGTAAAGGCCTAGCACATAATGGGAGGTGGGTGGCAAGTCAAGGAAGGCTTCACTGAGGAGGTGTCACTTGATCTGAAACCTGAAAACTACGTAAGCCTCAAGTAGACAAGGAAGAGAGGGAAGAGCAGTTCAGACCTAGGGTGTACTTGGTACAAAGGCCCTATGCTAGGACCTGCTGCAGGCCCCCACACAGACTCTTAGATGGCCTTCCAACATGCTGTCACCCTTACAGCCCATGCATGAGTGCCATTAGCCATTGTCAGCTCTGTGAGGGCATACCCAAAGGACCCTCAATGGAGGATACCCATCACTAAGGGAGGAAGAATTCTGATGAGAAGAAGGCCTGGGAACTAATGCAAGAACAGACTTGCCCAAATACTGGCTTCAGTTTTCTGCCCTCTGAGTCCATGACATATGCACCAAAGACAGCACAGGTGTCACATGATGGAGTCATGAGAAGGCTGGCCTTGGCTGGAATAGTCATTCTGCCACTTTCTGGTCAACTCATCATTTAACCTTTCTGAGTTTCATTTTTTTCACCTGTAAAATGGAGACAATAAAGTGCCTCCCAATTTTAACCCCATATAAAGGGTATATATAGCACAGGAGAAATACTCAATAACTACTACTATTAACCTAGCAATTCTACCCATACTCTACTCCTCTACATTCACATATGGCATTGGGATTGTTTCTGGAAATGGGGAGTGGTAGACACACTATACCCATAAGATTAACCTTCCCTAGACCCCTTAGCAGAATACAGGTGGTAGGGTATGAGAAGGCAAGTCAAGCAGGTTGGGCCCTGTGAGGAGGGGTCGCCTCCAATTAGGCCAAAGGCCAGTGGAATGGGGACTGAGTAGTCAAGGAGAGGAGGCAGGGCCAAGGGAGCTGCTCCCTAGACCTGCCTCCAACCCCAACTGGTCCTGGCCTACCACTTCTGGCCACGTAGCTATATTTCCTTACTGATTTTCAAGGACTGTAATTTACGGCTTGGCAAACTATGACTTCTTTGTAGTGGAGACATTGTGTTTGTTAGCATAATCATTTCGCAGAAAGAATGTCAATAAAGGCTGGGGAGTGAAACACAAAACCCCCCACAACCCCAACTGCTAAATAATTTCTGGAATGAGTTGTCAGGAACCTTTTATTTACTGATTTTGTGCATTTCATTTATTTCTGGCACAGGGCCAACCTTCCTGACAGTTAAGATTTATTGATTTAATTGCCTAGGGTAACCATGCAATAAAATCATCTCAAAGATAAATTTTCATGGCACTGTGCAGCATAGAGGTAATTTTTCAAATGCTACGGCTATATTTCTGCAGGTTACAGGTGCAAAATTTGCTTAAAGCTGGGACGTCTCATTATTGCAGCTCAGGAACATTGGGGACCAGCTCTTTGGTGGAAATTCTACAGAGGAGAGAATGAGACACACAAAGAGACAGAGAGAGAGAGGGAAAGAGGGAGGGACAGGGAAGGGAGAGAGAGAGAGAGAGTGAATGAACAAGAGAGCACAGCCCTTTCAGGAAAGAAATGATATTTCCTTAATTGGTTCATATATTCAATGCCCATGAGAAAGTGGGGCTTCAGTTTAATTAGGAATGGGCTTGGAGGTTATTTACAGTGTTCTGTGGAATCATTTGTTTCCAGCTGTGCGACACTTTGTATGGCATGAGCCTCACAAGGTAGATGATTGCCACTTGTGACATTCGCGTTTATTGCTTCTTTAGATCTTTTTATTTACCCTGTTAAAGTGCTCATATGGCTTCGAACAACGGGTAAATGAAAAACTCTGATTAACTCCCAGGTTAATGGTAACATTTCGGGAAGTCAGAAATAGCATAAACTTTTAACAATGTGAAATCTTTTCTTATCTCTCTTGATTTATTTTACAGTGTTTTTGCTTTGATTGCAGGTTTCAGATGGTGCCGTTTAATAGCTTATTAAACTTGCAGCCTAGCAGGTCTGCTGTTTGGATAAAATTTTATTTTTGCTCAGGTGTAAACTTTTGGAGCAGATAGGGATTTTTTTTCCCACTTTATTGAATTCCAGTGACCAGGGTCTGGCTGATTTTCTCAGATGTTCTTTGTGTGATGCAGGACCATGCAGGAACCAGTCTGAAATTGTTGCCCTTGAAACTTCATCCTTGCCCATAGTGGAGAAGGATGACAACCTGGGATGGGAAGGGGAGCTTCAGGCTTTTCAGATGAATCTGAAAAAGGAGCCAAGAGCTATTAATATATGTTATATTTAAATTGAGCTCCAGCCTCCTCAATGCTCAGATGGTGAAACTGAAGCCCAGAGATTTAGGAGTAGAGCTCCTAAAAGCAGATCTTCTGATGCTCAGGGCAAATCATCTCGTTTTTCTACTACCTATACTGCCCTGTTCACATTACTCACTGCAGTATAGTCCAAGTGCACATTAGCTTGGGAGACATCCCTCTCTTTACTTCAGTTTCTGTTTATAGATAAAGGGGGTTGGAGTAGATGCTCACTACGTGCTCACCTACCTCTGACCGGCTGTGATTCTAAGGACATGTGCATATCTAGCCAGTCTTACTCCCACCACCTGGCCATTAATACAACTGAACCATTCTCCCCATGAACCATTAGACTTCATGAATTCAATATGCACATGTGCCAATGGCCCAGACTCACATGATCCACTGTTTCATGGCTACATATTCTCTTCCAATGGAGTAGGCTTTGCATAGTTCATAGCTTGTGATTGCAGAACTACAACAAAGTGAAATTAGACTTTGACTAAAGAGGAAGCGATGGAAATATGAACTAAAATGAAGTGGTGAGCACAGCTGACCGTGCAGACATGTTTCCCTGCTGTAGCCAATGGCTGGGTGGAAACTAATCTGATGTGGGGGTGTCTGTGGCAATGTTTCTGAGGGTCAGTGCCAGGACTGGTTGCTAGGCACTGGGTCTGTGTGCGTGCATATTCACATAACCCACCCAGATGTGGAAAGAGGCCATTCTAACTAGGGTCCTACACAGGAGGGAGTGTGAAGAATGAGAGGCTATGTGAGCACTGAGGGGATCATACCAAACCTGGCTCAAGTGTCCTGACTGGCCCCTGCCCAGCAAACTAAGGTTTGGGGTGTTCCATATTTGCATTGTAGCAACAGCCTCATATCTGTTCTTTCTGCTTCCACTCTTGCCCTCTCTAATATACTCTAACTGTAGCCAGAGGCACCTTTTTAACATGCAAATCTGATGATGTCAATTCTCCATTTATAATCCTTAAGAGACTCCCCATCACTCCCAGGATAAAGTCCAGAAGCCTTGGTGCGATGTGACAAGACCTGGATGTCCTGGCTCCTGCCTTGCTCTCCAGCTGTCCTCTTCCAACCAATTACCAATTCCTCTAGAGTTTCATTGAATGGGCCAGCGATTAACTCAGGTGCTCAAATGAAGCATGTGCATGCGTATGTGCATGCGTACCTGTATGTGTGCACACACAAGCATGCACACACACACACACACAAACACACAGAGTTCTCCTTGATTTTCTCCTTTCCATAATCACTTATATCCAATCCATCAAGAAGTCCTGTCAACTCAACTTCTAAAACAAATTCATAAGCCATCTCTTTCCTTCACCTCCACTGCCTCCACGCTGGTTCAAGCCACCATTATCTCTCATTTGTTCAGCAGCATATTAAAGAGTCTTAAAAGTCTCCTGGAAAAGGAAAGCTCTTGAACTATGGTTAACCCTCAAGTTCCCAAATATATTTGACAATGACTTTTGTTGAACAACAGTTAACATTCACTCAGCAACTATTTTTTGAGGGCTTTATGTTATAAATTGTCTAGGTGTTGAGAATATATCATTGAAAACAAAATGACTAATTCTATGCTCTTACAGAGCTTACAGTCTAGTGAGGAAGAAAGGCAATACACAAAATAAACTCTAGAACACCAGGTAATAAGTGCTGCTCAGCTGGGACGAGAGGATGACTGGGAGGGATTCAAATGAAAACGCGCAGGGTTGGCTCTCCATAGGAGTACAGACAGTTCGTCCACTGTGACAGAAGGGCATGCAGTGGACACTGGCACACACATCTGAGAATGAAATGTTCTAGTGTTCCAGGAAAATGTGCAGGAAATTCTATCTAGAGGATAATTGCCTAACTCAAAAAACTTCTTGCTCCAGCTGAGTTTTTCACTATATCTTAGCTCTTGTCAGCACTGACCCCTTCTTCCACGCCTCCAACAAACTCATACGCCTCTCCACTCCAGCAGCACCCAGCTACTTTCCATTTCCCCAAAAATACCTAGTGAATTTCTTTACCCACACTGCCCTCTTTACTTGAAGTGCAGATTCCCCCCTTCTTTGTCTGGCAAAATCAGACTTGTTTTTGTATACCTTATCTCTTTAGCAATTAGCACAAGGTCTTGCCTGGAGTTGATGCTCTGAAAATCGTAACTTGAATTGTTCTACCTTACTCTTTATCTCTTCCCTTCCCACAGCCACACCATTGTTATTACTTTTCAAAGGAGAAAACTAAAGCCTCACCACAAGACTTCCCAGGCCAAGAGGCTGTCATGCCCCATTTGGACACACAAGGATGTCTTAAGGCCTCTGGCCCCCAGTGCCCCAGATATCCCTAAGAGGAAGCCCTATATGAAGAATGGGAAGCTCAGAGTTGCTCTGCCCCCTCCCCTCTACAAATCCTGAGAGTGAAGGCTCAGCTCAAACCAGCACTTCTGTGTCTCTGATTCTTTCCATTTGTTTCCAAGTTACTACAAGGGGGCATGTGAAAGCAATCAAGGTCCTTCCCCAGGCAAAGAAGACAATGGCCAATAAAGGGCTAGTTCTTGCCAAGAGTGGTTTGGGGACCATAGAAGGGCAAGGCTGAAAGTTGATCCCTTGTGAAGATTTCTATGAGCTTGTTAGGACCCAGTTAGTCCAAGGTAACGGGTGGAAAAATGAAGGTCTCCCTCATATGGAAGACGTTAAGATTATAAAGCAAGAAGTTCATGGTAGGGAGGATATTAAAAAAGCACACATTGGTGCTAATTTGGAAACAGTCATTTGGAAGAACGTACAGGAATGGAGCAGATCTGGCAGTGCTCTCTGGTATACAAAGCTGGGGGTATATTTCTCAATTGATCACCAGCCGGAAGTTCAAATGCACCAAAGCCTTTATGGCTCCGCATTAACATTTTAAAGTCCACTGGGACATTCATGTCTCTCTAATTAGAAAATTCCCATTGTCAGGGGTTCGAGGCTCCCAGCCTGACAGAACCACTAAGGACCTTTCCAATGTAGTAGTCTATCTGCACCTGTATAGAAGGAATGGCCAGTTTTCTTGGCTTGTCTATGCAGGGGATTTACCAATGAATTTGGCCTGGTGTGCACTACAGTGACCATTAAAATGTAAGCATGACACATGTAAATTCAGGCCAGAAAGGTTTAAATAAACTACAGTGGGTAGAATCTAAAGCTGTTTCTGTTGCTGAATGGGTTCAACTCACAGGCATGTGTCCATGAACACTCTGCTGATTTGCTATCACCTTCATGAGCCTGGTTGGTGTGCTGGCAGCAGCCAGGATAAAGCACATTTCCCATTGAATCAGGTCATTGCTATGGATCCAAGCAAAACACATCACTTGAGGTTTCTTCTACCTATAGTAGTCCTTCCCCAGGGTACCCGTGTCTTAGCATGGCCAACTGGATCACGATGAGAGAAGCCAGTAGCATAAGCCCCGACTGCTGATTCAACAGCAAAGTAGAACATTGGAAGAAACTAAACTGGGTCTTCAGAGATCATCTCATTATCTCCACCTGGGTCTGGCTTCATATTGATTTGAGCTGCTCTGCCTACGTCCCAGCCTCCATCTTCTGTGAAGCTATCCAATGTCTCATTTACTCATATGCTCATGAGCTCAACAGTCACTGGACACTCACTATGTGCCGAGCGCTTTTGCTGGTCATTAAGAATACAAAAATGAATGTGACAGGCTCCCCTCCTCAAGGGGAGACAAGAGGCCCCCACAAAACCTGTGCTGAGAGACCTGTGGGTGGTGATGAGTACATAGCCACATGCCCCTTTCTCTACGTCAGCAGATGTCAAGCTTTATATTCTTAATAACTATTGAGGACCCTAAACAACTTGCATTTACATGGATTATGTCTATCACTATCTACCATATTAGAAGTTAAGACTAAGATATTAAAAATATTAATTTGTTAAATAACTATAAAATAAAAAATCAATCCAGTAAATGGTGTCATAAACAGCACGTGTTTATGAAAAGCAACTATATTTTTTCAAAACAAAAATTATTTAGTTAGAAGAGATGCATTGTTTTTCAGCATTTCAAATATCTAATCTCTGCCTTAATGAAAGACAGATGGATTCTTCCACTTCTGCATTGAATCTGTTTGCAGTATGTTGCTCTGTTTGAAGTATATGAAGAAAATGCACATAGATATGCATTTAGAAAAAGTAAAATTATTTTAATAGACCACGTAATTTTGAATATTCTTCACTGATGCAATTTGAAAAATCTCAACAAAAGGGGCTTTTTAAAAAGTTTAGTAACAATAAAGATCTAAAACCATATCAATGAATGATTGTACTCTGCTATGTTAAAATCCATTGATCTCTCTATCACTTTGAATGGATTTTTAAGCAGTCATGCTTTTGTAACACTGTGCACTGTTCATTTGGAAAGCATTGGTGCCCTGAGTTGCGTCTATCTTTTAAATGATGATACCTTTCATTATGTAATACCCCAAAGCCACATTTGTTAGTATCACCACTGATCTGATGGAAAATGTCTTTGGCTATTGGGAAGCTGTCAAGCTCACAGTGGTGAATCTACATTTCCCAAAATTCTAATTTTTGCTCGAAAGCTCAAATTTTGTCATTGGAAAGAAATTAATTTGTTTTTTATTTTTGAAGTGGCAGGGTCTCTGTGTTCACTTTTGAGAAGATGTTTACTAAATACTTAAGTCTAAGTCACCGTAGATTGTCCCACGTAATTTCAAGTCAAAATGGGGTTCTATGAAAAAAAATTCAGCCAGTTCATTTCACAACTCAATTGCACAAGTGGTTTTCTTTGAGTCAACAATTGTACTATAGTGTATAACAAATGCTTTATATGTAGTTCCCATTTTGTCACACAGAATATTAAAAAGACCTGTACTCAAGGCTTGAGCTTTCATAAAATTAATAACTTTTTCTACTTCTTCAAGGACATTCTTAAGTGAAACTGTTTTTTTAACTGCAAGTGTGGCAGTGAAGAAGTCAAAAACTACTAGTACAGTTTGGCATTACTGGTTTGATTTGTACCCAGGTGCCAGTAGTTTTACTTACTACTGCTTTTGCACCATCCGTGCAGATGTCAAGCCAGAGAAAAAAGCAAATAATGAAAATAGTTTTTACTTCACAGAATCTCCAAAAGAGTCTCTGGGTGCCCATGAGTCTATGGATCACACTTCAAGAATCATTATTCTGTTTAATTTTCATGCCACTCCCTTTAAAATGGGTGCCTATGTTCACCAGACTCTGGGACCTGTGCCATTGAGTCTGCCTCTATGCATAAACCCCATCCAGTCTGCAAACTTTGTGAGGATGGGGTTCTGCTCATTGTTGTATTCATGTCATCAGGCACAGGGTCTGATATGTGGCAGGCCCTCCTTTAATATTTGTTGAATGAAAAAATGAATGAATGAACGAATGAATTGCTTGAGAGTGAAGCTGAATATAGGGTACTGTGAAAGATTCACCAGGAGGTGGCTACTATGCTCTTTATTTCTCCACTTTTCTGATTTCTGTATATGTAAGAATGGACTATACCTCTCATGGAAGAGTAGTGCTTTCGGAGATGAGCAAAAGCTACATTTACGGAGCCTTTTCTGCAGGGAGTGTTTGCAGAAGCCCTAAAATTGCTAACTCAAAGGGAGCTTAGTGAGAAAAATGAAAATTCCACTCCTTTTCTTGCAAAGGCTATTTCATTTTCCATTTTAAGATACTGATGATGCTGGCCTAATGGGGTCTATTGACAGAGGAGATGGAACCAGGAGGGCCCTCAGGGAGAGAAGGCGGCACCTAAAGGGCAGATTGGAGTGAATCACAATGAGGCACATAAAATTGGTCTTCTGAGCCACTCCACAGAAAGCCTTAGACATGAAAGCCACATTTGAAAACAAATCTCACATTTAAAAGGTAGCTCACATGGATCACAGAAGAAGCAGGAGCTATGTGCAAGAGAGACAGCAACCTTCAGGGAAGTTTTCTCCTGTTATGAGTTGTGTGTGAATTAGTCCAGCAATCATCACTGCGGGAAACCCTTCTGTCGTGTTCACTGTGGCCTAGGACATTGCCTGGCCAACAGTAGGAGCTCGATTGAATTAATTAATTAATGAATCAATGAATGAATGCTGAGAACTGTATAATCCAAAGATCACATTTTACCACAACAGGCTACTCCTCTTTACAGACATCCACCTTACCTGCTTTGGTTCTGGTTTCCACAGGCTGAAATGCTATTCTTTGTCAACATCAACCTCACCCTACTCACCCGTGAGTCTCCATACGAGGCCAATCCCCTATGAAGACACTGTCTTTCTCAGGCCCTGACTCCACTTGCCATGGAAGAGTTGACCTTAGCTAGGAGCACACACAAGATTTTTTTCTCCCCATTCTACAGTTTAGAATAGTGCTGGAGAAGGGGCTGTCCATAAAGGCGGGGCTGCCCCTGGGATGTGCAGGGTCCTAGGCAAATATTTTTGTGGGTTCTTCTCTATATGAACAATTTAATGAAAACATGTATTGTGAAATTCATGGGCCCACATGAGGTATAGTGATTTGTTGATGAAGATTGAGCATTACAGGGGGAGAGGAGGTACTTAGTTGTCTGTTTACTGTGCCGTTAGTGCTTGTGAAGTTTCCCCATAGGGTTCAGGTTCCACATCTTCTTGCTTGGGCTCAGCAAGCATGTCTTTATGTTCCTAATTGTCTAATGCACCACACATGACTAAGGTGATATCTCCCACTGAGAAGAAAAGAGAGCATCACTGTTGTTGCTCAGTGTGCCATGGCTCTTGAGCACCTACTTGTACTGAAACAGTCTAGATCTTCTTGCCTCTACAGGCCCCTGATACCCTTAAGTGCATGCAGGCTACACCAAGACCCATGACACTGCCATTATCCACCAGGCTGCCTGTGAATATCAGCTCCCTGTGGACTCTCAGACGTTGTTACTGTGCTTCATTGATGATGAGCACAAAGGCATACCTTCAGCAGAGTGTGCAGGAAAATGTGAATAATATATCACTTTATGGTCATGTGCAATATACCATTTGGCACTTTATAGCACACATGTAGAATGACACATCTTCCAACCATAGCCTCTCTTGAACCCTGAAGGCCATAATCATCGCATTCCTAGGATGGGATGTCTTTCCATGTTGACTGCACCCCTGCATTCTACACATGCCACCACAAGCAGGGAGGATGAGTGGCGGGGGCAGGGGGCCCATTGGCAGAGCATGAAAAGTGATCACATTCATGTAAGGAATGATCATGACATCATCACATGATTGAAAGCAAAATAGGAAATTTATCAGAAAGGCCCATTGAAAAAGTGAGACAACAATATCAGAAGCTCACAGAGATAGAAATAGTTAACTCTATATGACTGCTTGACAAGTGCCACAGAGCCCATAGAGTGGTGACCCTGGGTGTCAGTGGAAGGGGTCATATCAGGTAAAAAACTCCTGCCACAACTTCCACCTCTGGTGCTATAAACTAGAGGTGGGCACACAGATGGGCAAAGACTCATGCATGGGCCCACACCTGCAACTCAAGCCCAACTGGTGATGGTATACTAACAGGATCCTGGGGCTCTGAGCCTATCCTATGTCAGTCAAGTCATCATGTCAGCATTATTCTAGCAGCCCAGTCTTGCACAATTTCCTGAAAGAAATGCCATACAACACACTGGAACAACTTGTAGATATGAGTCCAGGAGCTCCAAAGGGGATCTAGATGACCCCATGATCACCTGTGTCCTGTGAGGGCAACACAGGGGAATCGGTGGAGAGTACACAGAGAGAAGAAATGGAGACTGGAACTTACATCGGTCCCTGTTTGGGCTCAGGATGCCCTGTTCAACTGGCACTGCCAGTCTGTCTGGTCCCTCTCACTGGAAGGGGACTTAGAAACTTTCAAGGAAGGATTTTCCAGTGATCAGGACCTATAAAGGACCCAGTCCAGACTGGCAACACCCTGCCTGGATGATACTACTGGCCCTGTCTAGTCACAGGTACCAGATGGGGTCTCAGAAAATTCTGGAAAGCATTCCAAAGCAGGGGACCCCTGAGGAATAGGGACTGGACGAGAGAATATGTTTGCTTAGGTCTGAGGGTGATATTGCAGCTAGAGACTGTATTTCCGAGCTCTCCTTGAATCTAGGTAGAGTTATAAGACTAGTTCTCACAATGGAATGTGAGTGGAATTAATGTGTAGTCCTTCCAGGCCAAACTAATAAAAAAAACAGAAATGATTTGTCCACCTTTCATTTCCATTTCTGCCAGCTGGTAGCAGAGTTCTCTGAGGCCCTAGTTGTGGCACATCCACAAGATGGAAGGACCCAATGTCCCTAGATCATACATGGAGGAAAGGCTGCCAACCAACAATTTCCATAATGCATTGCCACCTGAATGAGAAATAAACTTCTATTGTGTTAAGCTACTGACATTTGGGAGGTTTATTTGTTAGAGAACCAAGTGTTATTCAAAATGTAAAGTTCAAGTTTACACGGGGCTTACATTAAGAGTGGGCATGATACAGTCTTAAAGCTCTCCAAATGTGTCTTCTAGCCTTCTGATTACCAGCAACCTCATTAAATCTGACATAGCTTGGGATTCAATGGGACTGTAGCAGGTGAAGATACAAAATGCCTAGAGGTCACAGCTCAGGAGACAAGGATTAGCAAAAGGGATGGGTCTGTCTTTTTTGTGTTTTGCATTTCTAGCTGCACTCTGCAAAACTGACACTTGCAGGTTCAGACAACTGTGTCTGAGCTTTCCACAAAAATTCTCCAATGTCCGGGAGCCCTTGTAGACATAAGGGATCTAGGACAATGGTGGTTAACCCTGGAGCTAAAAAAGTATAGAAAGGGGCTGTGCGCTGGGGCTCATGCCTGTAATTCCAGCACTTTGGGAGGCCCAGGTGGGTGGATCACTGGAGGTTGGGAGTTCGAGACCAGCCTGACCAATATGGAGAAATCCTGTCTCTACTAAAAATACAAAATTAGCCGGGCATGGTGGCGCACGCCTGTGATCCCACCTACTCAGGAAGCTGAGGCAGGAGAATCGCTTGAACCCAGGAGGCGGAGGTTGCGGTGAGCCGAGATCGTGCCATTGCACTCTAGCCTGGGCAACAAGAGCGAAACTCCATCTCAAAAAAAAAAAAAAAAGTATAGAAAGGTAATGAGGTTGATTTGTGTTCCCTGAATTTATTAGGCAGAGCTTTGATTGACTACATGATTTCATGGCCCTTCATAGTCTTCATTTTACTTTGAAATATAGCATATAGAACACTAATAATTGATGATATTGATTTAGTGGGGGATTTTCATGAGGAATAGATTTTTATGAGATGCAACAGTACTTATTTGAAACATATTGACATTTTTAGTGCATGCTGAACAGCTTCCAGATTTACAGACTACAGCCTTATAATAGACAAAACAACAATGAAGATCATTAGGAATCCTAAATTAAATGGGAAGTCTTTAAGAACTATACAGTTTTAGTCAGAAAGTGACTGTCAAGAGGGTCCTAAGTATTAACTCTGGGATTTCCAGCCACAGCAATCATGCCTTAGAAAACAATAGAAATCATAGTTCATTTTTAGCTGTTTTAATACAGGAAATCATCCCAATAGGAAATGTATTGGTTTTACTCCAAACCTGGGAGTTTTTAGCAAGTATGATCTCTTCTTTTGTGGTTACCCTGCTATCAAAGCCCAAGAAACACTGCATAGCTAAGTGATAGAGTTATATGAGCGAGACAGAGAGATAAAAACAGCGTGAAAAGCAACATCTCCATCATCAACTGGTTGTCAGCTTCTAAATATATCACTAGTCCCTTGAGGGTTGAAACATTGTCAGTTACTCATCTTTGTAAATTCTTCCAAGAAATCACAAAGTAAATCTAATTCAATAATATGCATATAGTAGGAATCAAAGGTCACTTATCTATTGACTTATTTATTCATTAATGTATATTTCCTGAAGCCTACTCTGTGCTGAGCCATCGGGATGCAGAAAGAGATGAACAAGTCTTAACCTTAGGCCTTCAGTTTCACATACAATGGCAGAGATAAACCACATCTAGTAGATTACCACAATCTAATTTGATCAGCATGAACAGAAATGTACTGTCGTAGAATATTTAATGGTGTGAAGAGTGTTCAAAATATAGCAGACTACAAAAAGAGAGCTAACAGTATCTTATCTAAATAATAATTTATATAATAACCTTACCTAAATAATAATAGATAATCATCATTATTTTTGTTTAACACTGAAACAGTGTTATAATAATAATGTAAGCATATTTTTGCAAAGAAAAAATTGGAGACTTCTAATTAAAATGGTATTCTCAGTTCATATTCTGAACCATGTCCTACCATATCACCCTTTCTCCCTCCCTTTTCCCTTCCCATTCTTTAGACATACATCACTGTTAGATAAAATGTACAGAGAAAATTTTAAAAGAAAACAGCCACACTCCAAGACAGAATGATAACCCTTAATACAGAAAAGCAAAGTAGCACATAGGATGAAGTGTCCAGGATGGTGTACAAGGCATGGTTTTTAAAACAACCAGAAGTGCGTAGAAGTTTCTGATGTTTGATGAGGCACAGAAATACACTACACAACATGGAAAAGGATGCAAGGCTTGTTGCTTGAAATGAGGACTTGGGATGGTGCTCCACTCAGACATTTAAGCTGAGAGCCAAATCAAGGATGCAATCCCATTCACAATAGCCACAAAAAGAATAAAAATACATAGAAATACAGATAGCTAAGGATAAAGAAGTGGAATATATCTACAAGAAGAACTACAAAACACTGCTCAAAGAAATCAGAGATGACACAAACAAATGAAAAAACACTCCATGAACATGTATAGGAAGAGTCAATGTTGTTAAAATGGCCATACTGCCCAAAGCAACTTACAGATTCAACGCTATTCCTCTCAAAATACTGCTGACATTCTTTACAGAATTAGAAAAAAACTATCTTAAAATACACATGGAACAAATAAAAGAGCCCAAATTGCCAAGGCAATCCTAAGCTAAAAGAATAAAACTGGGGGAATCATATAACCCGACTTTAAACTATACTACAGAGCTACAGTAATCAAAACAGTACGGTACTGGCACAGAAACAGACACATAGACCAATGGAACAAGCTAGAGAGCCCAGAAACAATGCTGCACATGTAAAACCATCTGATCTTCAACAAAATTGACAAAAACAAGCAATGGAGAAAAGACTCCTTATTCAATAAATGGGAATGAAATTGTTATGGTTATGGTTATAATAGAATGGTTATGGTCATAATAGAAAGGCTATGAAATAACTGGCTAGGCATATGCAGAAGATTAAAACCGGACACCTTCCTTACACCATATACTAAAATAAGTTCAAGATGCATCAAAGACTTAAATGTAAGCTCAAAAACTATAAAAACCATGGAAAATAACCTAGGAAATATTATTCTAGACATAGGACCTGGCAAGGATTTCATGATGCAGATGCCAAAACCAATTGCAGCAAAACCAAAAATCGACAAATAGGACCTAATTAAACTAAACATCTTCTGCACAGCCAAAGAAGCTGTCAGAAGAGTAAATAGACAATGTACAAATGGGAGAAAGTATTTGCAAGCCATGCATCCAAAAATGGCCTAGTATCCGGTATCTACAAAGAATTTAAATCAACAAGCAAACAACAAATAACCCTATGAGAAAAGGGTAAGGGACATGAACAGACACTTCTCAAAAGAAGATATACAAGCAGCCAAGAAACATGAAAAAATGCTCAATATTACTAATCATCAGAGAAATGCAAATCAAAAACACAATGAGATACCATCTTACACCAATCAGAATGGCTATTAATAAAAAGTCAAAAATAACAGATGCTGGCAAAGTTGTGGAGAAAAGGGAATATTTATACACTGCTGGTGGGAGTGCAAATTAGTTCAGCCACTGTAGAAAGCAGTGTGGTGATTTCTCAAAGAACTTAAGATAAAACTACCATTTGACCCAGCAATTCCATTATTGGGTATATACCCAAAGGAATATAAACTGTTCTACCATCAAGACACATGCAGGCATATGTTCCTCGCAGCTCTATTCACAATAGCAAAGACACAGAATCAATGGTAGACTGCACAAAGAAGATGTGGCACATATACACCATGGAATACTATGCAGCCATAAAAAAGAATGCAGTCATGTCCTTTGCAGCAACATGGATGGAGCTGGAGGCCATGATACTACGTGAACTAACACAAGAACAGAAAACCAAATACTGCATGTTCTTACTTATAAGTTGGTGCCAAACAATGAGAACACATGGACACAAAGAAGGAAACAATAGACATCATGGTCTACTGGGTGGTGGAGGGTGGGAGGACAGTGAGGATGGAAAAACTACCTTTTGGGTAGCAAGCTTATTACCTAATGAAGCACATCAGATCAATTTCATCTGGATTATTTCTTCTTTTGAGAAATGTCTATTCAGGTCTTTTGCCCATTTTTAAATATATATATACATACAAATGGGAGAAAGTATTTGCAAGCTATGCATCCAAAAATATACCAAATATATATATATATTTTTCCTATTGAGTTGTTTGAGCTTTTATATTTTGATTATTAGTCTCTTGTCAGATGGGTAGTTTGCAAATTTTTTTCCCATTCTGTGGGTTATCTCTTCACTTTGTTGATTGTTTCATTTGCTGTGCAGAAACTTTTTAGATTGATGTGATCCCATTTGTCCATTTTTGCTTTGGTCATCTGTGCTTTTGAGGTCATACTCAAGAAATCTTTGCCCAGACCAATGTTCTGGAGATTTTCCACAATGTTTTCTTCTAGAAGTTTCATAGTTTCAGGTCTTAAATTTAAGTGTTTAATCCATTTTGATTTGATTTTTGTGTATGGTTAGAGATAAGGGTCTAGGTACATTAATTTGTATATAATTGTTCAGTTTTCCCAGCACCATTTTTTGAAGAAACTGCCCTTTCCCTGCAGTATGTTTTTGATGCCTTTGTCAAAAATGAGTTGACTGTAAATGTGTGGATTTATTTCTGTGTCCTCTTTTCTGTTCCATTGGTCTATGTGTCTGTTTTTATGCCAGGACCATGCTGTTTTGATTACTATAGCTCTGTAGTATAGTTTGAAGTCAGGTAATGTGATTCCTCCAGCTTTGTTCTTTTGCTCAGGATTGCTTTGGCTACTCTGGTTTTTTTTTTTTTTTTTTGCCAATAAATTGGAAAACCTAGAAGAAATGGATATATTCCTGGACATGTACAACCTACCAAGACTGAACCATAAAAAAATCCAAAACCTGAATATACCAATAACAAGTACCAAGATAGAAGCCATAATAAAAGGTCTCCGATCAAAGAAAAGCCGAGGACCTGATGGCTTCACCACTGAATTCTAGTAAATATTTAAAGAACTAATATCAGTCCTACTCAAACTATTCCAAAGAAGCAGCACTATTTCTGAAAGCCCCAAACTGGAAAAACCCAAATGTATATTAACAATACAGATAAATAAATTATGCTGTAATTAAATAATAGACTACAGCAATAAGAATGAATGGTCTACTTCTACATGCAACAACATGGATGAATTTCACAAACAGAGGTGAATAGAAGCATCCAGATGCAAATCGGTAGAAAATGTATGATTCTATGTGTTTAAACTTTGAAAAACAGGCATATTAATCTAAGGCAATAGAAGTTAAAAATCATGGTTATCTTTGAAGAGGTGGGTGTGGAAAATGATTGGGAGGGCACAGGAGAAGGGCTTCTGGATGTTAGTAATGTATTTCTTGATCTAAATGGTACTGACATAGATGTATTCACTTGGTGAAAATTTTTCAAACCATACCCTTATAGTTTATGGACTTTTATGTGTACAGAAAATTTATAATGGACAAAAGACATCTAAAATTGCTAAGTGAAAAAATTAGAATGGAAAAAATATTTATATATTCTCATTTATCTAAAAAGGAGAGGAAGCGAATGCACGCAAACATACATACACACACACATATCTGTGTGTCTTTGCTGTACCCCTGCCCCCTCCCCGCAAAAAGCATGGAAGGATAGCCATAATATTTTTAAAATGGCAGCTTCCAGGAAAAAGTAAGTCACAAGATGGGAGTATAGAGATGAAAGCCATGTCTCCTGGGGATACTTGGATTGTATATTATACTTTGGAATGATATGAATGTTTTACATAATTTTCAAGGATAATTGAATGAAAATGAGAACAAATCTACTCCTATAAACTGGAAACAAAATTAAATGAATGAAACTGCGTATTGAGTTTGTGGCAGAGCCACACAGAAAGAGATTATTTCAACTGTCACTAATTTGACCATTCATCCCTAGCAGGATATACCCTAGGACAAAAAAAATGCCAATCAAACAATGACAAAAAATCAACCAAAGCAAACTCAAAACCCCACAACAACAAAGCAAAACAAACAAGCAAAAGAGAACTGGGAAAAAAAAATAAACAGTTTTCAGTAACATTGGTAATAAAAATTATTATTGTTCTTTGAAACAATCACATATGTATAATTTATATATATAATTATACATATATAATTAACCTAAGTAAGGAATTCGGTGAATCATGTCTTTAACAATGAGGTTTTCCTCTCCACAAAAAAAGAAATAGAAACATAAAATTAAAGAAACTGACTATAAAGTTTATGAACCTGATTTTGATTTAGAAGTATTATTATAAATTGAATATGTATTTGGACTCTGATTTGAATAAACTAAGTGTAAAAAATTAAGAAAACTTGAAAATAAATTTGTACTATTACTGAATATTTGATAATATTAAGGAATTAATCATCATTTCAATTGTGAAATATTCTGTAATAAAAGTTTTTTAAAGTGTGTTTAAAATTCCAAGCAGTATAAATAAAATGAAACCCTCACCATCTACATCTAGACACATCATAATAAACTTCATGTTCTGATATGAAGGAAAAAGAAAAAATCTTAAACACTATGGTAAAGGCAGTGTATTAGTTAGCTATTGCTGCATAATAGATTATCCCAAAGCTTAGGGGCTTAAAATAACAAACATTTATTATCTCACAGTTTTGGTGGCCCAGAAATCTGGATGAAGCTTACCTAGTTGACTCAGCCTTAATTTCTCATAGAAGACTGCAATTAAGATGTTAAATGGGGCAGCAGTGGCATCTGAAGGCTGAACTATGAGAGACTTTGCTTCCATGTTTACTTATGTGAGCTTAGCAATATTCAGTTTCTCACCGGTTATTGGATTGAGGGTCTCAGCTCTTTTCTAGCTGTTGGCTAAAGGTCTCCTTCAGTTCCTTGCTACATATAACTCTCCATAAAAAGTTCACAACAAGGCAGCTGACTTCATCAGAACAACCAAGTGCGGGAGGAGTAGAGGGCATCTAAGATTTTCTCTAATTTAATCTTCAAAGTGACATCTCATCATTGTTGTCATATTCTATTCATTAGAAGAAAGTCACTAGGCTCAGCCCATACTCACGGGCAGGGGGAATACACAAGGGCACACATAATAGCAAGTTGAGATTCTTAGGCATCATTCATTTTAGACGTTGCCTACTACTGGCAGATGAAGAAGTAAAAATTAGACTCACAGTAGATTTTTCAACAGCAATAATGGATTCTAATGATTCTAAGATAATGAGAGAATATCTTCAAAGTGCTGAAGGAAAATAGCAACCAACCTAAAATTTTATTCCAAGCTAAATTAGGTATAATAAAAGAGATGTTTCTTCAAGAGTCAATTTTTTAAAAAGAAAAGTATTTTTTAAAAAAGATATTAGCTCTGGAGTAAGTACAATCATTCAACACACCCAGGATTGTATGTCAAGATTAATTTGGTATAGAATTCAATAATAAATGTACAATAAAAGATGATTTTTCATACAAAAAATAAGAGAGTTTCCCACAACTACAAAGGATATATTTCAGCAGAATGAAGAAAAATGATGGAAGAAGGAAATAGTAGGATCCAAGACTCCGCAGAAATGATAGGAACTAAAACCTGTCACATCAGGGTGAAAAGGAAGCCAAATGCAGTCACAAAGAGATGAATTTTTTGAGACCAAGGAGAATCATAAATTTGATCCAGCACCTTGGGCAGCAATTTCCATGTCAACTTGCCGAGGAAGAAATCAAAGTCCTTGGTAGGTTACATGACCAGCACATGATGCAAGATAGAGCTTCACCCTTCCACATACCCCTCCCCCAAAAAAACTTTGGGTAAGTTCCAGGAAATAGTTGGAGACATTGATATAAAATATTACTGAAATTTTTCCATAAAAGATGGAATTTCAGCCAGAGACCCTTTTTCTTGACCTATAAATATTTCACTATGAGCTTCCCTTCTTGCTCCAAAATGAAAACAGGAAGGAATCAACATTTTCTGAGTGTGAGAGGCCTATGAAGCTACCAGAAGGAAAAAGACTAAGGGGTGCAAATAAAGAAGAAGGCCAGAAAGAAGGGACTCTCAGATTCCCATTCAAGATAATATATTTTTAGACTTAGGAAAACTTATAAAAAGTAGGGCAAAACAAAATAAGATTGTAAAGATATACTTTCAAATGTTTACAATGATCATGTCTGGGAAATACATATATGGAAGTATATATGTGGAAGTATAGTAGTCCCTTCTTATGGAGGGATATGTTCCAAGACTGCCAACAGTTGCCTGAAACCGCATATCATACTGAACCCAATATATACTATGGTTTTTCCTTATACACATGTACATATGATAAAGTTTAATTTATAAGTTAGGCACAGTACTCTTGCACTTTGTGGTCATTATGAAGTAAAATAAGGGTTAGTTAAACGCAGGGACTGCAGTACCAAAATAGTGAATCTGATCACCAAGATGGCTGCTAAATGACTGACTGGCTACAGGTAGTGTCTACAGTGTGGAGACACTGAACAAAGAGAGGATTGCCTTCCAGACAGAATGGAGCCAGACAATGCGAGATTTCATAACACTATTCAGAAAGGTGCACAATTTAAAATGTATGAATCGTGTATTTCTGGAGTTTTCTATTTAATACTTTTGAACTGTGATTTACTATGGGTAACTGAAACCATGGATGAGGAGAGGCTGGTTTCAGTTACCCACTGGATATGGGGACTACTGTATTGGTGATTTTAATTTTCTTTCTTTTTTATGCATTTTTGTAAGTTACTACTATAATAACATATATTTATTATAATAATAAAAACACCTCTCTCAAAAATGAATGAAGAGTAAGTTTTACAAAAATATTTTTATATTTTCTGTGTCCTGAGGGTTTGTCAGAGCATGTTAGAGATGGAGGAGTTTAACATGGTACAGGAAAATATTGTAAACGTGTCTCATCCCAGCCCTCCACCAGCATCAGTTAAGTATTGCACCAAATTGCATATAACTTCTTGTGAGAGTCATTAGTGCTAATCACCCAATATTTCTGGCTCTCTGTCTTCTAGGCACATGGTAGGATTGTACCTCCCCACCCTTCTTTGAAGTTAGGTTGGGACATGTGACTTGATTTGCCCACAAAATACGAGTACAAGTGACACTGTCACTTGCGGATGCAATTTGCTGCATAGTATTCCACTTTCTGAGGTAATCATGAGCTCACATACTGAGGTGGAGCCTCCAGAAGTCTGGGTTTCTGAATGGCTGCAATGAGCAGAGCCCCTCCACTGACTCATGTTGGATATATAGCATGAGTGAGAAACAGACCTTTATTGTTACTCCACTCAGATTTGAGAGTTGTTTGTTACTGCAGCACCTTCTAGTCTATCCTCACTGATATATTTTCCTTTGGGGATATGAGAGAATCATATTAAAAGCCAGCTGTGTACCTCTCACAGCTCTATTACTGAGCACCTTCTGCAAAATTAATCATGCTTATCTTAGAACAGTCTATGAAACCTAAACCTTAACAATTCTTCTTAGGTATTTCTCATAGGATAGCCATCGTGCAATCAACAAAGGAAAAAGATATTAACCCCCTTCCCCACAATTTGTGGCTCAGGATTTAACCTTCTATCTGTATTAATCTGTTCTTGCAGAGCTATAAATAACTACCTGAGGCTGAGCACAGTGGTTCACGCCGGTAATCCCAGCACTTTGGGAGGCCGAGGTGGGTGGCTCACTTGAGGCCAGGAGTTCAAGACCAGCCTGGCCAACATTGGCCAACATGGTGAAATCCCGTCTCTACTAAAAATACAAAAATTAGCCAGGTGTGGTGGCATGCGCCTGTAGTCCCAGCTACTCAGGAGGCAGAGACAGGAGAATCACTCAAACCCAGGAGGCAGAGGCTGCAGTGAGCTGAGATCACGCCACTGCACTCCAGCCTGGGCAAGACAGGGAGACCCCAACTCGAAAAAAAAAAAAAAGAACTACCTGAAACTGGGTAATTTATAAAGAAAAGAGGTTTAATTGGCTCATGGTTCTACAAGCTCTACAGGAAACAGGGTTCAGGAGGCCTCAAGAAACTTACAATCATGACGAAAGGTGAAGGCCTTCACATAGCCAGAGCAGGAGGAAGACAGCAATGAGATGTGGGTGCTACACACTTTTAAACAACCAGATCTCATGAGAAATCTATTATGGGACAGAACTAGGCAGATGTTGCTAAACCATTATAAACCACCCCCGTGATCCAATCACCTCCAACCAGGCCCCACCTCCAACACTGGGAATTATAATTCAACATGAGATTTGGGTGGAGACACAAGGCCAAACCATATCATATCATAGGCCAGATGTCAGTTGAAACCAGCATTCTCCTAAACAAATTAACTTGGGAACTAAGTGGCTGAAATCCATCAAAATGGCCTGTAGTAGATAAAATGTAGAATATGGCATGTGGCAATAACAACCTACATGAGGTGAGGGAGACAGAGATGAGGGAGCATAAATCAACCAGCCATTTCTTCATGGAGGTACAGGGCCAGTGCCTGCACCAGAGAAAAGTGACATGAATCTTCCCAGTGTTGACAATAGAGGCTTCTTGGAGTAACACAAAGAGTATTGACTCAGAAACTAGGAGACAAAGGCTATAGTCTCAGATCTGCCACTAATTCACAGTATAACCTTGGGCAAGTCCCTTGGCTTCTCTGTCTCCCCATTTGTAAGATGAATGTGTTGGGTGGCCTCTGGGCTGTAACACTCAAGTGCCTTCTGGAACTAGGCAGATAACACAAATAGGTTATGTGCTTCAACTGAGCCTCCTGCAGTAGGCAGTGGTAGGAACTTAGATGAACACATGCCCTGCCAAAAGGAATAAAATTCAAGTTTTTAAAACATTTCAGAAGAAAGAGGAAAGGCATGTGTGGGTCTCATTTGACTAGCACATCTCTAGTCTATGATTGACCCCTGGTTAGTCTTGAAATATCTATCTTTGCGATATTGTATTGTTAGGGCTTCTCATTTTTTCTGCTGACAAATTTTAGAACACAATGGACCCAGTACAGGCCTCCCACAATGTCTTCCAAATCATAGGCTTAAAGTCACCTGATGACTTCACCTTTAACTTTATGCTTAGAAGCATAAAGATACTTAAGAAGCATAAAGAACACTTTATGCTTAGAAGATTTGCCCTAGTAGCCATGGCTTCAGAAGGATCTATTCCTATTACTTACTCATGAAACGTCTCTAGTACTCACTCAGAAAAAAATCTCAGGATTGCTGTCCATTATGGCCTTCCTTTCCCCACACAAATGGCTAACTGCCTTGGAATCCCAGAGGCAGTGCAAGGCAGAGGGGAGAGGGAGAATAAAAGAAAATTGCTTTAAATGGGCTAAATATACTTATGAAGCAAAAAAGCAAATTTTCCTACGAGGCAAATGCATCAATTAAACCTTTCAATGGAAAGATGTTACTTATGCTCTCAGCATTAGTCTGGAATATATATTACAGAACTCTATTTACTCCTCTAATTAATATAAATGAGTGGTTACTATAGCAATTATTGCATTATATGATGCACATAAAACTCTGGCTATGCTTAGAGCTAGGGTCAATATTTTAAATCACTCTTGACTCATCATGAATCAAATATCCCTTTCTGGATATTCCAATGCACGAAGGTTGAGCCTTTATTAGTAATAATGGAATGTGGAATTAATGTAGCACATTTTATCTTCAAAGTGTTTTAACTATATTAACTAGCTAAATTCCACAGCATTCTCTCTGTGAGTATCTGTCTCTCCCACCTTTCAGATGGGGAACCACCATAACCACAACAGAGGTCTGTTGAAGGGCATTCCTCTTTGCTATGGTTTGGAAATCCAGGGTACAGAGTTTTATTATCTGTCTTAGAAATGACATAAGAAAGAAGAATTTACATCAAATCAGAATTCACAGATGCCTTTTGGTATGTGCCTGAGGAAAAGTGTCTGAGGAAATGTGAGAAGCCTGGAGTAGCCAGGTAGGGAGAAATGGGGACGGGGTGGAGAAAGGGAGTGGATAAATTTGGCCTGACAGCCTGATGGCCTGAGACATACCAGGGAGGGGGATGGATGTGTAGCTCTCCTCTCTCATGCTTCTGTCTCTCAGCATCCTTTTCTGTGGCAAATCAATTCCCCAGGCCCCTGATGCCACGTGGCACTTACCATAGCCTGGAACTATGCTCCCTCCATTGCTTGACTGTCTGCTCCTCTGGGGCAGAGGTAGGCCTGATTCCTCTCTGCTCTCAGCAATGAGTACAAAATCTGGCACAGAAGAGGTGCCCGATCAGGGTCAGCTTCATGAGCATGCAGTCAGGGTAGCTCCCCAGGGCTCCAAGCTCAGAGCTCATAAGGGTTTTGTGCTTCGCTTAATGCTCAGTGGTCACTGTCTTGAAATTCTTCATAATTTCATTTGAATTTGTGTTTTATAAATGAAATCTGGTGAGACAATAAGGCCTCAGTTCACCTCCCACAAACCCCCTACCTCTCTGGAATAGGTGCTTGGCTACCTGCTCCTCTGACCCCGGTATTCTAGGGACCACCAGTCTTCTCCCTCCACATCACCTCCCAGAGACTATAGTTGCCCTCTGCCCCTGGCAAGGGCCTGAGCATGGAAACCAGGCACACAGGCACTGTGGAGTGTCAGGATGAGTCATGGCTTCACAGCACATTCAGCAACTAGGCAGGGATGAGCCTTGCATCTACCCCTGATCTGGGTACTGTAGATGCCCTGGAGGAGAGGTTGCAATCTCCAGCAGTCTCCTGTATGCTGTGGGTTGGGGTGGCCATCCAATGGGAAGGAGAGATGCTTGGCTTGGCTTCTCTGCTCTCAAGCACTCAGCCAGGGCTGTGTGTGTGTATATGTCTAGGAACTGGCAGGAGGGAGAATCTGGCAGCTGGTGGGCCTCGTAGGGTCCCCTGGGTATCTCTGAGGTTCGTACTCTCCTTGCAAGTATCTCTGTGGCCAACTGAATGTAGCATTAAATAGCAAATAAAAATCACCAGGACAGGTCAGAGAGAAAAGGTAGAAGAAAGAAAAGAAAGTTTTATATTTTTGGAACTTTAACAGCATTTCCCCTGAATTTTGAACAAGGGAACCATATTTTAATTTTCTACTGGGTCCTGAAAATTGTGTAGCCAACTTGTCTTCAATAAAGACTCATTAATAATAATAGGTATTTTATGTCAGGCAATTGTTCTGACTAGGCACTATGCTAGGTTTGCATGCATCATTTCATCTAATCCCTATGACAGCCTTATGAGGCAAGTCAATTTCTTACTACTTCCATCACTTAAGAGATTGTGTTCACAGGCATGTTAATCATCTTTTATGTGCCTCAGTTTTCTCATCTGTCAAATGGGCCATAATAGGTTAAAATACATGAAATTGTCATTTCGTACATCAGAAATGGTTAAATATTGGCAATTGTGTATGATTCAATTCCTCCTAGGAGTGCCGGGAAGATATAATGACATAACATAAAAGTATTGAGAAAAGTGCCCAGCCCATAATAATCAATTAATGGTAACTATAGTCGACTTTTATTAATAGTAATGATATTTTTAGTAGTACATGATTCTTCTTTTTATACATAAGGAAACAGGGGCTCCTAGAAGTTGGGTGACACAGCCAGAAACAGGTAAGTCTGAGATGGGAACTCAGGCCTTCACTGCTTGAGCCGGATTGCCCTGCTTCCATGGGTATCTGGAGAAAGCACCAGGCTCCTCCCATCTTGGTACAACCTTGGCCCAAGAAGTGTGCCCTGAGCTGCAGCCCTGACAGGTTCTGTGAATCCACCCTTAACACTGTCAAAGCCCTCACTAGCATTGCTTTTTCTCCATCTCTAAAATGAGAGAAATTTCCTCAACCTGAAAACACAGTGCATATATGTGTGTTGACAGTAAGAGGGCAGCTTGCCAGCAAGGTATTGTCTAAAGAAAATGAGTGTTTTCTTCTATTTAAATCCAGTTTTCCAAGGACAGACACGTCTCAAGATTTGTCCTCTCTGATATCTTCTTTCTTGGAGGACTCATCAGGATTATAACCGCGATTGATTTCTTTTTATTAGCTGAAGATGAACTGTAAAAGGGTAAAGGTTCATTTTGGATAAATCCTCAAAAGTTCGGAAAGCTCCCAAGACTCCTGCTGAACTTTCTTAATCTCTCCACAGCTTTACGTTCTGTGTAATTATCCATATTTGTGAAGGGTAAACTGCTCTTGGCTTCTTCATCTCTGTCACTTCCGATTGCTTGCTGGTCCCAGAAGCACCACTGCTCTCTGTAAGAGTCCCACAGTGCTTTCTTCAGAGCCCACACAAGGTCAGCATTGCCTGGGAAGGCAGAGGCAGTTCTTCCCTAAGGATCCCAGGCCTAACAAAGTGGATTCCATTTAAAAAAGAAAGCCAATAGTCAGGGGCCAGTGGGGAGAAAGTCCTGAAATTAAGAATGTTTAAAAAATGAAAGACCCTTTGAAAATGAATGTGTTACTAAATCTTCCTGGGAAGTAAGACCTTAGTAATGGTTCCCATTTCTCTTACTCACTGAAGAGTGAACAAAAACGTCTCTTCCACTCTCATTTCCAAGAATTTCCTGACAAAGTCATTCCAACAGTCTTTCTGAGGAATTTTGAGAAGCGTTTTTTAACCCCAGCCCAGTCTTAAGACAACACTGCCCCCGACCAGTGAGAGGAGAAGGCAGGTAAAGTGACCTGGAAATGCTTCACATCCAATCCTGTCCTTCCACAGGAGACAGTCCCAGAGGTTGTAAAGCTCACAGCACCATCTGAGAGTTAGAAGCCCTCAGTTCATGACCTGGCTTTGCCACTCACCCCCAGGGATACCTTGCCTCAGCCATTCTCCCTTTTGGCTTTTGGTTTCATCACCAGGAAAATAAAGGTTTGGATGCAATCTCTAAAGAACTCTTCAGTTTCAACACCCTACTTTAAAAATTTAGTGATGATAATATTAATGGCAATTACATAATAATACTACCTATTATTAAGAATCTATTATGTGCAATGCCACTTAGTAGCTAAGTGAACTTAGGGCAAGTTACTTAAACTCTTTGAGCCTCTGTTTCCTCATTTGCAAAATGAGGATGATAATAAGACTCACCTCCCACATAGGATTCTTGTGAAAAGAAATGAGTTAATTAATCTACATAAAATTCTCTATGCTTGGCACATTGGAAGGCCTCAAGAAATGTTATCTGTGACATTATTACTATCTGCTGGGCATTATGTTAGGTGCTTTGTACAAATTAGGTGGTCTGTGCACCTCCTTCAGTGCTAAACTAGCTACTCAAATTAGCTCATCTGGAGGTGGGGTTATAGGTTACCTGAAGAGTGATAGAAGTAACAGAATTAGTGAGAAAAGGGGTAGATTAGTTTCATGAAAAAAATTATGATTTTAACTATATGTTTTAAATGTCTTTATTATTTAGTCTATACTCAAATATAAGTGTCCTTGTGAACTGATGGAGTCCTCACAATAATTCTAGGGTTCCACAACCACTGAGGTCCATGTCTCCCCCAACAGGAACAGCTTACCAAGACCATGTCAATTAACTTCCCACTCTACCTTCTTTGAAGGGCCTGGGCCAGGCCTGGGTAGTGAAGAAAGCACACAAATGTCCTTTGTATTCATCCTAGTTCTGCTAGTCTCTAGTTCTGGACCTGAGAATGAGGCTAATCTCTGGACATTGTTTTCCCTGGCTAGAAAAGGAGGGGTAGACCAGCCAGATGGTCTTACAGGCCAGTTCTACCACCCTAGTATTAAACAGTGCTAAATGAAATTTTATCCACAACTTATATTGATGCCTCTGTCTACTTGAAGAAAATTACTACCTTCCTAAGTAAGATAAAGTTTACATACTTCAAGGCTAGCAATCTCATGCCAGAGGGAGATTCTTGAAGTGAGAAGGTCAACTTTGTAAGCTGTACCTTGCACCCTTACCTAAAACCAGCCTCATTCGTTGTATGACCTCTCTGATTCCAGATGTGGCTCATGCACTGGCACTATTGGAAGTAGAGAGAGGGTATGGTGGTGGAGGTAGCCCCATCCTGTTACTCATCATTCTGGCTAGAGTATGGACATAGGACTTTGCACTTTACTACTTCACAGCTTAACGGAGACATGGCTGGAGCATTTAAGTAAGACTTTACTAAAGGCTTGAGAAAAACAACTAGAAAATTAACCAAAGTGAGCTAAGAATCTATATAATCTGTCTTGCAAGCTTAGTTTTACTCTCTAGGGAGCCCCTAGTTCCTGTTCCATTCTAGCTCATGGTCTACCTACAAGCTCAGCAAAAGCAATCTTGGCAAGCACCCAGAGGTACTAGCTCAGAGATCTGTACTCCCTAAATAGTAGACTGAAAAATATCCACTTAAAGAGTATTCAGGTCCCCTTCCCCTCTCCTGGCTTCCTCAAGGCCACCTACCTAGTTTTAGTTGTCTAAGAATCCACCTTCTTTAATTATAGACCCTGGGAATCAGAACAGAGCACTACCATGGACCACCCAGACAACTTGAATTTGATTGAAATGTAACATAGTAATAGCAATTCTTATAGCTGCACCAAGAACTAACATGTTTGAGTGTCTATTCAGGCACTGTTCTAAGCAATTTACATGGGCTAATTTACTTCTCACAACAAGGTTATGAGGTTGATACTATTATCCTCATTAACAGATGAGGAAACTGAGGGCCATAGAGGGGAAATAACCCGCCCAAGGCCACAAAGCAAATTCCAGCAGAGTTGGGAATCCAGCCCAGGCAGGCTGACTCCAGAGTCTCCATGTTTAACTGATGCACTATGTGTGAGATACATCCAGAAACAGCCCAGGACTAAGCGAGTCCTGAAATGAATTGGAGAGAACAGTTCTCAACATTAAGCAATATGCTCAGGTCTAGTAGCTGTTAGATAAATGACCATCTTTTGAATAAGTACATAAGGAATTGCCTCGAACTGCTGACAGGCTAGAGGAGAGAGACAGGCACACAGACAAATAATGATATAATCCCATGAAAGCAAAGAGGAAAGTTACTGTCTTTTCTTCTCTTGAGTTCGGTATAAAGTATGAAAGAAGCAACTAGGTTCTTCCAGGGCAAGCTTGCCAAGTCTCTCAGAGTGTACTGCTTCTATGAATACAGAGAGTATGTTGCTCCTCATTGTTTTGGTAGGCCACAATTGATATGTAAAGTATGTAAGAAATTATTACAGAGCAAAGGCAGAATTTTAGAATATATAAATGTCTTCTCATCCATTAGGATGGCTACTATCAATATAACAGGAAACAGCAAGTGTTAGATGTGGAGAAATTGGAACCTCTCGGCACTGTTGGTGAGAATGTAAAACGGCACAGCTGCTGTAGATGACAGTATGGCTGTTCCTCAAAAAATTAAAAATAGAACTACCATATGATCCAGCAGTTTCAATTCTGGGAATATATCCAAAAGAATTGAAAGCAAGATCTCAAAGAGATATTCGCATACCCATGTTCATAGCAGCATTATTCACAATAGCTAAGAGGTGGAAGCAACCCAAATGTCTATCAACAGAATAATTGATAAACAAAACATGGTTCATACATACAGTGTAATATTATTTAGCCTTCAAAAAGAAGGAAATTACGTCATATGCCACAGCATGAATCAACTTTGAGGACATTATGCTTAGTGAAATAAGCCAGTCACAAAAGACCAATATTGCATGATTCCCCTTATGTGAAGTCCCTAGAGTAGTCAAAGTCATAGAGACAGATAGTAGAATGATGGTTTCCAGGCATTGTGGGGAGGGAGAAATGGGGATTATTGTTTAACGGGTATAGAGTTTCAGTTCTACAAGATGAAAACGTTCTGGAGATTGGTTGCAAACAATGTGAACAGAGTTAACACTACTGAACTATACACTTATAAGTAGTTAAGATGATAAATTTGATGGTATGTGTATTTTACCACAAATGTTAAAAAAGCATAAACATAAATCACGGCAGTTGTGCTATAATCCTGATCAAATATAAAGGCATAATTTTGTGGTGATGCCCAAAGTATTGCTGACGTGTAAGGATCTTTGTCCACACTGATGCAACCTTGATTTCTAAGCATAACATGAAATGGCAGCCAGATGCACCTGGAATCCACACATGAAATCCACTTTGCCCTTTTTTTCTGTTTCTGCAAGTCTTTTTTCCATATTAGCACATTATTAGCAACATAACATGCCAACTGCCTAATTGGGAAGACATAGCCACAGTGTAATGATCAATGTGTTCAATAACCATAACAGTATTTATTCTGCAAGGGATAAAGACCATCAGAGTCTTGTAACAGGGCCCTAACATGGAAGCTATTGTATTCCCATTTAAACTGAAAAGAGGAATCCACAATCTGTGCTACATGTTAAATAATAAAAGCCCATGAAAGGCAATTAATGGCCCAGTGCAGTAAAGACTGGGATACCTCAGTGCCTGGCTACAGCAAGCCTTGTTCTCCACCAGTGTCTGGTCAAGGGGTCTTTGGGATAAATGGAGCCCAAGAGGCTTCTGAAGCACTCACTCAGCAAAGTCAGGCTTTATCTAATCTTTCCATTTGACAAGTTTGTCAATCACCATGTACTCACTTGGGTGGACTCCTGAGAGAATCTCTGATTGAGCTCATTTTTAAGAACTGTTTAGTCCCACTGGGGAAGACATAACATGAAGTTTTTGAGTCCAAAAATTCTGGATTCAAATTGTAGCTCTTCCACTTAGCGGCAGTGTGATTAAAAAACTTGTTTTCCTCTGAGTTTCAGTTTCTTCTGTAAAATAAGAATAATAACACTATTGGGCTCATAGAGTTGGTGTAAGGATTAGTGGGATAATACATGTAAAGCACAACAACAGTACTTGGAATTTCTTATTAATAATTCCATAATACATTATTGCTATTGTTATTATTGCTATTTTAATATTGTGCTCAGAAAATGAAGTGTCTAATGACCTTCCTGAAGTATTTCTGTGACTTAGAGCTCCTGGAAAAGAGAAAGGTGAATATCTTCAGTAACTGCTACATTGGGACATGGTTCAGTCAGTTAACAAGTAACTCCTGAGGACTCAAGGGGCTATAGCATAGTATTGTCCTGGAACACTGCTGAATCTTTACCTTGGTCTTCTCATTAGCTATATGGCTGTGCATTTAGTAGCTTCAATAAATGTGGCCACAAGGAGATGTCAGAGCATGCACTGCCATGGCTCAGTTCAGAGATTTCTGCTGTGTCAGCACAGCAGAGCCCTCAACCACTACACTTCCCTATCACCAACACAGCATTTGCTAAGTAGCTTGGCTCAGAACCATTAGTAGAAAAACCTGAAAGCCCAAGTCTTCCTCCTAGAGCTAGTGCAGGTATTTCTTGATCAGCCTTGAATGGCCTGACCACCAGAGATGCCTCCCTTACCTCATACAGATTAGCCTCTCCTCAGAGAATTACTAGAGTTTCCCCATACAAGTTAGGTGGTTGTTTGAGGCCCTGTGAAGGAAGGACATTGCCAATCAGCACACCCACTGGCTAACATAGACTCCAGACTGCACCTGGTGTAGACCAAGTCTTAATTATTTCTAATAATTTTAAATAGAATATCTCATTCTGAGAGTATTTATCACGTGCTTAGACATGGTTCTAAACACTTTACATGTATTCATTTATTTAATGCTCACAAGAACCCTATGAAGTAGATGCTCAAAGAGGTCAAGTCTTCTGGCTACTTTCCATAGACCTCAGCTGGAATGAGGCTCCTGCAGCTGATTAGTGTCCATCTCAGTTCATTTTGTGCTGCAACAACCGAATACCTGAGATTGGGTAATTTATAAGGAACAGAAATGTATTTCCTCACAGCTCTAGAGGTTGGCATGTCCAAGATCAAGGCACCAGCATCTGGTGAGAACCTTGCTGCTGTATCACTCCATGGCAGAAGGCAGAAGGGCATGAGAAAGAGAGAAAAAAGGGCCAAATTTGCCCTTTTATAACAAACCCACTCCTGCAATAATGACATTAATCCATTCAAGAGGGTGGAGTCCTCATGTCCTAATCCACCTCTTAAAGGTTTCACTTCTTAATACTGTTACAATGGCAATTAAATCTCAACATGAGTCTTAGGACAAACATTCAAAGCATAGCAGTCCCTCAAAGACTCAAATTACACTATATAGGAAATTCTGGTGTAAAGCCATATTCCCTATCCAAACAAACTTCTGTCTACCTATGAACTGAGGGCAACTAAGGTTAAGGTACAAAAAAGGAATCAGAAGTGTTTTTTTTTGTTTGTTTGCTTGTTTGTTTGTTTTTGAGATGGAGTCTCACTCTGTTGCCCAGGCTGGAGTGCAGTGGTGCTATCTTGGCTCACTGCAACCTCCACCTCCTGGGTTCAAGTGATTCTCCTGCCTCAGCCTCCCAAGTAGCTGGGACTATAGGCATGTGCCACCACGCCCGGCTAACTTTTTGTATTTTTAGTAGGGACGGGGTTTCACCGTGTTAGCCAGGATGGTCTCGATCTCCTGACCTCGTAATCTGCCCACCTCGGCCTCCCAAAGTGCTGGGATTACAGGTGTGAGCCACCGTGCCCGGCCAGAAGTGTTACTTTTGAAGTGAGTAATGGAAATGATTTGGAGTTTCAGCACTGGCACTATAATACTGAGATAATACATGTGGAATAGATTAATAAATGAATAAATCATATTAATGGCTTTTCAGCAAAGATTTATGTTAAATGACCCAATACCTAAACAAACAAAAAAGCACATTGGTAAGAAGAGATTTTCACTTTCATTTTGTGGGACCCAGAGCTCAGGAAACAGAGAAATAATTATATTGTTTTCCAAACCTCTGCTATGCTCTGAAATGGAAGTTGGAGAAGAACGGAGAACTCAGGAATAGGGAAGCATGATGCTTTGGGCACCTGGATAGTGTGTATCCAATGCAGTAAAGGTGGAAATTGGCTTTTGTCTGTCAAACCAGAAGAGGCCCTTGCAGAGACTCTTTCTTCCCCACCGGGCCATTGAACATGAAGTTATGAAATGACTGCAGCCTTCCCAGGGTCTTGCATCTGGCCAGAAACCCACTGCAAGCCTTGTCTTAATGCTATTTCCTAGGGAAGTACCTTTACAGGCAACTCAGCCCAGCCCTGCACTATTAGCTTCAGATGATCTGGGCAACGCAGATTTATCATCCTTAATCTAGTGGTTTAGTCTGATTCCCAGGAAAGAGCTTTGAATCCTGGTTTCAGTAAACATCTTCTCTCTAATCTGTAAGCTATTAATCAAATATGAATGCGCTTTTTGAAATGAGTAACTCATTTCCCTAGCGGTTTTGTTCCGAAAATAATTGAAAGTGACAATACAAAGAATTACACATAGAGTTGAATCATCCTAAAGTAAATATAAAGTTGGAACTGCCCTTGGAGGCTCACTCTGTTGTGCACCTTCCTCTCTGAGGAGGCACAGACACTTCCATAGGCAGATCTATGTTCCATTATTGATTAGCTTTTAGACTCTTGTTACATATTATATTAGAATGGTTCTATGAATAAAGAATGAATAGTCCACCCATACATATAAACATTTTATGAAAGAGCTTCTAACTTTTTTAAAGGAAACCTCATTTGGGCAAAATTTGAGAAAATAACAGAAGCCATTAAACCCATCTTCTAGGTGACTTCTTACATTTCTATTCTGTTCTTTTCAGAAGGAAGCCAAAGATCACATTTACCCAATTTGGCCTGTAGATGCACGAGTGTGTGTGTGTGTGTGCATGTCTGTGTATATGTACCCACCACTTTGAGCAACAATTTGAAACTAAGGCATTAGATGACATTCTAAAGGAGAAAAAATGATGTATGAGACTATTCTTTAAGATTAGCCATTAAAAGTATAAGGTTGATGTTTAAAGGGGGATTCAAGTTCAAATATTCTCGAGTTTAGCCAAAAACATCTGGCAGCACACTCTTACTACTGCTTCCTCTCCCTCTCCTGCTCTCCCTGAATTTTCCTTTCTTTTTTATGTAAGTGCAACTGCCTCAAAAACTGTATGGGTAAGGGACCAGTGAACCTTGGAAAGTTATGTTGGTTGCCAAAAACAAACCACTGAATGTGGGTCAGTTTATCCAGAGCACTATTTTGGCATTACCCCAACTACAAAATCCTGGTTGCTACACTTACCTCCACTTTACTCATTCTAGAATTTATTCCCACTGGTTATAGCGGCACAAAATATAGCCCTTCAGGCTGCCATTGTTGTCCTCCAATAGAGAAAATAACCTTCCTGACCAGGCACTTGTTGATCAATATCTGAGCTTGTATATGTTTTATATTGTTGCTGTAACCAACTACTACACACTTAGAGGCTTAAAACAACAGAAATTTATTGTCTCACAGTTGTGGGGATCAAAAGTGAGACATGGGTATAACAAGTCTAAAGTAATTGTGTTAGTTAGCAGGGCTGTTTCCTTTCTGGAGGGAGAATCTGCTTCCTTACCATTTCCAGCTTCTAGAGACATTCCTTGACTCATGGCCTCTTTTTCCATCTTCAAAGTCAATAGTGTCACCTTTCTCTTACCCTTCTTCCATTGCGACCTTGCTTTCTAATTATGGTCAGGAAAGTTTATTCACTTTTAAAGACTCATGTGATTAAAATGAGGGTCCACCTGGATAATCCAGTACAATCTTCCCATTTCAATGTCATTCACTTTAATCCCATTTGCAAAGTTAACATAGCCATGTAAGGTAATAGGTTCTGGATTTAGGACATAGATATCTGTGGGGGCCATTACTCTGCCTTCTGCAGAGCTCCATCATTTTTTTTTCCTTGTCATGGTGGTAATACTAGGAGAACCTCCCTACTTCCATTGGATCTGAAGAAAACAAGAGTTTATTCAATCTAAGAAACTAAAGAAAGAGCCTCCAGTATTTCAGCCATCATGGTGGTCATTGAGATGCTCACTGTCTACAGCCTATCAGCAAAATGAGAAACTCATCTGGTTGGCTCAGATGAATCTGCACACTCAGGCCCTCTGGTGTTTGGGGTTCATGATACAGCCTGGCTACTTAATAGCTCTTCTTTCCTGAAATGAGAAATTGTTTTTTGCAGAGGTGGAAATTTTCAACTTCCATAAAATTGTACTTTTACAGTTGTCTGTTGTTCACAGATATATAAAGTATGTATACTTTTAACATAAAAACCACATTTTCTTCTGCCAAATTAGCACATACCATGCTTTTGCTTTCACTTGATAAATATATATTTTTATTTAAATGCCTACTAAATAGCAATGCAATTGTACATTGAAGGTAATGGAAAACTTGGCTGAGATGCCATAATCACCTTTTAAGTCAAATTGCTAGGCTTTCACTGAATCATGATTCCATGGCAGTTAAAACAACTGTAGGCGGCTGATGCTGAGAAGATCAATTGCATTTTTCAGCCCAGGGAAGTAATGTATTTGCCCCCCTCAAAAGGTGTTTAAGTAATAAAATATTTCACAATGCAAATTGGCTGCTGAGGTAGGGGAGGCAGTAATTTCCAGTGAGGTTTGGTGTGGGAGTTGATTCAGGCGCTACAACTCACACAGACAAATCCAGGCTGCCAAGTCTAGAGCATTAGCAATGTCTTATAAATTTGGGCAGTTCAGAATGTATAATTCAGCCTGAAAAAATAAACAATCCCTTTCCCCCCTTCACTTCCTGTATAATTAAGGAAAATACTGACTTAGTTGCCTGGATAATTACAGTGCTGTAGGCCTGGCCTCAGGCAGTTTACAGAAGTGCCAGTAATACCATCTGAAAAGTGAAAAATGTCAGGCAATCAATGGTTGGCTTTGTCAAATAACTGGTTTAAATGATTTCCTTACTCCTGTCCATTTTGAATTGAAGAGAAAATGTTAATTTGCCTGAGGGGTTCACTGCATACACATTTGGGCTATGGAAGATGCTGACAAGGACACTCCTGAATGTCTGCTATTTTATACAGTGAGCTCTCCTATTCACCCAGTGACTCCCAGCCTTAAAACCAGAGACAACACCGATTCCCTCCTGTGATCCTACTTCATCAAGGAAATTGAAGCCAAGGAGCATGAATTCATCTCAATTTTATGCCCTCTTCCCATCTGCTAAAGTATTCTCTAGGCCCATTCTTACTTGCCTCCCTCTTATTAGTTGTATGAACTCGAAGAAGCCATTTTACCTCTGTGAGCCTCAGTTTGCTCATCTGTAAATAGGGAAGATTTGAAGGCACACTATAATAGGTGCTCTTGGGAGTATGAGTGAAGATGATGATGGGAATGTGATAATGGTGACTCTGCTGTGTCTCCTGAGGGAAGAAGGAGGAAAATGGGGTGAGACTGGGGAGTTGCCTGCCTCAGAGAATCTCAGCTTGTGCCTTTCTCCACCTCTCATTTCTCTATCTCATCTCAACTCACTCACTTGAGGGCTTAGATGAGAGAACGGGGAGGGGGAGGATATAATATAACTCTAGAACACACAATGGTGAACAATTCTGAGACAGGTCAAGTTGCCTTTCGTGCTTCTTCCTCTCTACTGGGAGAAGGAACGTGTATCAACAGATAAGTGGAACCGGAAACACAACCATAAGTTTCCTAATCTAAACATGCAAACAAAACATGGTTTGTAATCCAGAAGCATTTCTCTACTACCTGGATTCCTTTCAGATTAGTGGATTAGGTGTTCAAATAGAGGCAGGAAAATCATAGGCTATGGAATCAGTGAGATGTGGTTTGAAGTTCTAGTTCTTCATGTACAAGCCTTTATAATACTGGGCTACTCACTTTACCTTTCAAAGTCTTGGTCATCTTACTTTTACAATGAGAATGAGAATTATAGGGGTCTTCGTCACTTTTAAACATATGGAACTGTTATAATAGCTATTGTTGTGTTTTTAAAATAAGCTTTCTTAGAATAGTTTTAGATTTAGAGAAAAATTACAAAGATAGTAAAAAGAGTAATCATGTATTCCACATCAATTTTCCCCTATTGTTAACATCTTACACTAGTATGACATATTTGTTACAACTATTGATCTAATATCAATACATTATTATTACTAAGGTCCATATTAATTTTCTTAGGTTTTTTTTTTTTTTTTTGAGATGGAGTCTCGCTCTGACACCTAGGCCGGAGTGCAGTGGTGCAATCTTGGCTCACCGCAATACCCGCCTCCCGGGTTCAAGCAATTCTCCTGCGTCAGCCTCCCAAGTCTTAGTTTTTACCTAATGTTATTTTTCTGTTCCAGGATCCCATCCGGGGTTACATTTCATTGTCATGTCTCCTTAGGTTCCTCTTGGCTGTGGCAGTGTCTCAGGCTTGACTTATTTTTGATAACCTTGATGGTTTTATGGAATACAGATAGTCCCCAACACAATGGTTTGACTTAAGATTTTTTATATTTATGATGGTGCAAAAATGATATAGAGTCAATAGAAACTGTACTTTAGTACAGTATTCAATGAATTACATGAGTTATTTGATACCTTATTATAAAATAGACCTTGTGTTATATGATTTTACCTAACTGTTGGCTAGGATAAGGTATGATGTTCCGTAGGTTAGGTGTATTAAATACATTTCAACTTAATATTTTCAACTTATGATGGGTTTATTGGAATAAAACCCCATCATAAATTGAGGAGCATCTGTATTGGTGAGGTATTTTGTTGAATGACCGTAAACCGGGAATTGTCTGATTTTTTTTCCTAACTAGATTGGTATTATGGGTTTTGGGGAGGAAAGCCACAGAAGTAAAGTGCCATTTTCATTACATCATCTCAAAAGAACATGACATCACCATCTGCCATCCATTTACTTATTTTTTTCAATCCCATTCTACATGTACAATGGTTTCAGAATTTTTCATCCATACAGTAAAAAACAACTTCACCAGTACAGTTCTTTTTGTCTTTAGACTTAACATCTCTACTTATTTCCAAAGTTGCTTAAGTCAGCAAATTTTCCCCTACCTCTTTTAGTGTGGTTATGTCACACATTTCTAACACAACTAGATTATTTTGTCACAGTCTGCCAATTCGGGTTCATAATCTCCCAAATGATTTTCTAAATGTACATACATTAAGATTCATACTTTGTACTTGTGTGGTGATTGACAAATACAGTGTCATGTGCCCACAACTACAATATAATACAGAGTAGTAGCACCACCCTAAGAAATCCCATAGGCTTCACCTATTCAATCGTACCCCCATCCCAAACCTCTGGCAACTATTGACCTGTTTTCTGACTTTATTTTGTCTTTTCCAGAATGTCATATAAGTGGAATCATATTGTGCATATTCATTTTAAACTGGCTTCTTTTACTTAGCAAGATGTATTTAAGATTCATCTATGATTTTGTGTGGCCTGACAGCTCATTCCTTTTCGTGATTATATAGTATTCTATTATATGGATGTACTACAATTTGTTAATTCATTTGATAATTGAAGATATCTTGGCTGCTCCCAGTTTTTGCTGATTATGGTTAAAACTGCTATAAATATTCACATGCAGGTTTTCTGTGTAAACATAACTTTTCAAGTCAGTTGGGTAAATACCTAGAAGCACAATTGGATTTTATGGTACGACTATATTCAGCTCTGTAAGAAACTGCCAAGCTGCCTATCAACGTGGCTGTACCAGTTTGCATTCCTACCATCAATGAATGAGAGTACATGTTGCTCCACATCCTCACCAGAAATTGGTAATATCTGTTTTTTGGATTTGGGTCTTCTAATATGCATGTAGTAGTATCTCATTGTTGTTGTAATTGGCAATTCCCTAACAACAAAAGATGCTGAACCTCCTTTCACGTGTTTATTTGTTATGTGTATATCATCTTTGGTGAGATATTTGTTCAGATGCTTTGTACATTTTTAACTTGGGTGGTTTGATTTCTTATTGTTGAATTTTAAGTGTTCTTTATGTATTTTGTATACAAGTCCTTTATAATTCTGTGACTTGTCTTTTGATTCCCCTAACAGTGTCTTTTATGGAGTAAATTTTAAAAATTTCAGTAAAGTCTAACTAATGCACGTTTTATTTCATAGACCATGTTTTTGGTGTTATATGAAAAAATTATCACCAAACCCAAGGCCATGCTGATTTTCTCCTGTATTCTTCTAGAAGCTTAAAGGTTTTGCATTATGAACTTATCTTCTCATTTTTAAAATGTTTTGCATTTCACATTTATGTCCTTGATCCATTTTAATTTTATTTTTTTTAATTTAGGGTGTAAGGTCTGTGTCCAAGTTCTTTTTTTTCTTTTTGCTTATGAATCCCAAGTTGTCCCAGCTCCATTTGTATTCTTTTAAACTGGCTTCTTTTACTTAGAAAGATATATTTAAGATTCATCCATGATCTGTATTCTTTCTCCGTTTGTATTCTTTCTTTATCAAACTGCCTTTGTGCTTTGGAAAAAATCAGTTGACTGTAATTGTGTGTTTCCATTTCTGATCTCTCTATTTGGCTTTATGGATCCATATGCCTATTTTACACCAATACCACACTGCCTTGATTGAAGTTGTTCTGTAGAAAGTTTTGAAATTGGGTAATATGAGTCATCCATCTATGTTTTACTTTTTCAGAATTGTGATGGTTATTATAGGTCTTTGCTTTACATATAAGTTTCATAATCAGTTTGCCAATATGGTTTCTTTTTTCTTTTTTTTTAAAAAAGAAGCCCTTCTAAGAGTTTAAATGGGATTGTGTTGAATTTGCAAATCAAATAGGGAAGAACTGATATCTTTACAATAGTGAGTATTCTATTCATGGATTATCTCTCAATTTTTTTGTATATTTGATTTATTTCATCAGTGTTTTGTAGTTTCCTGAGCTCAGATATCACATGTATTTTGTTAAATAAATACCTTAGTATTTCATTTTTGCTATTATTATAAGTAATATATTTTAAAATTCAAATTCCAATTGTCCATTGCTGATATATAGGAAAGCATTTGACTTTTGTATATAGACTTGTACCCTGCAATCTTGATATACTCACATTAGTTCCAGGAATATTTTTTAATTTGTTTGGGCTTTCTACATAGAAAATCATGTATCTTCAAAGAAAGACACTTTCTTTTCCAATCTGTACACATTTTATTCCTTTTACTTATCTTATTGCACTAGCTAGGACTTCCAATTCCTATGTTGAATTGGAGTGGTGAAAAAGGATACCGTTGCCTTGTTTCTTATCTTAAGAAGAAAGTATTCAGTCTCTCTCTATTATGATGTTAGCTGTAAGTTTTTCACATATACTCTTTATTAGCATAAGGAAATTCCCTTCTTTTCCTAGCTTTTGAGAGTTTTTATTATGAACATGTATAGAACTTTGTCAGATGCTTTGTCTGCATCTATAGTTAATGCCTCATTGTTTTTCCTATTAATGCTGTTAATATGTTGAATTGCATTGACTGATTTATTAATGTTGAACCAGCATGTATTTCTGGAATGACCCCACTTGTTTATAATGCATTATCCTTTTTATATATTGCTGGATTTTATTTGCTAGTATTTTGCTTGGAATTTTTTGCATCTGTGTTCAGGAGAAATAGTATGTAATTTTCTTCTCCTAAAATGGCTCTGCATAATTTTCGTATTAGAGTAATTCTGGCCTCAGAAGATGAGTTGGGTAGTGTTCCTTCTGCTATTTTCTGGAGGAGATTGCGTAAAATTGATATTAAGTCTTCCTTAAGTTTTTTGTAGCATTCATGAAGAAAGACATCTGGGCTAGATGGTTTACTTGTTTGCTATGGAATGTATTAAACTACTAATTCAATTTATTTTCATAGATTTAGCACATCCAGGTTATCCACTTCTCATTGAGTGAATATTCTTGGTTTGTGTGTTCCAAAAGATTGGTTCATTTTATCTAAGTTATCAGCTTTATGTGGACATAGAGTTGTTCATAGTGTTCTCATATTATCTTATTTAATATTCATAAAATCATTAGTGATTAAACTTCTTTCATTCTTGATGTTGGTAATTTGTGTCTTCTCTCTTTTGTCTTCATTGGCCTAGCTAGAGGCTTGTCAATTTTATTGATCTTTTCAAAGAACCACCTTTTGGTTTTGCTGATTTTCTCTCTTGTTTTTCTGTTTTTTATTTCATTGGTTTCTGGCTTAATATTTATTATTTTCTTTCTTCTGCTTACTTTAGTTTATTTTTTAATTCACTCTCTATTTTCTACAGTAGGATCTTGGGATTATTAATTTTAGATCATTTTTATTTTCTAATATTTGCAAGTAATTCTATAAATATCTCTCTAAGCACTGTTTTAGCTGTATCACGCAAATTTGATAAGATATATTTTCATTTTCATTCTGTTTCATAAATCTTTAACTTTCTCCAGAAACTTCTTTTTTGACCGATGGTTTATTTAGAAATGTGTAGTTTACCAAACATTTCAGACTTTTCCAGCTGTCTTTTTGTTATTACTTTCTAATTTAGTTACATTTTTGTCAAAGGACATATTTTATATAATTTCGAATTTAGATTTGTTAATGTCTGCTTTATGACCAATAATGTTATCTATCTTGGTGAATGTTTCATGTATACTTCAGAAGAATGTGTATTCTTTTATTGGATGGATTCTGCTATAAATATAATTTAGATCAAGTTGATTGATTGATAGTACCGTTTGGGTCATATTTATCATTACTGATTTTCTGCTTCCTAGATCTTGCAATTAATGACAGAGAGGTGTTGAAGTCTCTAATTGTAACGGTGGACTGATTATCTATTTCTCCTTTTAGTCTATCAGATTTTACCTCATGTATTTTGATACTCTGTTACTAGGTGCCTACATGTTACGAATTGTTACGTGTCTTTGGAAAATTTACCTTTTAACATTATGTAATGTTCCTCTTAATCCCTGTTAATCTTCATTATTCTAAAGTTTGCTTGTCTAAAATTAAGAGAGCTACTCCAGCTTTCTTTTGATTAGTGTTCGCATAAGGTAACTTTCTTCATCTTTACTTTTAACCTATTTGAATCTTCATAATTAATTTTATAAACAATATGCACTTTACCTTTCTATTTAAAATTTATTCTGACAACTTCTGCCCTTAACTGGCATATTTAGAGAATTCATATTGGCAGTGGTTATTGATCTACCATTTTTGCAACTATTTTCTTTTTATTTATTTCTTTTTCTCCCTCTCTGTTTTCTCTAGTTTTAGGTGAGCATTTTATATGATTCCAATTTATTCATTTTATTTGCATATAATTTATACTTGATTTGTAAAAAATGTTAGTGTTGTCCTATGGTTTATAATATATATTATTAAATAAATAATCTATGCCCTCAAACAACACTATACCAGTTCACATAGAATACAGGTATTTTAGGCTGGGCATGGTGGCTCACGCCTGTAATCCCAGCACTTTGGGAGGCCAAGGTGGGCGGATCACGAGGTCAGGAGATCGAGACCATCCTAGTTAACACGGTGAAACCCCGTCTCTACTAAAAAAATACAAAAAATTAGCCGGGCATGGTGGCAGGTGCCTGTAGTCCCAGCTACTAAGGAGGCTGAGGCAGGAAAATGGCGTGAACCTGGGAGGCGGAGCTTGCAGTGAGCTGAGATTGCGCCACTGCACTCCAGCCTGGGTGACAGAGCAAGACTCTGTCTCAAAAAAAAAAAAAAAAAAAAAAAGAATACAGGTATTTTATAGCACAGTAGTCTCATGTTCTTTGTTCTGTCTCTTATGACATCGCAGTAATTCACTTAACTTATCCATTTGCTATAAACATTCAATAAATTGTTATTATTATTGCTTTAAACGAGCATTTATCTTTTACCAATTAAGAATAAGAAAGATATTGCAGTGAGAAAAGGATAGTCTCTTCAATAAATGGTTTTGGGAAAACTGGATAACCACATGCAAAAGAATGAAATTAGACACTCATCTCACGCCATACAAAAATCAACTAAAAATTGATTAAATACTTAAGCATAAGACAAGAAACAGTAAATCTACTAGAAAACGCTAAAAAAACTACATGACATTGGTCTGGGAAGCTATTTTTCAGATTTGATCCCCCAAGTTGAAGCAATAAAAGCAAAAATAGACAAACAGAATCACATCAAATTGCTGGACACGGTGGCTCATGAATGTAATCCCAGCACTTTGGGAAGCCAAGGTGGGAGAATTGCTTGGGGCCAGAACTTTGAGACCAGTCTAGGCAACACAGTGAGACCTTGCCTCTATAAAAAATTTAAAAACTAGCCGGGTGTGGTTGTGCATGCCTGTAGTCCCAGCTACTTGGGAGGCTGAGGCAAAATGATTGCTTGAGCCCAGGAAGTCAAGGCTGCAGTGAGCCATAATCACACCACTGCACTCCAACCTGAGCAACAGAGTGAGACGCTGTCTCAAAAATATATATATATATATCAAACCAAAAGGCTTCTGCAAAGGAAACAATTAGGAATGAGGAGAGACAGCCTATGAATTGGGAGAATATATTTGCAAGCCATACATCTGATAAGAAGTTGTATGAGAAATTCCAACAACTGAATAGCAAGAATACAAAAAATCCAATTAAAAAATGAGCAAGAGACTTGAATAGACATTTCTCAAAAGAAGACATACAAAGAAACAACAGATGCCAAAGAGGTTATGGAGAAAAAGGAACACTTTTACACTGTTGGTAGAAATGCATTAGTTCAACCAATGTGGAACACATTGTGAATGTGGTGATTCCCCAAAGATCTAGAAGCAGAAATACCATTTGATCCAGCAAACCCATTACTGGGTATATACCCAAAAGAATATAAATCATTCTATTATAAAGATACGTGCACATGTATGTTTATTGCAGCACTATTCACAATAGTGAAGACATGGAATCAACCCAAATGCCCATCAATGATAGACTGGATAAAGAAAATGTGGTACATTTACACCATGGAATAGTATGCTTCCATAAAAAGGAATGAGATCATGTCCTTTGCTGGGACATGGATGGAGCTGGAAGCCATTATCGTCAGCAAACTAATGTAGGAACAGAAAACCAAACACCATGTTCTCACTTATAAGTGAGAGCTGAACAATGAAAACACATGGACACATGGTGGGGTACAACACACACTGGGGCCTGTCCTGAGGGTGGGGGGAGGGAGAGCATCAGAAAGAATAGCTAATGGATGCGGGGCTTAATACCAGGAGAGGGGTTGATCTGTGCAGCAAACCACCATAGCACATGTTTACCTACGTAAAGAACCTGCATATCCTGCACATTTACCCTGGAACTTAAAATAAAAGTTAATGAAAAAAGAAGAAGACATACAATGAGCAATAGATATTTTTTAAAATGCTCAACATCACTAATATTAGGAATATGCAAATTAAAACCACAATGAGATATTATCTTACACCTGTCAGATGGCAATTATCAAAAAGACAAAAGATAACAAGTGTTGGCAAGGATGTAAAAAAGGGAAATCTGTACATTGTTGATGGGAATGTAAATTAGTACATCCATTATGGAAAACTGTATGAAGGTTCCTCAAAAAACTGAAAATAAAACTTCCATATGATCCAGCAACTCCACTGCTGGGTATATATTCAAACGGTATATCAAAGAGATATCTGCATTCCCTTGCTTATTGCAGCACTATTCACAGCACTAAATTACAGAATCAACCAAAGTGCCCACCAACAGATGAATGGATAAAGCAAATGAGGTATTATATGCAATGGAATACTATTCAGCCTTAAAAAGAAGGAAATTCTGTCATTTGTGACAACATGGATAAAATTGGAGAACATTATGCTAAGTGAAATAAGCCAGGCACAGAAAGACAAAATACACATGTTCTCACTCATATGTGGAATCTAAAACAAACTTACAGAATCAGAGAGTAAAATGGTGGTTACAGAGACTGGTAGGGAGAATTGGGAGATGATGGCCAAAGAGTACAAAATCTCAGAGAATAATAAATTATTTTTTGAGATCTATTGCACAGCGTGGTGAATATAGTTAATAATAGTGTATTTTACATTTCAAAATTGCTAAGAGTAAATCTAAAATATTCTCACCATAAAAAATAAGTACTCTAGGTGATTGATATGTTAATTAGCTTGATTCAATTATGCTGTATTTTAAAAATAAATTATAATATCACTTTGTACCCCATAAATATATACAATTATAAATTATCAATTCATAACAAAAAAATAAGAAAAATGAAAGATTTTATTTTACCTTCATGTATTCATTTTATGACACTCTTCCTTCCTTTATGTAGAATCTAGATTCTGTCCAATATCATTTGGCTTCTGTGTGAATAACTTTTAATATTTCTTGCATAACAGGTCTGCCAAGAGTGAATTCACTGAATTTTTGTTTATATAAGAATGTCTATTTCTCTTTCATTTTTAAAGGATAATTTTGCTGAACATAGAATTCTATGTTGGTGGTTTGGGAGAAAATTCATCATTTAAAGTGTACAATTTAGTGGTTTTTAGTATATGCATAGCTTTTGCAACCATCATCACTGCCTAATTCTAGAAAATTTTCATTACCTTAAGAAGAGACACAATAAGACTACTGGTTAGCAGTCACCTTCCTTCCACCTCCCCCTGTCCTAGGCCCTGGCATCCACTAATGTATTTTCTGTCTCTATAGAATTGCCTAATATGGATATTTCATATGAGTGTAATCACACAATATATAGCTTTTTGTTTCTGTCTTCTTTAAATTAACATAATTACTTCAGAACTGTAGCATGTTGTAGCATGCATCAAAACTCCAGTCCTTTTATGGCCAGATAATATTTTATTGTACGGATGTACCAAGTTTCGTTTATTCAGTTGATGGATCTTTGGGTTGCTTTCACTTTTTGGTTATTAGAAATAATGCTGCTATGAACATTTGTGTTCAAGTCTTTGTGTATGCATACGTTTTCAGTTTTCTTTGGTAGACGCCTAGGAGTGGAATTTCTGGATCATATGATATCCCTATGTTAACTTCCTAAGAAAATTCCAAAATATTTTCCACAGAGATTGCACCATTTTACTTTCCCACCAGCAATGTATGAAAGTTTCAATTTCTCAACATCCTTGTCACACTTGATGTTTTCTGTTTCTTCATCATAGCCATCCATGCAGGTGTGTAGTGCTTACTTACATTCCTATATCTTTTTCAATGAATTGGCTGTACAAATCTCTTGTCTATTTTTTTATGTTGTTGTCTTCCACATATTTTGTGAGATATATCCCTAAGTATTTCATACGTTAATGCTAGTGGAAATGCCTTTACTTTTTAAAAATATTTTGATTATTTGTCCTAGTATATTAAAAAATGAATTTATATATTGATCTTTATCTTGCAACTTTGCTAAAATCACTTACCAGTTTTAGTAGTTTTTTTGTAGATTTCATTGGATATTCTACATAAATGATCAAGCCATCTGCAAATAAAAACAGTTTTAGTTCTTTTCCAAACTTGATGCTTCTGATATTGTTTTATAGTCTGATTTCATGGCCAGAACTTCAGTAAAACGGAAGTGAACAGCTTTTTCTTGATCCTTACATTGGAATTAAAACATTCAGTCTTCTACCATAAAGTATGATGTTACCTACTGGGTTTTTTAGATGCTCTTCATCAGTTTGAGGAAATTTTCCTTCTATCTCTAATTTGATGAGAGTATTTTTAAAGTAAAGAATATGTATTGGATCTTATCAAATTATTCCTCTGCATTTATTGAGATGATCATAAAGCTTTTCATTTTTAGTTTTTTAATAAAATGAATTACATTGATTTTCAAATGTTTAACCAACCCTTCTGGTCTCACTTGATCATGGTGCATTGATTTTTTATGTACTGATGGACTCTATACTTCATTCTAGGTATTTTCTATATGTCATCAACAACACAAATTTCTCCTTCTGCCATGCCTAATTTGCTGTTAATTCCATCCACAGTGTTTGTCACCTCAGACACTATAGTTTTCATCTCCATAAGATCATTTGGGGTCTATTTTATGATTTCCATGTCTCTACCTATTTTTTGGACATATGAAATACAGTTGTAACTATTTTGATGCCCTGTCTGATAATTCTGAAATCTGTGCTAGTTCTGGGTCAGATTTGATTTCTCAAGGTAATTTTCATTTGATTTTTCTTAACTTAGTGAGGTTAAACATCTTTTAATATGGTTAAGACTGGTTCTATATCTTTTTTGTAAATTGTCTGCTCATGTCTTTTTTCATATTTTTCTATAAGGTTTTTGGTATTTTATTTCAACAATTTTTAAAGTTTTTACATGTTAGTGATATTAATGATCTAGGTTATAAATTTTCTCCAGTTTTTCAGTTGGCTTTTGAATTTGTTATGGTGGTTTTGTTCTGCTTTTTAAAATTTTAAGCAGTGTGATGCATCTTGGGTGAGTATACAACCAGCAGACACCAGAAAGTAAGTGCTGCAAAGGAAATCATGGGAAGCCCCGCTAACCCCAAAGGTTGTGTGCTCAGGGGACTTCAGGCAGGCCGAATCCGCTAGTTGATCAGAAATATAAGACCTATGGATAACTTCACAATCTCTTTTCCCTTTCCTTCAGGGCCAAAAATTTGAGTTGGAGACCCTCTAACTAGGGAGCTACATGGATATAAATTAATCACACAGTGCCCCACCCAAGAAACTGGAAGCTTGTTAGAGCTATTCATAAAAATGAATTCTACCAGTGTATCAACTGTGAGGCAAGATCCCAGGAATGTAGGATGCTAACAGTGACAGCAATAAAATAAGGTGAGGAAAGCATCTGGCTTGTGAGGACACATTTTCAGAAGACCTTTGCACCTAAAGGTCACACACCTCTGCTAAGGCAAGCTCCTCCATGGGAATACTCATCAGTCTTAGGTGGGAGTTTTCTGCATGCAATCTCCCAACATAACTTCTGGCATATGAATATCTGCCTCATCTCTCCTATGCTGTTAAAACCCAAGTCCAGTACTACGTCTGCTGAGATGACCATGACCCCAAGGTTTGAGATGAGATAAGGATACCCAGTGAAGCAAGTCTGTTTACTGAACACAGACTAAGGTCAGTGATTTCAGAATGGATTATGAAAAACTGAGGAGAGTTGCATGGATGTTGGGAAAAGGAGATGGGATGGAAAAGTTTTCTGGTGGTAGCCATGAAGTGAGAAGTCTTCCATGTGCATAAGATAAAATTTTAGTAGGAAAATGGATGATTTATGTCTCCACAGACACTTAAATATGGCCACATCACCATGGGTGGATTGTAAGTAAGACATACAAAAACTAGGTAATGGTGAAGAATGGTAGAAAACAGAATGTAACACTGAATGGGGTGGCTGTGGAGAAAGGCTTGAAAGAGACATCCTCTCCTTGCCACGTGGTCCACCAGAAATAACATGGGAAGATAAGGACTGTGACAGGTAAGTCTGGAAGCTCTTTTGGGGGTATGAAAGAAGTGCTCCCTTTCTCCAACTAGAACATTATGACTTCCCTCACATTACCCCTTCCACATTACCCCTTCCCGTAATAAGTTGTCAGGATAGTGCATTTGATATCTAAGCCTCTCTCCCTCGACCACCCAGGACTACCATTGGCTGGGCTGGGTAGTGGCTTACTGACCAATCAAAGCTCAGGGGTGAGGCTTGTCACTGTCCCGGGAGGGGTATATATAGGAAAAGCAGGCGGGTGAGGTAGACCATTGAGACACACAGACATGGTGAAGATGACCAGGACACCATGAGCTTCCAGCCCCATTGTGGAACAACCACCTGCGGACACCAAAGAGCCAAGGAAGAGGGAGGCCCATTCTCAACCAAAGTCCAAAAGTCCTATCAAGGTGAGGAACCCACCCAAGCTCCTCCTTGTCTTCCCCTTGACTCCTCCCTCCCAAGACTCCTACCCTGTTCTCGCCTGACACAACCCCCGCCCCAGACTGTACCGCTTCTCATGAAGCCCCTGTTCCCACCCCTCCTCCATCTACTTCCTTAAAACAGATGCCCTTCTGTGATCTCCTTGTTGTCCTTCCAGGTTCCCAAGACTACCCGAAGGAAAAAGGAACCCTTTGAGGAAGTTCCAAGAAAAAGGCCACTCCCTAAAAGACCACCTCTTTAAGAAAACATGAGAAAGAGAGCAGGCCAACAGTATCTGGCCACTGTGACCAGCTGAATGAGGAGCTCAGTTAAAATGAGCCACAGCAGGACCAAAAAAGTGAGGAGACCTCCACCATCTGCAGCGTCTCCCTGGACAGCTAGTAATTTCAGGGCAAGGCCAGAGACCTCAGATCTATCTGAAAAGTCTCCAGAGATCTGACCCCAGATAAATAGCCAACAGGGTCTAGAGTACATTCTATACCCCACTGGGTATGCCCCACGGTGATGAAAATAAAATAAACCTGTTGTAAAATGATTTGTGTGTCTGCATGTTCTAGGATGGTGGAGAGGGAGGAAGGAGGGAAGAGGTGCTGTATGGGAAGGGAGGGAAGTGGATTCTGTGGGGTTGGGGTCAGACCGACAGGTCCACAGTTAACCAGACATGGCAGATAATGATTAGGTAAGTGCTGAACACTGAAGACAAATTTCCTACTGAACACTTTCACCAACGGGTAAGGTGGAAAAGGACTTGGTATCTTTGCCTGTGGGGTTGGGGGGCAGACCCAGATGAGATGTGATGTGTGGGGTGACAATGACACTCCCCAAAAAAAGGCAGACAACAAAATCAACTGCAGGCCACCTACCTGATAATGGTGCTTGTTGCACTCTACCCTATGATGTAAGCACCTAAAGGCCTTCAAAAAACCCCAAATATCTTACCCTTCTAAATGTTAGTCCAAAGAATTAAAATAGTGGTGTTTCTGGAGATGTCATACACAACACTGATTATGCAACTTTCTTGCTAAGAAAAGGGGCGGAGTAGTGGATGAACAAGGGAGTAGCAGTTGGGGGTAGTGGTGTGCGTTCCACGCAGGCAATAAAGTAAAGCACTATCTGCAGAGGTTTTGTTTTCTTTTGTTTTGTTTTTTCTGTAAACATAAACCCCAAAAAAGTTATTGCTGCTTTTAATTATCACCTTCATACTCCAAAATTTTTGAATAATGTCAGATGTCAGTGATGAAATACTCTCCACTCCCCACAAAGTCTTTTGGTGGTCTAAGTTCTAGAAGTTTGGTGTGATTTATGTTGTATGTATATGTGTATGTGTATGTGTGTTTGTGTGTGTATATATATGAATGAAATTATTTCATGTTACCACATTCTTAGCACTTATCCCTTAAAAATCAATCTATTCTTCAAGGGAGTTAATTTGGAGAGCTCCCTGTTATACAGATTGGCCCCCAACCCTGGCTGACAGTTACCACTGCTCCTTTCTGTAGCAAGTTTCTAATGGTTTGAAATGGCCTTAGGTCACTTTCAGTGCAATCCCTGTCTTCAATTCCTGTGTTGATGTGTGGAATACCTATATCTTATGTTGAAACAGTAGATTATAAACAAACAATGATAGCACAAAGATTGTAAGGGTTTACACTACCGCATTAACTTGTTTTTATTTATGTTTAAATCAGCAAAACGGTGTGAACTCTTAGGTGCAAAGTTTTGCTTGAGAAGTCCAAGATTTTCCTGTATTCGAGCATAAAATATTTTATACTTATTTTGAAAAAGTCTTCATTTTTCAAAAATAAAAAAATAAAAATAAAGTGGAATTTATTCTTCTTTAATTGTTAGTTACTTATTTTAAGACTATAGAACAAAGCAGGAAAATAAAGCATTACATTACTTGTGGTTACTTAAATTGTACCCTTTGCAGATGTTTTGGTTGCCTTAAAATATTTTTACTGCCTTAATTATAAATAAAAGTCAATAAAATAAATTTTAAAATATGTATATATTTGAAGCATTATTATTATTTTCCTTATATTATTGAAAATTTGTTCAATTAAGGAGAGAGTGTTAAAAAAATACTACTTTCTGGTATGGAATACACTGTGTATGCTACTGGTGGGAGACTTTTTTTGCCAAAACGTTTTTTAATTCACCTGTAGTGTCCAGGCTTTATTTTGTATTTTTGCTGAGACCTTTCCCTTCAATTCCTGCTTTACTAAGAGTTTCTATAAGGAGTGATTGTTGGATTTTGTTAAATGTTCATTCTGCATCTATTGTTTTCTTTTTTAGTTTGTTAATAAGGTAAATTACATTGACTGATTTTCAAATGCTTAAGCAACCCTACATTCCTGGGAAACGCTTCACTTGATCATGGTGTATTATCCATTTTATATATGGATGAGCTCTGTGTCTCATTCTAGGTGGCTTCTACTGCTATGTCTTCAAGGTACACAAGCCTTTCCTTCTGCTATGTCTGCTATGTCTAATTTACTGTTAATGTTATCAAAAGTATTTTTCATCACAAATGCTAGTTTTTACTTCTATAAGCACAAGCTAGGTGATATTTATGTCTCCCATAATTCCACTATACTGTTTGAACATATAGAATTCAGTTTTAATAACCATTTTAATGTCTTTGTCTAATTCTAAAATCTGTCAGTTTGGAGACAGTTTCCATTTCTCAGGCTAGGTTTTTTAAATTTAAATTCAATGTTTCTTTAATTTTAAATTAGTCGTAGTCTTCTAAGGCTACTATAAGAAAATGCCATAAATTGGATGGCTTATAAAGATGGATAGTTATTTCTCACAGTTCTAGAGGCTGAGAAATCCAATTTCAAGGCAACAGCAGATTTGGTGTCTGTTGAGGGCCTGCTCCCTGATTCATAGTCAACTGTCTTCTTGATGTGACTTCAGATGATAGAAAGAGCAAGGAGGGTCTCTCTCTCGGACCTCTTTTATAAAAACACTAATCCCATTCATAATGGCTCCACTCTCAGGACCTAAACACCTCCCAAATGCTCCACTTCCTAATACCATCACCTTAGGTGTTAAGATTTCAACTTATGAATTTGAGGGGGACACGCATATTCAGTGTATTGCACTTAACTTAGTAAGGTTAACCAGCCTTAAATGTGGTTAAGGACTATTTCTATACCTACTTATGAATTGCCTGCTCATGTCTTTTTCATATTTTTCTATTAGATTTGGGTCCATTGTCCAAAAATTTGTCAGTCTTTACAAATTAAGGATATTAGCCCTCTAAGCTACACATATTTGCAGCCCTCTACATTACAATTTTCCCCCCAATTTGTCAGTTGTCTTCTGATTTATTTCATGTTGTGTTTTGTTTTTCCTTCTAAAATTTTAAGAAATGTAATGCATTTTGAGTGAGAAGGCAATCAGTGGACACCAGGAAGTAAGTGCTTCACAGGACACCCTGGGAAGCCCCACTATGCCAAATAGGTGTGTGCTCAGGTGAGGACCACAAACTGGCTCAATTTGCTAGTCAATTAGGAACCTAAGGGCTGGGGTAAACCCCACCATGCCTTTCCTCCAGGTCCATAAACCCAAATGAGAGATCCTACTTGGGGAGCTATATGGACAGGACTTGATCACATAGTGTCTCCTTCAGGAAGCTGGAAGCTTCTTATAACTAGAGCCAACTTCGTAAGCATGCAACCTATATACTCGCACAGGGCCTGAAGCTTAGAAGGGCTCCGTGTACTTGATTTAATGCTCTACTGTAGGAGTCTTGAATTTTGTAATAATTTTTGAACAGAAGTCATATTTTCATTTTACACTTGCCTTGAAAATTATGTAATTGGTTTCTTCCCCACCCTCAGGCTTCTAGAATCGGTATTTCTGTGGTGAGTGCTAGACCTAGAAGTAAAAAGGCTTCAGTCCCATTGCTCTACTACTTCCCAGCTGCAAATAATTCTGTGACTTTTTCCTCCTATTTCACATGGGAAACACATAAAGACATAGAAAACAAATATGTTCCTCAGGATACTCCCCCCAGCAGGTCCTCATGCTGGCCTGTTGCGACTTCCAATCTGGCATGCATGCAAAACCAAGACACCAGCTGTTGGAGTCTCCTGTCTACATCAGGAAAACTCATATGGAACTTGTTCTTTCACTTTCCAGTTGAACTTATACCTTGAAACCACAGGCAGCCTGGCAAATAGGCAATATGGACTGACTCCCGGGAGTTGAAATCCTTGAATACTTTTCACTTCTAAGTTCTGAAATGAGGCCATGATCTGCTGGAGTATTGTGGTATCCTTTGCCTCTGAGTCAGAAGAAAGGAACTGGCAAAGGCTTTGTAGGTTGTCAGGACATCAAAAGTCCCTTATGACCTTTTTATAATTGTAAAGGATTGAGCAAGATTTGGATGAGATTTTGCCTCAAGCACTTACAAATTCTACCATGAGGAAAAAGTGATCAGCAAAATATGTTGGTCAGATATCAAAAGCAGCAGCATATAGATGACCCCAGATGAAACCTCACTTTTCTTTCCCAGGTATGGATCAAGCCAAATGAAAGTGCTTTATCTGTTTTGGAAACCTGGATTTTCACCATCTGGTCCAACAGTCATGGAAATCTGAGAAAGCAGATTTCAAACACTAGTCACCACATATTCTGGAGAATGAAACATTCAGGGCACCACAGGCAGCTTTCTTCATACCTTCGTTTTCTAACTTGTTAGCTAAAAGAGTTCTTACCTGTCATAAAAGCCATGTCATCTATGTTATTTCATAGATGTTTCAAGTTAATAGTGACCCAAGTACAGCAAAAGGGCATTTTGTACCTTTTAGGAATTGCCTAAAGGTGTTCCTTTCTGCATTGCCTCTTGTGCTAAGCTTCTTCCAGGGCTGAAGATGAGCATGAGGGTCCCACTTCCTACGTGTCTTGTGGCATGACAGCTCCAAACCATACCAGCATTCCCATGTCCCCTTACATTTAGGCAACTTTTAAAAATGGGATGACCAGGAACTGCTGAAATTTGGAGGGAGATTGATTGTATTCATTCTGTGTGTTTAGAGGTGAAGTATTAGGACAAATTGGCTTGGCAGTTGTGGGACAGGTACCTACCATTGCCAAGACACTTCAATTCTGACCTGTGACAGAGTTCTTGGGAGAGCTAGCTGAATCAATCTTCCAGGTCTTTATTTGTGACATGTAGTGATAGAGGCTCATTCACAGGTGACAAAGATCTAAGCATGCTTGGCGAATGGAGTAATGGCTGGTCTGCCATGTGAAACAATGGAAGCAATCACTTTAGGGGTGCTTTAACTCTTTAGGCCCCTATGATATAATTTGGTGGTTACCTGATTCGTGAGCCACTAATGTCCTGATTTTTCACCAATAGAAGCAGACCCCTTATTTTGAAAAGACTGCTAAACAGCGATTATCAGGCAATGATCTCTGAGGCAGGCTGCACCAGTAGCAGTTCCCAGCCCTCGTCCCAGCTTTCTCTCATTGGAGAGATCAGTATCCAGAAGTATACGACTCTCTGAAGTGAAACAGGTTCTAATCCGAAATAAGTAAACATATTTCCTCTTAACAAATAAAAATGCTTCAAACTGAGAAGGCAGAAAGGCAAACACAATTCCCTTTCAAAGACAAACAAAGCCTTCAAATTATGTGGTTCAACACGGTGTCTTTAAAGATCTTACACCACTTCTGCAATGTGCAAAATTGCTGTATATAAAAAACGCAACATGCAAAAAAAGTTTTAAATTATAATCCAACTCACACCCATTAGGATGGCCTTCAAAAAAACAAAACAAAACAAAAGAGAAAATAACAAGTGTTGGCAAGGATGAAGAGCAAAGGGAATACCTGTGCACTGCTGGTGGGAAGACAAATTGATACAGTCACTATGAACAACAATATGGAGTTTCCTCAAAAGCTAAAAATAGGACTACCCATGATTCAGCAATCCTACTACTGAATATTTATCCAAAGAATATAAAATCATTATATTGAAGAGACATTAACACTCCCACGTTCATTTCAGTATTATTTACAATAGCCAAGAGGTGAAAATAATGTAAATGTTCAACAAATAATGAATAAAGGAAATGTGTTATATTCATACAATGGAACATTCAGCCTTTTTTAAAAAAAACAAAAGTCCTATCATGCTACTATATGGATGAAACCTGAGTACATTAGATTAAGTGAAATAAGCCAATCACAGAAGGGCAAATACTGTATGAATACACATATATGGAGTATTTAAAGTAGTCAACCCATAGAAACAAAAAGTACAATGGTGGTTGCCAGGGGCTGGGGTTAGGGGGAAAAGGGAAGTTGCTGATCAACGGGTATACAGTTTTGGTTATGCAAGATGAAAATAAATTCTATAAATCTGGCATATAACAATGTGCATACAGTTATCTATACTGTACTGTACATTTCAAATTTATTAGGAGAATATATTTGATGTTATGTGTGTTTTTCTAACCAAAGTATAAAAAAGTAATTTACTTGCAGAAGCATCAATAGTAGCTGCAAGTGGTTGGTTGCAGTACGCTTGTGATGGGCCCAAATGATGCTTTCCAACTCTGAAAAACTCAGGGGATATAGAGGATCCAGGACCACTCTAGGCACCCATCTTACTACCCTTCCAACTTCACCTATTTTCTCGTTATTTGTTAGGCCATATCACTCCTCTTCTTAAATGAGAAAACTAAGACTATATGTCTAGCAACATCTTGAAAGGCCACTTAAATCACCTATGTCTTTAAACAAAGCTCAAGTATAACATGGCCATGAAGAGTGGAACTGGCAAGATAAAGACTGGGGATGAAGTGGGTAGCCAGGTGTCTTAGTCTATTGAAGTAGTTATAACATAATACCATAAGCAATAGAAATTGATTTCTCACAGTTCCAGAGTCTGGCAGTCTGAGATCAGGGTGCCAGCATGGTTGAATTCTGGTGAGGACCCTCTTCTTGGTCACAAAATGCTGTCTTCTTGTCTCCTCACAAAGCAGAAAGATAGCAAGCAAGCTCTCTGTGGCCTCTTTTATAAGGGCACTAATCCAGTTCAGGAGGGCTTTACCCTTATGACAATCACATGACTCCCACAGGCTCCATCTTTAAATACCATCAAATTGAGAGCAGAGATAGCACCATATAAATTTTGTGGGGGCACAAATATTCAGTCCACAGCACAGGGCTTTGAGCTTCACCAGTGAGCCTCACAGGTCATCGATTCTGCTGAGTCTGGGGCCAGTGATTCTCAGGATGGCTTCTAGCTGCAATTGATAATGTTCGATAAGGAGAGCCCCAGCATTTCAGAGCCAGAAAGCATACTTTACTGATTTTATTTATCTGCCATTCATGATTGTATTACTCCATTCTCACACTGCTATAAACAACTACCTGAGACTGGGTAATTTATAAAGAAAAGAGGTTTAATTGACTCACAGTTACACAGGCTATACAGGAAGTATGGCTGGGAAGGCCTCAGGAAAGTTACAATCGTGGCAGAAGGCGAATGGGAAGCAAGCACATCTTACCATGGCAGAACAGGAGAGAGAGAGCTAAGGCGGAAGTGCTACACACTTTCAAAACAGCCAGATCTCGTGAGAATTCTATCACAAGAACAGCTAGGTGAAAGTACACTCCCATGATTCAATCACCTCCTGTCAAGCTCCCCCTTCAATACATAGGGATTACAATTCAACATGAGATTTGGGTGGGGACACAGAGCCAAACCCTATCAATGATTCCGTCCCCTCATGCACTTGCTCAGTCATTCATAACACACACATTTTCATGCCTTCTGTGTGTCTGACACTGTGCCAGGCCCAGAGGGAATAGTAGACAAAGGTGGCCAGAGGAGCACAAGAGAAAATCTTTTGACCTGGGCTCTAGACCAATATTTCTCTACCCAGAAAACCACAGATTTTTGAGGGGCTTTGGAGTTAATGAAGAAGATTCAGCATGGAAAGCAAGCACCAACTCCGGACTGAATAAAGAGTATAGGTGATTCATAGAGGTACTATAGCATAGTGGTCAAGAGCTGGGGCCCCAGAGCCAGATTGCTTGAGTTCAAATCCCAGTTCTGACATGTGGGTAGTTTCTTCATTTTGTCATGCCCCATGTTTCCTCATCTATATAATTGAAATAAATAACAATATTTACCCAAGAGTTAGCATATGTGAAGCATATAAATATTTGATTATTATTACATGTGTGCCACATTTTTTCAAATGTCTCTAGATGCTATTATAATAAATTAAATATAAACTTGTTTTAAAATGTAACCTAATGTAGCTTATGGTTATTCTGCATTTCCTCAATCAACTGATGCCAAAAAATATAAATATTTTCAAGAGAGGATATTGCTATTTATTTGTATGTACGAAATCAAAGATGGCACACCTCCTTGATGCCGTTGCCCCATGATTCTGGTGCTTTCCAGCCATTTCCTTACATAGACAGAGTCTAAGATTAGGAACTGGCTGGGTCCAGTTTCTCATCCCAGCTCTGCTCTGTCAAGCATTCAAAAACATTTATTAAGAAACTAATTATACAAGGCCCAGGGTGAAATACTACCTCTTACCTGCAAGCCCTGCAACAAATTATTTCATCTGCCTAAATATCATTTTTAACCTGTAAAGTCGACATCTAACTTCCAGTTCGTTTTGAAAATTAGAGGAGCAATACATGTAAAATCATCTAGCACAGTGCCTGGCACAGAAACTATGCCCAATAAATGTATATTTTCTTTCTAACTCATGATATGACAGTTGAGAAATGGCTGCATAACCTGCCTAATCCTTTAAATATGAGAAATCATATTTGGTTTCATGATAGTCACAGAGGTGAAATGTACCCTGCTCTATTCAAGCACAGGTTAGGGATGGTATAAAAATGAGATTCCATAAAGCATATCCTGGCTATGGGCTGCTGCTGCCCTTTACAGAAAAGAATCCAGCACACAAACACTGGTTAGGAGAGACTCTAGCCTAGAAATGCTCAGTGGTTCAGAACTTAATCGGTTGAGTGTCAACATTCAGTTATGAATATGGCTCCTAAGGGTTTCTAATCTATATCAATGTCCTTTAGATAAACATGCAGCCCCCAAGGCCAAAGGGAGGAGGAGCATGGCTCTGAGTTCTAGGATGAAGGATAGGAGGATGGATGGAGGCAGACCAGGAACATCAATTAACCCCAAACGTGTAACGCTCATTTGTAATTTCATCACTGTGGTTTACACGGCATTAGAGTCTATGCATGAAGAACATTGCAGTAATGATGATAAATCCCTACCACATCAGAGATCAGCGTGATATGTGCTATGAGCTTCCTGGAAAAAGGTTACACATCCCCCAACCTGGCATAGAGGATACAGGAATGAACAAGTTGGATAATGAGCCTTCCCTCATGGAGCTTATAATCTAGTAGAGGGACAGATAACAAACACATGAATATACAATATCAGGTGGTGCTAAGCACTATGAAGCAAACTGAATCAGGGCAAGAGGTCCATGACTGACATATTAAGTGAGGCTGGGGGTAAAGGTGCTCTTTTAAGATAGAGGGGTGAAGGAAACTGTCTCTGGGGAGGTAGCTTTGAACAGAGGGAAGTATGTGGTAAGGAAGGAAGCCTTGGGAGGATTTGGGGAAAGTGTCTCAGTCCGATGGCAAGGCAAGTGCAAAGGTTTTGAGGCATGAATGACCTTGGTGAGTCCAGGAGTAGCATGAAGAGCAGCATGGAGGTTGTGAGTAAGAAAAAGTGCAGGAGAAGAGGTCGAAATGGTAGTCAAGATATGACCACTTCTAGCCACCTCTGTCACTACCACCATGGTCTAAGCCACCACCATGGTCTAAGCCACCACCATATCTTGCCTGGATTCCAATATAGCCTACTTAACTGATTTCCCAGGTTCTGCTCTTGATCTCATTCAGTCCATTGTACTGGTTGTCAAATTTTGCTGTGCACTGGAATCACCTGGGGAGTTTTATTTATTTATTGTTACTTCATGTTTTTGAATAATGTCTGTTCACAAGCGGCAAAGCATTTCAAAGGCTAGTAGTGGCAGAATCAGGATTTGAAACTACTCAATTAATTCCTGAGCCTCTTCCACCATAGCTAATATAGTTTACTGCCTACCTGCAAAGTAAAGATGCTAAATAGGTCACAATTACACAGCACCTACTATGTGTTGCTAGTCACTATCTTACATATATTAACTCGTTCAATCTTCATGGCAATCCTATGAGGTCAGTTTTACTTTTAACCTATGATAAGGATGAGGAAACTGAGGCTCAGAGATGTTACACTGTTTACCTAAGTTCACACAGCTAGTAGGTGGTGAGTTTGGTATTTGAACCCATTTAATCTGACTCTAGAGCATTCATTTTCAAGAGAGTTCATATCACTACCAAGAGGACAATAATTTATTTTTCACAGGATGAAAAATTATTACTCTTATATATAAGACCCAAATATACATACAGTACCTAAATAGTATATTAGTCAATTTCTCCAGAGAAACAGAATAGGATATGTGTATATATTTATACAAAGATATAGATATTATAAGGAATTGGCTCACGTGATTATGGAGACTGGCAAGTCCAAAATCGGCAGGGTGGGCTGGCAGCCTGGAAATCCAGGAGAGTCAATGTTCCAGTTCAAGTCTGAAAGCCATCTGCTATAGAACAAGAAAGCACTGATGTTGCAAATGAAACCTAAAGATAATTTGCTGGGGAATTCTCTCTTGCTTGGAGGAGGTTTGGTCCTTTTGTTTTATTCATCCTTTGAACTGATTTGATGAAGCCTACCCATATCATAAAGGGTAATCTGATTTACTCAAACTTCACTGATTTTAAATGTTAAATCCATCCAAAAACACCCTACAGAGGCACCAAAAATAATGTTTGACCAAAATATCTAGGAACGTTAGGGCTCAACCACTATAACACGTAAAACTAACCATCACAAATAGATGTACAGTATATCTGTGGTATTAACATCTCATGGGGAAAGCAAATTGGATTTTTTTTAAGTTTGAAAGGCTCCTTGAGTGGAGGGTGTATGGGCAATAATGAAAAAAGAGATTGAGAAACACTGTGCTAGAGTGTGCCTTCAATCATCACAGTTTAGGACAGCCAATCAGCTAAAGAAACCATATAGGTGGACAAGTGGCTTAGCTATTGTAACTGGCTAACTAATACTTATTGCCAGCATGTAATGTGCAGATACTATGGTTAGATTTTTACATACATGTGCAGGGAGTATGGGAGTATGGCTAACCACCGTCATGGTTCCAGCTTGCTCTATTTAGCTCCTTCCTCCCCCTCCAGGGGTAGGGGCTCTTACAGGTGTAGGGGCTACCTCTACTACCCAAATTCCCCTTCTTTGAGATCAAGGTGTCATGGGCATTATGGGCTGGTGTCCACTGAGATAATAAGGCAAGGACAGAACAAAACATGACTGGGCATCTCTCCTGCTGGAGTTCAGAACCCCACCCTTAATGTACAGATAGGGGTGGTGAAGAGGTTATAGGCTCTAGGTGGGAAGTTCATGGGCAAGCAAGACTGTGACTTGTGGGCCCTTTAAGACAACTTCACTGATATCAGATCCCAGGATTTTAGGGCCCACCCCAAAAACGTTCTCACTTGTGCCTCATTGGGGAGCTGTTAAAATTTCCCATTCCCAGGTCACACACTTAACTAAAGCAGAAGACTTGTGGGTGGGAGTCAGGCATCAGCATTTTGTAACAATCCCCATGTGATTCCACTGTGTAGCAAAATTTAACAATCTCTGCCTCATTTTCAACACTGCTCCTAGAGTTATCTTAAAAAAAGAAGTCTAATCACACATTTCTCCCCTGCTTAACACCCTCCAGTGGTTACCTATTGCACTTGAAGTCCACCTTTTTCATGTGACCTATAAGCCCATCTCCCCGTTGTTACCTGAGTGCATTCCTCCTCCACTTACTATGCTTTAACTGACCTCTTTTTGTTCCTCAAAGATGCTGAGCTTGTCCTGCCTCAGAGCCCTTGTACCTCAACATTGGAATACTATTCCTAACCCTAACTCTTTTTGTTATTTATATCTCATCCCAAATATCACCTCCCCTAAGATTCCTTCCCTGATTCTTCTAGATGATTTTGTACACAGACAACTTTTATGTAAATGCTGTGATGTGCCACCAAGATTCCCCTTCAGGGACTGAAGAACTTGCCCCAGCTGGTGAGAAAGTTGTCAGTACTTGACTTTGGCTGGAAAGACTGTACCTTTTCAGGTGCAGCCTGCATCCAGTGACTTGCCATTGGTAAGGTTTGTGGGCACAGACACCTTGCTGTAATGTGGGACAACTCTGAAGGTCCATCCCAGCCTCAGCACTCCCCAACAGGTGACAGAAGGCTTGGCTGAGAATACATCACAGCCCAAATTCTCCCTTGTCCAATTCTGCTTCTTCCCCTTCCGTAGCTGTTGATCCCAAGAGCATTTCCCAAGGATATTCTTGTACACTAATTTCCATCTCAGAGTCCAAGGTAACTAAAACTGCAAAGGTTGCTGCCAGGAGTAATCTGAGAAAGGAAACACTAAGATGGCATTCTGGAGCTGGACCACCTGCCAGACAGTTGGCACTGTGGACCCCTTCACTGGAGATAGGTGGCACAGAAATAGCAACAATTTAATTGTTAACAATTTTACCTGTGGGAACTGGGATGTGATGCTTGTGGAAAGAAATTCACTAGCAAGAGTAGAATTGGTTGGCCTGTGTTAAGCATAATTAATGCTTTGGAGAAAGGTAACAAAAGGCTACAAGTGATTATTGTAGAAGGTAAAGAGGTTCTCATATCTTGCATCCAGAGAGCAGAGAAAGCTAAGACCCAGGCTTAAAAATGAATCATCTAAGTAACAAAGCTCCAAAGAAGTTTAAACTCCCAGCCACAGACCTGTTAGACCAAAGCCAGGGCCCTGATTGGGAAAGAATGGGACACCAAATCATAGTGTGGGGACACCTGGTTTGATATACCAGCAATCTGGAATCCTCAGGATTTCTCCCAAACCTTGTGCATATGCAGAAGTGGCCCAGTCTTTCCTAGAAATGCTGTTTCCTTTCCTGACGATGATTCAGAGGCCTCTCCCTTGAAAATGACACATGCATTCTCAGGGTCTGCCTCTGCCTCTTCTTCTGGCAGATAGTCCAATAGGGAGGTTATGTCACAATATAACCTGGCTGGGGGAAATGATGGGCCTGCTAAGGGAAGAAAGGAACTTGACCTCAGAGAAGCTGCTGGACCTAGTCAACCTGAACTAACCAGCAGGAGTCAGGAGAATGTGCATGGGACTGAATTCAGAAGGTACTGGATCAAAAGGAAGTCAGAACATTAAACTGGATAAAAGGTATTTATATGAGAGCACCAATAGACACAAGATTTAACACTCTAGCAAGGACCCTGGGAGATGATACGAAAATGCTGCCTAAGATGATGCTTAGAAATATGGAAAAAAACAGTAGTCTGCACCAATTAAGGTAGAAATGCCAGAATTGTTGAGACAGGCAGTAGCAAAAGGAATTAAAGGCCCTGGGAAGTGGGCATGCTACAGTAGCTATCCCATGGAAGTCTGGAATTCCTACTGGATGAATATGTTGTACAGGAGGGCATGGAGGATATATCATTTCCCGAGGCCATTGGGAAAACACAGGAGAGAGGAACACCAGCATCACTATGGTCAGTGGTGGATTTCCCCTGCAGGACAGGGCAGATGGTAGTACAGGAGATCATAGAGATGAGTCTACTGATAGCAATAAGAATAGCAATAGAGGGCAGATGATAATATTTTACCATCAGAAGCAATGAGTATAATTACTGTAATGAGCAGCAAAATCAGAGTTGCCATGAGGACCTGACCTATAGAGAGCTATGGAGATAGTTAAAAAAACACAGTATCCTTAGGGACAAGCTAGATGGGCAGCCAGCAAGTGTAGCATTCGATCTATACAGTCAGAGGAAATCAAGGACGGGTGAACAAGAGGTTGTGGGCAGTCACACTGACAAAAAGTCAAAATTCCTTGTTTAGTTTCTACACCTGAGCAAATTTTCAGATCTGGAATCCACTGAATGGAGGCTGGGTCCCTGGGAGGAAGGCAAGTATATATGGTAATGATTCCTTTACATGTTCTCAAAAGGGACAAATGGTCATTTACTTGGATAACTGTATAGTTGTGAAAAGAGACTATCCAAACATTTCACAACATCCAAGTTTCTACTGATAACTAAGGACTTGAAACATCATGATGACTCTCAATTACAGTAGGGGCATATGAGGACCAGGTAACCAATGTAGCCCTGGCCCAGATCTGGCTCAACAATATGTCTGCAGGATCCATAGACCCAAATGATAATCACTGATTCCTCTAGTTTTCAAACGTACAATTGGAATTGACATACTTGGTAGCTGACACATGACCTGAATTAGTTTCTTGGCCTGACAGATAAGAGGTATAATAGTGGAGCAGGCCAAATGAAGCTCCTTGTGTCACTTGGGTTTATGGTAATCCGAAACAGGATAATCACAACAAAGACTTCTAGGGTTGAAGAAGAGCAAGGTCATGCCATCTATGGTGGAGAATTATATAACTTTTATAAAACAATCTCTGGCATGCTACCAGGCACTGATAAAGATGAAGTGTCTGATCATGAGTCATTAAGTGACCATGGAGCCAGAGCTGCTCTACATGAGCTGGGTGATTTTAGACCCACCAAGTCATAAGGTTAGGTGTACTCAGCAGCAATCCGTTGTAAGACCAGCTGATGGAGGAGGGAAAACACAGTTTCTTTCTCAGACTGGCTGAAGAAATAGGAAGCAAGCTGAAGACAGACCATAGCTGCATTGTAGCCCACTGAGGGGTGACCTTAAAAGAAGCAGTGAAGGTAAATCCTCCCAATGGGCAGAGCTTTGGGTGGTGCAGTTGTTCATTCACTTTATTTGAAAAGAGATATCCTGAGGTTATAATATGTAAGGAATCACAGGAAATTACCAACAGATTGGTTGGTCAGAGGCCTGCAAATAGAAATATAAGATTGAGGACAAGGAGGTCTGAGATATGTATGAACTTGCAGAATTGACTACATGGGAACTCTTCCACCTGAGAAGAGTGATACATTTGGCAAGTGCTTCATTTGGACAAGAATAAAACTATGTTCTAGAAATCACCTCAGACAGCACAAGAACATTTGATTTACCTACTGGCATAGGATTACGTATAACATCACATCAAACCAAGGAATGTACTTTACAAAGAGGTGCTGAAAAGAGTGCATGACCATGGGATCCACTGGTTATAGCACACCTATACTACTTAGAAGCTGCCATCCTGACAAAGTACAGCCTGATGAAGGCACAGCAGAGGTGATAGTTCAAAGGGAGTTACCCTCCAGGATACAGTGTACACTATAAATCAAGACCTTTTTATGGTTTTGTGTCCCCAGTGGGTAAAAAATACATTGAATCTAGATTCAAAGAGTAAAGGCAGGAATGGCCCTTCTTGTAGGATTGGTGTTTACTGTTTTTACTCTGATCTTTTGGAGAATTTGTGTTTCCTGTCTTCGCAACTCTGGGCTCTATGGGTTTAGAGCTTATAGTTCCTAAAGGGAAAACACTTCTACTAGGGGCACAGGAGGGAGAGATGCTATTGTAGAATAGAACTAGGAAAGAGTATGTGTGGAACTTAGGTGACCCAGTCAGTTGCCTAATCTTGATGGTGAATAGACAAGATTAGCAAACATGGACTGAAAAGGTGAACAGGGATTCAGGCACTTCAGAGATAAGATCTCAATCATGCCACCACATAAGCCATCAAGACCAGCCAAAGTACTAACTGAGGAAAAGAAGAATTTGGAGAGGAGACTAGATGAGAGAGCTATTGAGTGTCAGTTGTGGCCTCAAAACTAGTTGCAACAACAAGGGCTATAATTTGTCTCATAAACCCTCTCACAAATTTTTCCCCAGGAAAAGAAACTCACCAGAGTTCTGGAGTTGATGCTCCCAGAATTTCTATAAAGAAGGGAGTCCAAGTGGCAGAAGAGACGGACTCTAGTGGTTGTTAAAAATGTACAATCCAAATGTGCCTTCAGGACTGAAGGATTTATTTCCCTAGCTTCCACTGGAGCTGCTGGGCTTATAGGTTTCAGCTGTCAGCTCTCTTTGGAAATTGCCTTTAGCTGAACCTCTCCCAAGTTCATATCACCCTTCCTAAGGGAATTTGCACCCAATGACTGATAAACGTGAGTGTAAAAATGCTTCATCTTTTTGCCACAACGTGGCACAACTCTGAAGGGTTGTCTCAGCTTGGCAACCCCGTTGGAGTCAGGCCTTTGTTGAACAGTGTTACAGTTCAACATTTCCCTCTGCTGATCTTTCTTCCCTTTCTTCTCTACCCTTCTACAGTTGTTGATCCTGAGGTAGCTCTCTAATAAATTTCCTGTATACTAATCTTTGTCTCACAGTCAGCTTTGTGGAAAATCCAACGTGCAAAACACACACACACACACACACACACACACACACACACACACCCTTGTAGTAATTCTCTATTATATGACCATTTAACTGCTCCACTAGAGTTACAATACATAAACTTTTCCTATGCATTTTTTGGTTGCCTATTATCTGTTTCTTCTCCTAAACATGAATGCCACAAGAGCAGGGGCCGCACATTGTTTATTCACCATGACTGACTGTATCCTTAGTCCCTCCTTTGTACATATATGTAAGGAACATAGTTGTGCTACAGACAGGCAGGCATAGGCCGAGGTAAACACACTGCATGACTCAGTGAGATTGGAGTGCAGGCACACAATTCTGTGCATTATATAACCACAGCTATGTAGCCATAATATGGGAAGGCTCATCACCTGGCTCTGAGCCACTATTGTCTGTAGGTGTATAAATGCAGCACTGACACTGTGAAAGAGCTGCTGAATAAAGCCATGTCCCATCTATCTGCTGTCTCTCAAGTGTTCTTCCAGCTCCCTGCCCTCCGTCCACCCTCTCCCCTCAGACCTCAACTGGGTCTTGAACCTGACATTTGACATATAGTCAGCAGGATAAGGTGAGTGGGCCTTAAACCCCTGAGGCTCCCGGGTTGGCTATGTGGCTGCAGAATGGGTTGTGGTACCCGGTGACAGTGGTGCTACTAGGATGGGCCCCAAAGGAAACATGGGAGGTAGTGGAGGGGTCTCCCATGAGTGTGGAGAAAGCACTGAAGGAGCTGGAAGCACATAGCACTGAGAAGGAATGCACCTTCACTGGCAGAGTCGGATGGGTGTTTCTGACTGAACTGTGGGAAGTACATGTTCAGTCCCTGTGGGATGCTGCACAGGCAAGGGACCTTCAAGCACTAGCCACGTGCCTGGGGGCCCAAATACACAGCTTGGAGAAAAACCTGGGGGTAAGGGACATCCAGGCGCAAACAGGGTGCTTAGTGGTCCAGATAAACGGCCTGGAACAGGAGTTAGAGACTGCCGTCAGTGCGACCTTGAGCCTGTCCTCCTGGCCAGAAACTCCTGTTTGGTCTGATGCTGAGGAAGAGGAAGCTCCCTCACTGCGGGCTTACCTCATGATCCATCAGAAGGTAGAATACGAGCAGCCGATGGGGCCTCAGGGGCGGGCTCAGGGACCCCCTACCGTGGTGGAACAGACTTCCTATAGTGCCTATACCCCCACTGAGCTGCGGGAGTTAGGCAAGCAATGTCAGCAGCGTCGGGGGAGCCCCTCCCTGCTCGGTTACTCTGCCTTTGGGACGAAGGCGCTGACAGCATTTCCTGCTTTGCCTCTGAGATGGAGAAGCTGGTTTCTATTACAACTAACCCCTCCCTTTGTCAGTGGCTGCAGCTGAGCCAACAGTTAGCAAAGGGCAAAATGACCACACTCTGATTGAGTGGCTGATGGCAGCCATACAAACTGTGTGGAATGATGCTGCAGAAATACCAGAAACTGTGAATAAATGGCAATCATATACAGATTTAATGCAGATACTCCAGGAGATGGGTATGTGGCAGGCCATGGTTGATCTGAGTACCCGAGGGCCAGATGATGAATGCTTTACCTCCCACATGAGGGATCTTGTGCTGGGCTCAGCACCCCCGAGTGCTTTTGGCTCTCTGGCCACTGTCCTCACGCTGTATGTGGGATGTCACGTACATGAAGTGACTATGGCAGCCCTCAGGGAGGCAGAAGGCTATTGGCAGGACTGGGGAGTCCACGCCATAAAAAACGGGAAGATGCTCCCTCCACAGGTAATCACCCCATGAGATAAAAAGGAGCCCCAGCAGGTGACTTGCATGCAGATGTGGATTGATTTAATTTCAGATGGGGTTGCTCAAGAGAAAATTGGCAAGGCAACCTAATGGAATGCTGTTGGCTCTGTGCAGGCAATTGTCCCCAGAGCAACAATTCCGGAAAATGCCCAAGAGGGGGCAAAACAATGTTGCTCAACCTAATCCCACTGGGACGCTTCAACTCAAGGACTATTTGCAGGCAGGTGAAGATATGGAGACTTTCCTGTTTGATTATGGAACTGACTAAGGTGCCTGGCTCTGGGGGACACCAGATGACCAGAGGCCATATGTAGAGCTGGCAATCCACTGGTCACCCATGAATGTACAGTGGGTCCTAGCACAGGTAGATACTGGTGCAGACTGCAGTCTTGTTTATGGGAACCTGGGTAAGTTTCCAGGCAGAGCTGCATGTATTAACGGTTATGGGGGCCAGTCAGTGAAGGTGAAACCTGTGTCTCTGCATCTTGGCATTGGTCGCTTGGCGCCCCACCTATACATTACATATGTCTCTCCCATACCTGAATATATTTTGGGGATGGACATTTGGCATGGTCTGAACTTACACCCATGGCTGGAGAATTCAGACTCCAAATCTGTGTAGTAAAGCCAGTACTGCGTGGACATATACATCACCGGCCCCAAGTTCTGTCACAACGCTGACGGGTTACTTCCACTCATCAACACCATTTGCCAGGGGGGCATATGGAGATAACTGAGACTATTAAGAAGTTAAAGGAGGTGCAAATAGTGCATGGCACCCATAGCCCCTACAATTTCCTGGTATGGCCAGTCAGAAAGCCTGATGGGACTTGACAGATGACAGTGGATTATTGGAAACTGAATAAAGTAACACCCCCTCTGCATGCAGCTGTACCTCCCATCATGGATTTGATGGACCGCTTGACAATGGAACTGGGAGAGTACCACTATGTTGGAGACTTGGCTAATGCATTCTTCTCCATTGACATTGCTCCAGAGAGCCAGGAACGGTTTGCCTTCACATGGAAAGAACAATGAACATTCACCATGCTGCCACAGGGTGCCTAGCCCCACCATTTGTCATGGTATTGTTGCCATGGATTTAGCTGCCTGGAAATGTCCAAAAGGGGTCCACTCGTTCCATTATATTGATGATATTATGTTAACCTCTGATGCTCTTGCAGATTTAGAAGTGGTGGCACCCTTCTGGCGGCAACATTTGGCAGCATGCGGTTGGGCTGTCAATGAATCCAAGGTCCAAGGGCCTGGATTGTCTACCAAATTCTTGGGAGTTATTTGGTCAGGTAAGACAAAGGCCATACCAGAGGCTGTCATTGATAAAATCCAGGCATACCCCCAACCCGCCACGGTGAGGCAGCTGCAGACTTTTGTGGGCCTCTTGGGGGTATTGGCAGGCATTTGTGCCCCATTTGGCTCAAATGATAAAACCATTGTACTGGTTAACAAAAAGGGGGGCTACCTGGGATTGGAATGATGAGGCTGAGACAGGCTTTCTGGCCGCCAAGTGGGCTATTCAGCAAGCACAGGGCTTACGAGTGGTAGATCGGGTGCCCATTCAAACTTGAAATACATGTGACTACAGATGGTTTCGGCTGGGGCTTATGGCAGCACACGAAACATTTTAGAATGCCAGTAGGCTTTTGGTCCCAACTTTGGAAGGGAGCAGAGCTCCAGTATTCATTGATAGAGAGGCAATTAGCTGTTGCATATGCTGCCCTTCAGGTGTGTGAGAGCATGATGGGACGGGCTACAGTTGTCATATGGATGGCTTGCTCAATAGCAGGGTGGGTATGCTCCTGAGTAACGACCCTCCACACTGGGATGACACAAACACCCACTTTAGCAAAGTGGGGTGCCTACTCAGAACAGTGAAGTACACTGAGTACAAGTCCCTTAGTAGCAGAATTACAAGAGGTCTTGGGGCTTATAGTCCTAATGCAAGATAAGGCCATGGGGCCTGAGGCACCCTAGACCTTGAGCCATCACTGTTTAAGGAAGGGTGCATCCCCCCGCCCCCATTCCTGATGGTGCAAGGTATATGGATGAATCCAGCCAGGGCGATGCTGCTGTCTGGACTGCTATTACAGTCCAGCTTAGTCCTGACATTATATGGTTTCATACTGGGTGTGGACAAAGCAGCCAATGGGCTGAACTCAGAGCAGTGTGGATGGTGATCACCAAAGAGGAGACATCTATGATAATCTGCACCAATAGTTGGGCAGTCTATTGAGGCTTAACTTATGGTTGACCACCTGGAAGTTACAGAATTGGCTTGCAGGCCATCAGCCCACTTGGGGCCAAACCATGTGGCAAGACCTTTGGGAAACAGGTCATCAGAAAGATGTAACTATCTATCATGTGTCAGGCCATATGTCTTTGGCCGCCCCCAGTAATGATGAGGCAGATGCCTCGGCCAAGGTCCAGTGGTTAGAGTCGACATGAGATGTGGACTTGTGGCTAGAAGGAAACTTGGACATGCGGGGGATAAGCTGATGCAACAGGTCAATTGGTGCTGGGATCTGTCTTTGCCCCAGCAGGACATTTGCAAGGCCTGCCAGAAGTGACCAGTGTGTGATCAGGTATACCTTAGACAGAGACAACTGCCTAGTGTAACACAACAAGTGGACAGTAGAGTGGATGTCCTTGACCAGATGGCAAATAGATTACATTGGACCACTGCCAAAATCGCAGGGCTACACACATGCACCGACTGCTGTAGACATGGCCACCAGCCTGTTGTTCACCTACCCTTGCAGGGTGGCCAACCAGCAACACACCATTCAAGCCCTGCAACACTTATGTGCCTTATACAGCCATCCCCTGACCACTGAAAGTGATAGGGGAACTCATTTCACTGGACAGCAGGCACAACAGTGGGCACAGCAGATGGTCATACAGTTGGGGTTTCATGTTTCTTATAACTCACAAGCCGCTGGCATGATTGAGTGATATAACAGACTCCTGAAGAACAGGTTACATTTGCATGTTACTCCCCTGTCTTTGCGGGCCTGGAGTTCCAGGCTGGACCTAGTGCTCCAAATCTTGAATGGGCGGCCACAGAAAGGTGGCCCAGCCCCAGTGGAGGCACTGTTACACCAGGCCGGCACCCCATCCAGCTACAGATACACACCAAGTATGACCTGTTACAACCAGATATGGAGACAAACAGTAATCTGTTGTTGCCTGCCCCAATGCCCCTGAAGGCAGGGGAAGAGAAAACCTGATGCTGGCCATGTACCCACCAAGCCCCCAATTGCAGATGGTTGGCTATCATAGCCCGCTGTGGGGAGGGCTTGCAGTATGACTTACATGTTACTCTTTGGTTATTTAATGTGTGACCTCCACAACTGACCGTTCTTAGGAGAACGGCCAGGGAAGGGACCCTCCTCCAGGGGACATATATGCTGTCTGTGTGGCCTATCATGAGCTCCCCTGCGACACTGGCATGGGTACAGAACCCAAAAGAACCACGGGGAGCTGAGAAGGTGTGGTACCATCGCCCAGTGCAGAAGCCCTTGGTGGCAGCACTGTTATCCAGAGATAAAAAGTTGACCTGTATTTTGCCTGATGGACATGATTTACCCCTCTTATTACCTGTGCTTGCTTTGTCGTTTCGGCCATAGGTTGGCATGCTCCAACATCATTGTGGACAGGGCCCACACCTATGGCAAAGTGACCAATGTCTCCAACTGTTGGATCTGCACTGTCCTTCCAGCAGCAGCTGTAGACGGCCTGCCGTGGCATGTACATTCAGCTTCTGTGAAAAACTGGATGAGGCTAGAGACTTGGGGTCCCATGGACAATGGTTGGGATGCAACATGGCAAACTTTGGATAGGGGGCATTGCAAAACCTGCATTGCAAAAAATGCCTGCCCCCTGGCTGACCCATAGCATTCATGATGAATGGGGCTGGCTAATGAGAGAACACGTGGTGCCCCCATTGCAGGGACCATAATATATAGATCAACACTGGGGTAAAGTCACTGTGGGATGGTTGCCCACTGTGGCCTGTAAAAACATAACACATGTCACCACACCAAGGCTGTAGTAGAACAAGCGGCCTTACCGAGGCTGAGCCCTGATGGACTTTGTGTCCCTGGGAGTTTATGGGTCTGAGGGGACACAGGATGGCCATATCTGCCAGCCAATTGGACTGGATGTTTTACTTGGCGGTGCCCTTATGTGCCTGCCACCGTACTTCCCTCATTGCCTAGGTGCCTGCACAACTGGAAGGTGGTACATTCCTGGTTTTCGTGAGTGTGGTGGGCCCCCTGGTGGCTCTACCTCTTAGCAATAACTATCATTGGAGCAGTTTTCATCACTGTAGAAATGCAGATTACAGCCCTTGCAGAACACACAGTTCAGGTCCTGAATTACACCCGAGTTGCCGTCCTTCTATTAATTGATGAGGTTGATCAAACCAGGAAGGTAGTGCTGCAAAACTGGATGGCCTTAGACATAGTAACAGCTGACCAAGGTGGCACCTGTGCCCTTATAGGGTCACAATGTTGTACATATATCCCTGACAACCACCAGAACATAATAGCAGCTTTACAAGGGGTGTTACAGGAGATTAAGGTGATTGAGTGCCTTATTGATGACCCACTACAGAGATGGTGGGCATCTCTGGGCTCTAACCTACATTGGGCCCTAAAAATAATGGGTAGTTATAGCAGGAATATTAGTGATAGGCTCTTGCTCCCTGTATTGTTGCTGTGGCCTATGGGTTCAGGGTGCCGTCATATGTGCACAGGTCCCCACTAAGAGGACTCCCTCGGCCTAGGGGATGGATTGTAAGGAACATGGCTGTACTGCAGCCAGGCAGGCATAGGCTGAGGTAAACATCCTGCATGACTCAGTGGGATTGGAGTGCAGGTGCACAATTCCATGCATTATATAACCACAGCTATGTAGCCATAACATGAGAAGGCTCATCACCTGGCTCTGAGCCACTATTGTCTGTGAGGTGTATAAATGCAGGACTGACACTGTGAAAGAGCTGCTGAATAAAGCCATGTCCCATCTACCTGCTGTCTCTTGAGTGTTCTTCCAACTCCCTGTTCCCCATCCACCCAGTCCCTTTGGACCTCAGCTGGGGCTTGAAGCTGACAATATAGTTCCTCAATACTTTTTAAAAGAATAAATGAACATATGAATGATGAAAGACAAATAACACTATTTTAGAGGTCTGAGGTATGTCTCTTGCTTGTTTCTAGGGGCTCCTCAGCATTGATTTGGCTGCGGAAATGACAGATGCGAGATAGAAAAAGGGGAGTACCAGCCAGGCTTAATGAGAGACTGATAGCTTCCTCCACCCACTTCTACCAGCACCGTGAGCAGAACAAAGTCAGAGTTTATGCCTTAAAATTAGGCCTCAGGAATGCAGGAAGGTATCCAAGTCCCTTGAAGAGCAGGAAATCTGGAACAGCCTGTGTGCTGGTTATTATCCATTAGCCACATCTCCATCTATACTCCACTCCAGAAAATTGATCTCTATGAACTTCAGACACAGGTTCCTTGATTACAGCTAACAGATGGGTGGCTAGTTAGGCAATTGGAGAGAACAATATTGGCATTTTTATGACAAGGTCTGGAGAGGTATGTGCCCATCTCAGAATGGGCACAGGGTATTAAAATAAATGTGTCTTAGGCAAAATCCAAGAGAGCCAAAAAACTGAGTGCCCAAAGTGTGAGACAGGGAAAGCCCACCCCTGAACACACATCCTCCCTGGGGAGCCTGAAAATCCAGATCATGGGAGAAGGATTTAACCTTACCTAGAGCTGAAACAAATTTAGAGAGCTGAGAGAAATATAAAAGTAGAAGAAGCAGCAGGAAGAGCCCTGCAGGCATTCCCAGACCCGAACGAAGCCAATGAAACCCATTTCTGACTTTATCTCACAGGGATCCTTTGGGAGGCTTCCAGTGGAATTGGGGAAAGACCACAGGGAGAAGGAAACTTCCAGTTGAACTTTATAATAATTTTGACTGGGCGTGAATTTTCCAGGGCAGAATCCGGGGGGTGCAGGGCAAATTGGAAGTGCAGGTATGAGCACAGAAGCCATGCCATGGAGGGGGTGAAGCCTGAAAGTCCTGTGGGGAGGCTTATAGCCTGGGGCAAATTCCCAGCCCTGCTCACCAGCTACCTGGATATAAACTCAGTGCTGTTGGGGTAGCACCACAGAAGTGAGATTGGCCTTTCTGGCTGTATGGGAGCTGGGTGAGGCCTGTCACTGCTAGCTTTCCCTCACTTCCATGGTGGCCTGTATGAGGCAGCAGAGGCAGTCATAATACCCCCGGGAATGTTAACTTTATTGGCCTGAGAAACACACCCCATCCCCCACAGCACCTGCAGAAAGCCCAAGGAGACTCTGAGCTCAGGCAGGTCTAACCCTGCCCCCACCTGATTGTCTTTCTCTACCAACCCTGGTAGCCAAAGACAAAAGACATAATCTCAAAAGATGTAAGCTCTATGGCCCCACCCACTGCCTGAGAAACCCAGTATTTATCCAGGAGACCCTAGGGCAAGCTTATATCCTCCCTATACTATCATAGCTGATGCTCTCTTGAAATCACCACCTCCTGGCTGGAGGCCAACCAACACTAACCATTACAGCAGCTCATAAAACAACAATCCTGCCCCAAGAAAGGAGAAAACAACAGCTAACCTCACCACCTGTAACATCCTGGCTAGCCAGAGGTCCTGAGTCTGTCCACACAACAACTTTACTGCCAGGACAACCAGCATTTGAGAAAACCAGCACACGAAACAAAACTACAACCAAGGTCCCACGCAAAGTCCACTTCACTCCCCTGCCACCTCCACTGGAGCAGGTGCTGGTATCCACAGCTGAGAGACCTGAAGATGGATCATATCACAGGAGTCTTTGCAGACACTCCTCAGTACCAGCCTGGGGCCCAGTATCTCCACTGGGTGGCTAGACCCAGAAGAGAAATAACAATCACTGCATTCTGGCTCTCTGGAAGCCCCATCCCTAGGGGAAGGGGGAGAGCACTATGTCAAGTGAGCATCCTCGGGATAAAAGAATCTGAACAGCAGCACTTGAACCTCAGATCTTTCCTCCGACATAGTGTACTCAAATGAGAAGAAACTAGAAAAATAATTCAGTAATATGAAAAAACAGGGTTATTTAACACTCCCCAAAGATCACACTAGCTTACCAGCAATGGATACAAACCAAGAAGAAATCTCTGAATTGCCAGAAAAATAATTCAGAAGGTTGATTATAAAGCTACTCACAGAGGCACTGGAGAAAGGTGAATACCAACTTAAATACATTTTTAAAATATTACAGGATATGGTTGGAGAAATCTCCAGAGAAATAGATAGCATAAATAAAAAAAAATCACAACTTCTGGAAATAAAAGACACACTTATATAAATGCAATATACACTGAAAAGTTGACAATAGAATTGAACAAATAGGAAAAAGAACTTCAGAGCTCAAAGACAAGGCTTTCAAATTAACCCAATCTGACAATGAAAAGAAAAAAGAATTTAAAAAAAAATGAACAAAGTCTCCAAGAAATTTGGGATTATGTTAAATGACCAAACCTAAGATTAATTGGTGTTCTCGAGGAAGAAGAGAAATCTAAGTCTGGAAAACTTATTTTAGGGAATAATTTAGGAAAACTTCCCTGGCCTTGCTAGAGATTTAGACATCCACATATAAGAAGCTCAAAGAGTACCCAGGTTATCTAAAGTCAAGATGAAGGAAAGAATCTTAAGAGCTGTGATGCAAAAGCATCAGGTAAGCTATAAAGGAAAATCTATCAGATTAACAGCAGATTTATCAGCAGAAGCCCTACAAGCTAGAAGGGATTGGGGTCCTATCTTTAGCCTCCTTAAACAAAACAACCATCAGCCAAGAATTTTGTATCCAACAAAATTAAGCTTCATAAATAAAAGAAAAATACAGTCTTTTCCAGGCAAGCAAATGCTAGGAGAATTTGCCACTACCAAGCCAGAACTATAAGAACTACTAAAAGGAGCTCTAAATCTTGAAACAAAACCTTGAAATTCGCCTTGAAATTAGAGCATAAATCTTACGGAACCTATAAAACAATAACACAATTAAAAAACGAAAGTATTCAGGCAACAATTAGCATAATGAATAGAATAGTGCCTCACATCTCAATACTAATGCTGAATGCAAATGACCTAAATGCACCACTTAAAATATACAGAATGGCAGAATGGATAATAATTCACCAACCAAGTGTCTACTGTCTTCAAGAGACTCACCTAATACATAAGCACTCACATAAAGTAAAGAGGTGGAAAAAGATATTCCATGCAAATAGACACCACAACCTAGCAGGAGTAGCTATACATATATTTGACAAAACAGACTTTAAAGCAACAACAATTAAAAAGACAAAGAGGGACATTATATAATGATAAAAGGATTAGTCCAACAGGAAAATATCACAGTCCTACATATCTATGCACCTAACACTGGAGCTCCCAAATTTATAAACAATTACTACTAAACCTAAGAAATGAGATAAACAGCAACACAATAATAGTGGGGAACTTTAATACTCCACTGACAGCCTGGACAGGTCATCAAGACAGAAAGTCAACAAAGAAAGAATATAAACTATACCCTAAAACAAATGGACTTATACGTACAGATCATTCCACCCAACAACTGCAGAATATACATTCTTTTCATCAGCACATAGAACATTCTTCAAGATAGACCATATGATAGGCCACAAAACAAGTCTCAATACATTCAAGAAAAATAAAATTATATCAAGTACTCTGTCAGACCACAGACCAGAGCAGAAGTGAATGAAATTGAAACAAAAAAATACCAAAAGATAAATGAAACAAAAAGTTAGTTCTTTGAATAAACAAAATTGATAGACCATTAACAAGATTAATCAATAAGAGAGAAAATCCAAATAAACTCAATTAGAAACAAAATGGGAGATATTACAACTGCAACCACGGAAATAAAAAAGATAATTCAAGGCTACTATGAACACCTTTACACACACAAACTAGAAAAGTTAGAGGAAATGGATAAATTCCTGGAAATATACAGCTCTTCTAGATTAAAACAGGAAGCCATAGAAACTCTGAACAGACAAATAAGAAGCAGCAAGATTAAAATGGAAATTTAAAAATTGCCAACAAAAAAGTTCATAACCAGATGGATTCACACCTGAATTCTATCAGATATTCAAAGAAGAATTGTTACCAATCCTGTTGACACCATTCCAAAAGATAGAGAAAGAGGGAATTCTCACTTAATTATTCTATGAAGCCAGTATTATCCTAATACCAAAACCAGGAAAGGACATAACAAAAAAAAAGAAAACTGCAGACCAATGTCCCTGATGAACACTGATGCAAAAATCCTCAACAAAATACTAGCTAACCGAATCCAACAGCATATCAAAAAGATAATATACCATGATCAAGTGGGTTTTATACCAGGAATACAGTAATGGTTTAACATACACAAGTCAATAAATGTGATACACCACATAAACAGAATTAAAAATAAAAATCCCATGATCATCTCAACAGATGCAGAAAAAGCATTTGACAAAATCCAGCATCTCTTTATGATTAAAACCCACAGCAAAATTGGCATAGAAGGGACATATCTTATGGTAATAAAAGCCATCTATGAAAAACCTACAGCCGAAATTATACTGAACAGGGAAAAGTTGAAAGCATTGCCCCTGAGAACTGGAACAAGACAAGGATGCCCACTTTCACCACTTCTATTCAACATACTCCTGGAAGTCCTAGCCAGTACAATCAGACAAGAAAAAGAAATAAAGGGCATCCAAATTAGCAAGAAGAAACCAAACAGTTGCTGTTCATCAATAATATGATCAAATACCTAGAAAACACTAAAGACTCATCCAAAAAGCTCCTAGAACTGATCAATGAATTCAGTAAAGTTTCAAAATACAAAATCGATATACACAAATCAGAAGCACTGCTATACACCTACAGTGACCCAGCTGAGAATCAAATTAAGAACTCAATCTCTTTTATAATAGCTGCAAAAATAATAAAATACTTGGGAATATACCTAACCGAAGAGGTGAAAGACCTCTACAAGGAAAAGTACAAAACACTGCTGAAAGAAACAATAGATGACACAAACAAATGGAAACACTTCCCAATATCATGGATGGGTAGAATCAATATTGTGAAAATGACCATACTGCCAAAAGCAATCTACAAATTCAGTGCAGTTCCCATCAAAATACCATTACCATTCTCAGAACTAGAAAAAAAAATCCTGAAATTCATATAAAAAATGCCTGCATAGCCAAAGCAAGACTAAGCAAAAAGAACAAATCTGGAGGCATCACGTTACCTGACTTCAAACCATACTACAAGGTTCTCATCTCTCACCTTATACAAAAATCAACTCAAGATGGATCAAAGACTGAAATCTAAGACCTGAAACCCTAAAGATTCTAGAAAATAGCATCGGAAAAAGCTCTTCTAGCCATTGGCCTAGGTAAAGGCTTCATGACCAAGAACCCAAAACCAAATGCAACAGAAACAAAGATAAATAGATGGGACTTAATTAAACTCAAAAGCATTTGCACAGCAAAAGAAATAATCAGCAGAGTTAACAGACAACCCGCAGAGTAGGAGAAAATCTTTGCAAACTATGCATCTGACAAAGGGCTAATATCCAGAATCTATGAGGAACTCAAACAAATCAGTAAGAGAAAAAACCAAACAGTCCTATCAAAATTGGGATAAGGAAATGAATAGACACTTTCCAAAAGAAGATATACACATGGCCAACAAACATATGGAAAAACATATGAAAATATGCTCAACATCACTAATGATAGGGGAAATGCAAATCAAAACCACAATACGATGCCACCTTTTCCTACAAGAATGGCCATAATAAAAAAAAATTTTAAAAAAAAGAGATGCTGTTGGAGATGTGGTGAAAAGCGAACACTTTTATACTGCTGGTGGGAATGTAAACTGGTACAATCAATATGGAAAACAGTGTGGAGATTCCTTAAAGAACTAAAAGTAGATCTATGATTTGATCCAACAATCCCACTTCTGGGTATCTACCCAAAGAAAAATAAGTCATTATACGAAAAAGATACATGCACATAGATGTTTATAGCAGCACAATTCACAATTGCAAAAATATGGAAGCAGCCCAAATGCCCACCAATCAACAAGTGGATGAAGAAATGCTGGTATATACATACCATGGAATACTACTCAGCCATAAAAAGGAATGAAATTATGGTACTTATACATGTAACCAAACATCACTTGTTCCCCAAAACCTATTGAAATTATACACACACACACACACACACACACACACACACACACACACACACACATATATATATATGTCTTACACGTGTTCTTGCCAAAGAGACTTGCCACTCCAGAGGAGGCCCCTGATAACCTGGTAGGCAAGATGAGACTTTCCCCAGCTACATCAATATTTGTTCAATAAGCTTGTGTACAAAGTGGCCACAGTGGCATGGATGAAGGCTATGAATGGGCTCCATAACATGGCCTTCTGCTCACCAGGCTTGACTTGGATACTGTCACTACAGGGTGACAAGCCTGTCAACAGAAGAGGCCAATGCTGATCTCCAACATGGTACCTCTCACTTGGAATGCTGATGTGTCCAGAGTTCGTTCATTCCGGGGGGTTCTTGGTCTTGCTGACTTCAAGAATGAAGCCACAGGTCTTCGTGGTGTGTGTTATAACTCTTAAAGGTGGCACAGACCCAAACAGTGAGCAGCAGCAAGATTTACTGTGAAGAGCAAAAGAACAAAGCTTCCACAGCCTGGAAGGGGACCCGAGCAGGTTGCCAGTGTTTATTCCCTTATTTGTCACCGCCCACGTTCTGCTGATTGGTCCATTTTACAGAGCTCTGATTGGTCCACTTTACAAACCTCTAGCTAGCCACAGAGCACTGATTGGTGTGTTTTTACAGAGCACTGATTGGCGCATTTTACAAACCTCTAGCTAGCCACAGAGTGCTGATTGGTGCATTTTAAAATCCTCTTGTAAGACAGAAAAGTTCTCTGGGTCCCCACTCGACGCAGATGTCCAGCTGGCTTCACCTCTCACTGAGTTAATCACCTAATGTCAGGTTTGTTCTGTACCATCATGAAGGAAGCAGAAATTTGTCTCTGTGGGAACAAACATTTTTCTGAGCACTGATTTGCCTTTCAAATCCACAGCACTTCTTCCACTCCTACCATTTATGGATTTAGGGAATATTTTATTCTCCATCTTGTTATCACCCACAACATTGCCTCTTTTGACCAGAGAATTAATTTTGCAGCAAAAGTGGAGTCATTGTATTTTTCCTGTGGAATTCACTAGTGTTAACATGTGTCCCCTCACTCAGAGGCCTAATAGAAGATGAGACGGCCTATTGGAGACTCAGTGATAATGCCAGCAGGGAGATAACACTCTGCAAAATTGAGGTGCTGATCTATAGGATGCAGTATATGTTTTAAAACAGCATATAAACAGAACCAAAGACAAAAACCACATGATTATCTCAATAGATACAGAAAAGGCCTTTGACAAAATTCAACAGCCCTTCATGCTAAAAACTCTAAATAAATTCGGTATCGATGGGACATATCTCAAAATAATAAGAGCTATTTATGACAAACCCACAGCCAATATCATATTGAATGGGCAAAAACTGGAAGCATTCCCTTTGAAAACTGGCACAAGACAGGGATGCCCTCTCTCACCAATCCTATTCAACATAGTGTTGGAAGTTCTGGCCAGGGCAATCGGGCAGGAAAAAGAAATAAAGCGTATTCAATTAGGAAAAGAGGAAGTCAAATTGTCCTTGTTTGCAGATGACATGATTGTATATTTAGAAAACCCCATCATCTCAGCCCCAAATCTCCTTAAGCTGATAAGCAACTTCAGCAAAGTCTCAGGATACAAAATCAATGTGCAAAAATCACAAGCATTCTTATACACCAATAACAGACAAACAGAGAGCCAAATCATGAGTGAACTCCCATTCACAATTGCTTCAAAGAGAATAAAATACCTAGGAATCCGACTTACAAGGGATGTGAAGGACCTCTTCAAGGAGAACTACAAACCACTGCTCAGCGAAATAAAAGAAGACACAAACAAATGGAAGAACATTCCATGCTCATGGATAGGAAGAATCAATATCGTGAAAATGGCCATACTGCCCAAGGTAATTTATAGATTCAATGCTATCCCCATCAAGCTACCAATGACTTTCTTCTCAGAATTGCAAAAAACTACTTTAAAGTTCATATGGAACCAAAAAAGAGCCTGCATTTCCAAGACAATCCTAAGCCAAAAGAACAAAACTGGAGGCATCATGCTACCTGACTTCAAACTATACTAAAAGGCTACAGTAACCAAAACAGCATGGTACTGGTACCAAAACAGGATATAGACCAATGGAACAGAACAGAACCCTCAGAAATAATACTGCACATCTACAACCATCTGATCTTTGACAAACCTGACAAAAACAAGAAATGGGGAAAGGATTCCCTATTTAATAAATGGTGCTGGGAAAACTGGCTAGACATAGAAAGCTAAAACTGGATCCCTTCCTTTCACCTTATACAAAAATTAATTCAAGATGGATTGAAGACTTAAATGTTAGACCTAAACCATAAAAACACTAGAAGAAAACCTAGGCAATACCATTCAGGACATAGGCATGGGCAAGGACTTCATGTCTAAAACACCAAAAGCAATGGTTACAAAAGCCAAAATTGACAAATGGGATCTAATTAAACTAAAGAGCTTCTGCACAGCAAAAGAAACTACCATCAAAGAGAACAGACAACCTAGAGAATGGGAAAAAATTTTTGCAATCTACTCATCTGACAAAGGGCTAATATCCAGAATCTACAAAGAACCCAAACAAATTTACAAGAAAAAAACAAACAACCCCATCAAAAAGTGGGCAAAGGATATGAACAGACACTTCTCAAAAGAAGACGTTTATACAGCCAACAGACACATGAAAAAATGCTCATCATCACTGGCCATCAGAGAAATGTAAATCAAAACCACAATGAGATACCATCTCACACCAGTTAGAATGGCAGTCATTAAAAAGTCAGGAAACAACAGGTGCTGGAGAGGATGTGGAGAAATAGGAACACTTTTACACTGTTGGTGGGACTGTAAACTAGTTCAACCACTGTGGAAGTTAGTGTGGCGATTCCTCAGGGATCTAGAACTAGAAATACCATTTGACCCAGCCATCTTATTACTGGGTATATACCCAAAGGATTATAAATCATGCTGCTATAAAGACACATGTGCACGTATGTTTATTGTGGCACTATTCACAATAGCAAAGACTTGGAACCAACCCAAATGTCCAACAATGATAGACTGGATTAAGAAAATGTGGTACATATACACCATGGAATACTATGCAGCCATAAAAAAGTATGAGTTTATGTCCTTTGTAGGGACATGGATGAAGCTGGAAACCATCATTCTCAGCAAACTATCACAAGGACAAAAAGCCAAACACTGCATGTTCTCACTCATAGGTGGGAATTGAACAATGAGAACACTGGCACAGGAAGGGGAACATCACACACCGGGGCCTATCGTGGGGTTTGGGGAGCGGGGAGGGATAGCATTTGGAGATATACCTAATGTAAATGACGAGTTAATGGGTGCAGCACACCAACATGGCACATGTATACATATGTAACAAACCTGCACGTTGTGCACATGAACTTAAAGTATAATAAAACTTAAAGAACTTAAAGTATAATAAAAAATAAATAAATAAATAAATAAAACATTAGTCAAGATACGGTGATTTTCCATAGCCAGAATACACAGGTCTGGGAACCAAAGGGAATAAATAAAAATGACCTCAATCACTATTATACATTACATAAGTGTGCTTCCTCTCTCTCAAGCCTTCAGGTTAATGGGTTTGGAAGTGCCAGTACCCAAGGGAAGAATATTTCCACCAGAAAATAGTGGTAATGGTTCTCATTGTCAGGAGATTAGCTGAGCTGGGAGAGCCAGCTGAGCTGCCAGGTGTCATTGTAGCCAATTACAGTAACAAGTTACAAATGAGTTAAGCCTCTAATCACTTACTAAGATGATATTAGCAAGAGTCTAAACCAGAGTGCCAACTCCTTGTTTTATTTCCTCCTATGGAATGGCAGACAAGTTGAGGGCCCAGTGGATCAGTGCGGATGTGGGAGTCATCTCACTATTGAAGGAGCCCTAAATAAAAGGCTCCAGTAGTTTTATGGGCCCTGGAATGGGGAATGGGAGAAAGAAGAGAGCTCAGAGTGAAAAAGTACTAGGTCCTGAGTCAGGGTGTGAAGTGTCTTCAAGGTTTTCCCCTCCTCCTCCCATAAGAAGGTCTCAGCAGAGATGCCTGAGAAAGGCCTCTGCCCAAGGCCTCAGATAGAGAGTCCAGGAGTTAAGCTGCCCAGGCTAGGAAAATAAATACATAAAGATCATGACTGGCTAGAAGGATCTAAGGCCTTGACTCCAACTCTGTTTCTGTGCACCAAGTCTATAGTGAACAGGGAAGATTTTGATCTGCCAAGTAAACTCTTTGTAATCACCTATGGTCAGGCCTGAAATATCACACGTAGGTTTTTAAGCAAGAGCTGATGAATTAGAAGTTGACACTGCCTACTGATCATTTCAGGTTCCCCAACATGCTGAACCAAACGGTAGAGAAACAGGTGACCATACTGGGTGGGGTGATTGGTCCTGATTGCCAAGATAAAATTGAGTTACTGTTACACACTAGCAGCCAGGAGGACTGAAAATGGACCCAGGTGATTCACTGAGGTCCTTCTAGCATTCCCATTGTCAATAACAAAAGTTAATATAAGACTGAGGCAATTCAATAAGAGTGAACCATTAAGGACTTAGACCCCTGTGGGAATGAAGCTTTGGGTCATCATGCCATGTAAAAATCCTTGCAGATATCAGAGAGGAGAAAGAAGGTGGAATGGGTACGTAAACAAGGCAGATAACAATTTATCAATAGAGGCCTGATGATCAGCTACACAAAAGAGAACTATGGTAGCCATGTGTTTTGTATGAATTATTTCCCTCCCTTCATCCTGGTTCATTACAGGAAGAGTATCAGGTCCCCTTAATATTTCTAACTTCGTGAAGTGTGTTCTAGGCAGGAATATGAATAAAGATATATGAACTTGTGATACATTGGCTAATGGGTCTTTGTTTTGAGGATAGGAGTTTCTTCATCTAGGCAAAAGATGAGACTAGGTGCTTCAAGGCAAAGTGGGCATGTAGGGTTTATTTCCAATTTTCCCACACCAAAATCCATCATCCACCCTTCTCTGTTCTTCTCTGTACCCCCATGAGACTGCCTCACCTAGACTCCCTAGCTTCTGGTTGAGTTTGGCCAATTCGAGCAACAGTAAGAGATAAGAGGGTGAGAGGAAAGAGGTTGGGATACTGACTCTCTCCTCACCTAGTCCCCACAGTGCCATGGATTTTCAGGGGCTGCTTTCCTTTACCCATGGCCCAACAGGGTAGCCCCTGTTCTATGAGTTTAACTCTCACTGAGCTGTAGTAATGATGTTATTACTCTTACCCCTTTAGGGCTTAGAGATGTAACAGCTTCTCATTGTTGCTAGCCTCTGAGTGCCCCACTACTCAGGCATTGAAGAGTGTCAGTTCCCTTAACCTTCCCCATACTTTTATACATAGTTCCTTCATTAAATTCCTTTCAGTTAAACCCTTTTGCATATGCTCTCTCTTTGCTCTAGAATTCTAGCAAACACACATGAGGATGAGGATTTCTGTGATGTGAGATTTTATGGAGAGATAGGTTTATGGGAAGTTCTAAGATAAGGAAAGTAAAGTTGGAGAGGAATAGATGTCTAGAGAATAATGGCTAAAATCCCTCACAATATTTCTTTTCTAAACTTCAAAAAGAATGTCACTACTTAGCTTTTTTTCTGGACAGCCATAGGCTAGGCTGGGAATAGTGGCTGGAGATTCCTAGAACTCTAGGCTTGCAAGCCCCTTTCTTGTTCATGGGTGGAAAAGTTGGAGTAACCTAACCCATCAGAGGGAGACTGTAATACTCTCTTTCTTTATTCTAGCCTCCAATATCTTTTGTGGTCTCATCCTTGTTTGCCTTTCTTTGATTATCTGATGAAAATCAATCTAAATTATTTTACTGACATCATTGCTATTCCAGTTACAAGAAATTATCCAAGGAAGTTAAATCAGTAAATTTCAAAGGTGAAACTCCCAGTGCTCCTTACATTATAACTCTCTCACTGGGTACAAATTTCAGTTTTTGTGGTGGAAAAGAAACAATGCTTAGTCCTAATGCCCCTTCCCAATAAACTAGTTATACAACTTTGGGAACATTTTCTAATGTATATGAGCTTCATATCGGACTTGTATACCTCTTGCGGTTATTATAGGCTAATGAATATAAATCTTAGATAGGCCAAAAGTGAAAATGCCAAATGCACCCTTAGACTCCTTCTTAGAGGGTATCAGCTACCACCTACTGTATAGCCAGTAGTTATATGAGATATTCAGTAAATAAATTTATTGAGTACATGTTATATGCCTGGCACTGTGCAGAGCAAGTTATGCACATACCTCTCAAGAAATGAACAAGATATCCAAATGTGAACCCATTTTAAAATTCTTTTGGCTGGATTGTTTTGAAGCAATTGCCAGATTCTTGGCCATATTCTTCCTCACTGGGACTCTTGGTCTCACTTTTACATTGAAAAGGCTTAACTACACATTCTAAGCTTATCACAGATGATAACTTATTCCCAGATAACTGGATCTATAATATACCTCCTCCAACATAAATTCATATCATTAAAAGGATTCCAGAAGATCTGATATATACATATCTAGATATGTATATATCATATATATATACAGGTATATACACCTATATATGTATCAGGTGCCCATCTCATGCACACACACATCTTTCCACTCAGCGATGATTATTATGATTAAAATTTACTGATGACTTATCATGTGTTCAATGTCATTCATTATGCTAGGTGTAGTTTACATATTATTTCATTTAATCCTTATAAGCAGCCTATGTAGTAATTCTGATTCTCATATTTTGCAGATAAGACTTAGTTTAAATGATTCACCCAAGGACACATAGATATAGTAAATGGTGGAGGTGGGATTTGAATTCAGTTTTGTCTGACTCCAAAAGGTGTCCCTGAACACCTTGCTCTACTTCATTTAATAGATGTGGCTGTGTTCCTTATCATATGACCTTCATCCTTCACTGAGCTATGGTTTGGGTAAGGTTTGTTTATCCCTACCAAAAGTTGTGTTGAAATTTGATCTTCAGTATGGCGGTGTTGGGAGGTGGGGCCAAGTGGGAGGTGTCTGCATCATGGTGGCAGATCCCTCATGAATGGCTTAGTGCCATTCTCAGAGTAGCGATTAAGTTTTCACTCTGACAGGACAGAATTCGTTCTTGTGGCAATGGATTCGTTTCCTTGAAAGTGCATTGTTTTAAAACTAAAATGCCCTTCAGGTTTTGCCTCCTCCCGTGTGTCCACTTCCTCTTTGACTTTCTCTGACATGTTATCATGTAGCACAAAAAGCCCTAACTAGAAGCCAAGCAGATGCCAGCACCTCACTTCTTGAACTTCTCAGTTGATAGAACCATGAGCTAAATAGACACGTTTTTTGTATAAACTACCCAATCTCAGGTGTTCTGTTATAGCAACACTAAACAGACTAATGCAGGGTATATGAAAAAATGCTCAACAGAGAAATCAGAGCAATGCAAATCAAAATCACAATGAAATATTATCTCTTTATCTCTCTCCTGTTAGAATGTTTTTTATAAAAAGGCAGGCAATAATAGATGCTGGTGAGGATGTGGAGAAAAGGCAATCCTTGTACACTGTTGGTGGGAATGTAAATTAGTACAATCACTATGGAAAATTTTACAGAGGTTCCTAAAAATAAAAATGGAACTACCATATGATCCAGCAATCCCGCTACTGGGTATATATCCAAAGGAAAAGAAATCAGTATATCAGATATGTCTGTACTCCTGTGTTCATTGCAGCATTATTCACAATAGCTAAGATATGGAATTAGCCTGAGTGTCCATCAACAGATTAACGGATAAAGACAATGTGGTATATATACACAATGAAATAATATTTGGCCATAAGAAGAAAATTCTGTCATTCACAATAATATGGAAGAACCTGGAGGACAACATGTTAAGTGAAATTAGGCACAGAAAGACACATACTGCATGATCTCACACATATGTGTAATCTAAATAAGTTGATCTCATAGAAATAGAGAGTAGAATGATGGTTACCAGAGGCTGTGCTGATTGGGAGGGATGGGGAGAGGTTGGTCAAAGGATACAAAATTATAGTTAGGTAGGAGAAATAAATTCAACAGATCTACTTTCAGCATGGTGACTATATTTAAAGATGATGTATTCTTTATTTTTTTAACTTTTATTTTAGATATGGGGGCAGATTAGCAGGTTTGTTAATGGCAGTGAGCATATTACCCAGTAGGTAATTTTTTCAACTCATGCCCCCCGCTCCCTAATTTCCTCCCAACTCCAGCAGTCTGCAGTATCTATTGTTCCCATGCTTATGTCCAGGGGTGCTCAATGTCTAGCCCCCACTTGTACATTAGAACATGCAGTATTCAATTGTCTAATTGTGCATTAATTTGCTTAAGATTATGTCCTCCAGCTGCGTCCGTATTGCTACTAAGGACATGATTTCATTCTTTTATATGGCTGTGTAGTATTCCATTGTGTATATGTACCACATTTTCTTCATACAATCCACCATTGATGGGCACCTAGGTTGAATCCATGTTTTTGCTATCATGAATAGCACAACAATGAACACATAAGTGCATGTGTCTTTTCAGTATAATGATCTATTTTCCTTTGGGTGTATACCCAGTAATGGGATTGTTGAGTTGAATAGTAGCTCTGCTGTAAGCTATTTGAGAAATCTCCAAATTGCTTTCCACAGTGGCTGAACAAATTTACATTCCTGCCAACAGTGTATAAGTGTCCGCTTTCTCCACAGCTACACCAGCATCTATTTTTCTGACTTTTTAAATAGCCATTCTGACTGGAGTGAGATGGTATCTCCTTGTGGTTTTGATTTGCATTTCTCTGATGATTACTGATATTGAGCACTTGTTTCATATGTTTTTTGGTCACTTGTATGTCTTCTTTTAAGAAGTGTCTGTCCCTGTTCTTTGCCCATTTTTTTTCATGATGTTATTTGATTTTGCTTGTTGATTTGTTTAAGTTTCTTATAGATTCTGGACACTAGCCTGTTGTCAGATGCATAGTTTGTGAGTATTTTCTCCCATTCTGTAGGTCATCCGTTAACTCTGTTGATAGTTTCTTTTGCTGAGCAGAAGTTCCTTAGTTTAATTAGGTCCCACTTGTCAATTTTTGCTTCTGTTGTGATTGCTTTTGGGGACTTAGCCAAAAATTCTTTGCCAAGGCTGATGTTGAGAAGAATATTTTCTACGTTGTCTTCTGTGGTTTTTATAGTTTGAGGCATTACCTATAAATCTTTAATCCATCTTGAGTTAATTTTGCATATGATGAAAGGTAAAGGTCCAGTTTCATTCTTCTGCATATGGCTAGCCAGTTACCCAGCATCATTTTTTCAATAGCAGGTCCTTTCCCTATTGCTTGGTTTTGTTGGCCTTGTGGAAGATCTGATGGTTGTAGGTGTGCATCTTTATTTCTGAGTTTTCTATTCTGTTCCATTTGTCTATGTGTCTGTTATTGTACTAGTACCACGCTGTTGTGGTTACTGTAGCCTTATAGTGTATTTTGAAGCTGAGTAGTTCTATTCTTGAAAAAATGCTAAAAGAGGCCGGGCACCATGGCTCATGCCTGTAATCCCAGCACTTTGGGAGGCCGAGGTGGGTGGATCACTTGAGGTCAAGAGTTTGAGACCAGCTTGACCAACATGGTGAAACCCTGTCTCTACTAAAAATACAAAATTAGCCAAGCATGGTGGCGCATGCCTGTAATCCCAGCTATTCGGGAGGCTGAGGCAGGAAAATCGCTTGAACCCAGGAGGCAGAAGTTGCAGTGAGCCAAGATCACACCATTGCACTCCAGCCTGGGTGACAAGAGAGAAACTCCAACTCAAAAAAAAAAAAAAAGTGCTAAAAGAGTGGATAAGTATTCTTATCACAAAATGATAACTATGTGAGGCAATATGTTAATTAATTAGATTTAACCATTCCACAATATATATATTTCAAAACATCATATTGTTCAAGAAAAATATCTGCACTGCGAAGTTTTTTACAGCACTATATTATCTATCAATTTACAAATAAATACATTTGAACATTCTACCTAAAAGTTCTACTCATCAAAGATTAATTTCTATGAAATGACTAAAACAGATACATATTTGTCACTTTTTCTCAAAAAGTTAAATTTGGTTTGTCATTCTCTGTGACCTGGGAAATGTTATAAAAATTGGATGAGCTAGCTCCAGCATTTTCACAGTTCTCAACTGTGAAAGCATAAATAAAAAAGAGTATTTTCTTCATGTATTGTTGAAATGAAGCATGTAAATGCAGAGAGAGTAAGCAAACTACTTCAAGACCCTTTCAAGCAACCAAAAAAGGACCCAAGTAGTTAATTCCATTCTAAGGAAAAGAGTGAGGCAGTTGCTAACCAGAGACCACAGGCTGACCCAGAGCAGAGACTCCAATGCCTCTGGCTCTGCCAAAAGCAGCAGAGGTAGCACATTGGAAGAGAATATTCCACCTACATTGGAGTGCAGCAAATACAGTGACCTCACAGTGCCATTGTCATGCATACCAACACACACTCACACCTTTTTACACCTGAACATAGATTTTCAGTAAATTCAACACTAAAAGTATGAAGGAAAGTTCAATGGATAAAGAATGGCCCAGAGACTTCAATTTCCCTTTATGACATACTAGATTATTCAAACAACCTTCCAACACTAAACAACAAAAGATTAATAACAAATATTTTTTAGCTTTTTGAAGATGTGATAACAGAGTAAAGAATTACAAGGTCAAAATCTAAAGGGAAAAAGAAATACACAAGTTTATAAAGAGGTAAACTGAGACCACTTTTGCTAAAGGCATATGCCAATCTTCTCTATTTTTAACTTGGGTTTTCTGAGGAGGCCAAAGGTCAAAACACAGGGCCCACCCAAAGTGGGAGACATCAGACAGAATAATCTTTTTACTTTAAACTTGGGTTTCAAAGGGCCGCCTCCTCAGTGTAAAGATGAACCATGTGTAAACCTACCACTTTACCCCCGAGATCACTGTAAAGAAAGTTGCCTTAGTACTAAGGGGGAATTCACCCTCAGAAGTAGTAATCATAAGCTAATATTAATAAAGATTCAAAGCCCAACTGGCCAAAGTCTGCATGATCCCAAACACCAAAAGTCATGAACTGAAATTAAAATGGTTCCAGGCTGCTAGTGACCCTGGTGCCTGGCAGAAGCAAATGCAATCCTACTCTTGAGAAAAGCTTCACTGCCATAGACATTAAACAATTTCTATAAATAATTTTTAAAGGACAAGAATTAGAACACAACTTAAAAAAACTAAAGAAATAAGGAATAATGAGAATGATTAAATAGTAAAAGCAAACAGTAGAAACAGACCTGAAAGGCATTAGATATTAGAATTATAGAACAAGTCTATAAAACAGCTATATTTCATATGCCTAAAAGTGCAAGTTTGAAAATACATACAGGAAATAGGAAGCCATAGAAAAGCAGATGTTTTAAAAGATAAATAAGCCTTCTAAAAATAGACAAAATATGGAAAATACAAAAAAAGGCTGTAAAAAACACAGAGGCTAGTGGAATAAGTGGGGGAGGGTTGGAAGAAAAAGAAAGAAAGGAAGGCAAGAAGGAGAGAAGGAAGGAGGAAGGAAAGAAGAAAGGAAGGAAGAATATTGAAATAAATGAGGAGGTGTACTATGTTCACAGAATAGAAGACTCTCATTGTAATATATTAATTTTCTCAAAGCCAATCTATAGATTATGAGAGGATTTGGTATATTGGATATCAACACTTGTTATAAAACTACAGTAATTGAGACAGCATAGCGTGAATACACAGAGAAATAAATAAGACAAGGTGATCAGAATAGAAAGCCTAGAAATAGACCCACACACATATGGATTCTTTTTTATGTAAAGGTGACATTATACAGCACTGGAGAAAGAATAGCCTTTCCAATAAATGACATTGAATCAATAGGATGTATATCTGCAAAAAAGATGAAATTGGGCCTGTTCCTCATTTTATACATGAAAATAAATTAATTGTATCTTGTAGAGCTAAATATGAATGACAAAACATTAAACCTTTTAGAAATTAATGTAGGAGAGTATATTTATAACCTGAAGATAGAAAAAAAATTGTAAATAGGACACTAAAATCAATAAGCAATAAAGGAAAATTTTATTAAGTTGGAGTACATTAAATAAATAATTTTTATCCAAAGACTTCATGAAAAGAGAGAAAAGGCAAGCAATGCTTTCTTCTTTGCTTTTTATACTTCACTATGCATGTAGTAGAGTGTTTATTAAAAATATAAATCAGATCCCATCACTCCTCACTTACAGCCTTCCAAACTTCTTACGCTAGCCAACACTTTGTCCAGTATCACTCTCCCTTGTCCATTATAATTCAGCTACACTCCAAATTCCTTTCCTATCTCTGGAACATCACACATACTGTCTTTCTTCTACTCCTCAAATCCTTCTTTCCTTCAAATTCTTCAGGTATCAGCCTAAATGCCTCCTCCTTAAAAAAACTGTGTTTGACCAACTATTATGAAGTCTATTTCTACATTATTGTATCTTAGAACACCCTTGCTTTTTCTTTCATAGTACTTATAATGTATTTTCATTATATTAATCAGATATTTTACTTGTCCACTGAATTTCTGCCCTATTAGACCTAGATTCCAAAAATGTGTTGAACATGAATGGATAGACAGATGGATGACTGAACAATTCAGAATTTGCTTTTTACATTTGGTGAAAAGTCTCCATTTCCAGACTCCAAATCCAATAATTTTATTTCACCAAGTATCTTTTCTGGTAGGCAAAGGATTAGTCATTTTTCTATCCACTCACTGATTCAGTCATACATTCAACAAGCGTTTTAGAAGAGGCTATTTGGGTAAGTGGATGGTGGTTAAGCCATTGAATGACCACATTTATGAATGAAAAGAGAAACACAAGGGTATGGTGAGATTCTTATACACTTTAAGGACCCATAGAAATATGATTTGAGGGAGAAGTTTTCTGTATTTCAGTTGTGACTTTCCTTGCAGTTGTAATAGTGAGATAGTAACATGCTGTGTAATGTCAACTACCTTTTGTTCCAAAATTTGCAAATGAGTCATCAGTTATTTCTGTCAAGTTTTCTCAAGTATCATATAACAGCTGCATTTTGGAAATTACATTGTTTACTGAGTTAACTATTATATCTTGTGGTTGTCTGAAAGCGTGAACAATTTTGGCAACATCTTCCAAATATACTACCTCTTTAGTAGGCATAGGAAACAATTAAGAGAAATTAAAATGTCTGGTGGTTATAAAACATGGCTGCAAATTATTTGACACTCTTCTCATTGAGTGATGGAGTCCATGCCCCCTCCGTTTGAATCTGAGTGGGCTGTGACTTCTTTGATAATTAGAATACGTCAGAAGTGACATTGTGTGACTTCCAAGACCCGTTTATGAAAGGCTAGACCAATCCTTCCTAGTTCTCTTGGAACATTTACTCTCTTTGAAAGCATCATCTCAGGATGCTCTCTTTCAGAAGACAGCTGTCATATTGTAAGAGGCCCCAGTCATATGGCAGGCTACATGTAGGTACTCTGGTCAACAATTTCGGCTGAGTCCAGCCTTCAAGACATCATAGCCTAGGCATTAGATAAATGAGGGAAGAACCCTCCAAGTCATTCCAGTCTTCAGCTATTCAAATTATCCCGGTCATATGTGTTCCCAGCTGAGGCCCCACAACACATGGAACAATCCCCACAGTGTTCTGTCCAAATTCTTGACTCAAGAATCCTTGAGTATAATAAATCAATGGTTATTGGTTTTGACACTAAATTCAGAGTACTTTGTTGTGTAGCAATAATAATTGAAAAAAGGTGATGAAATGAAAATTTTGGCTGAAGCACTGAAAAGTGGCAACATCTTAAATATGGAATTTTAAAAGATAAATAAATAAATAAATAAATAAATAAATAAATAAATGCATTGTAAAAAGATTACAAAGCAGGGTGGGAATGATAGTTTGGAGGCAATAGTCTCATCTTTCAAGGATAAATTATTGGACAATGTCCCTGGGTTATAGGATTGTTCATATTTGATCCATAATTTAGGAAGGATCAAACACTCTATTAGTTTAATTATTTAAAGGTTAGTGTTCTCACATCCTCAGGCATCTCTAACATAGTAATCAGTATAGAAGTAAAAAAATATGTAGCCATAAAGAACAACAAAAACAACAAATAAAATAGATTGGTGGATAAATAGAAGAATGAATAGATAGGTAGATACAGCAAGCATGGTGATAAAATAAGTGTAGTAAAAGGTTAATTGTAGAATATGGGCATATGGAGGTATATTATATCTATAGCTGTGTAACAAATAATTCCAAAAGTTAGTGCTTTCAAACAGAAAACTTTCATCACCTCAAAATTTCTGTGGGTCAGAAATATGAGTATAGTTTAGCTTATCTTCTGGCTCTGTCTCTCAAAAGGGCTGCAATCAAGGTGTCACTGCTGCTGCAGTCATTTTAAAGCTTGACAGTAGTAGATCTGTTTCTAAGTTCAAGAGGTTGTTGACAGGGTTCAATGTCTTGCAGAATGTTGGCCAGGGCCTTTCTTGGTTCTTTGTCATAAGGGCTTCTCTACAGGTCTACAGGACAGTTTACAACATGGCAGCTGGCTCCCTTCAGAGTGAGTCAGCAAGAGGACAAAATAATGCTAGCAAGATAGAAGTTACAGTCTTCTGTAGCCAAAATGTCACTCTCATATCATCAAGATGAACTTATATTTACTCTTAAAAAGTCAACGAAGCAAGTACAATGGCTTAGAAAGATTTCCAACTGAAAAAGCTCAAATCAAAAGTGTTATTGAGCTGAAGGCTATAAACTATAAACTTCAGTTTTCTGAAATATTTCTTTATACCGAAGAGCAGCATTCTGCTGCTTTCCTGAAGAAGACTTCCCTGACCTATGAAGATTCCATCCTTCCTTATTAAACCCCTGCATTTTTGCTTCAGAGTGCTTGCAACCATGGCAATCCACCAAGCCTATGATTCCTACCTAGTGTTACCAGATAAAATATGGACTCTGGTTAAATTGGAATTTCAGATAAATACTTTTTAAAGGGTATGTCCCAAATAATGCATGAGATATATATTTAAAAGTATTCATTGTTTCTCTGAATGTCAACTTTAAGCATCCTATATTTTTATTTTCTAATCTGGCCACCCTGTCCCTCTAGATCTCTCCTGCTGAAGCCCATGGACCTCCCACGCGCTCTCTCTTTGATTCCCCTGGGACTTTTCACCTTTCCACCTTGCAAGCCTGAAGGAAAGAGGAGACTGGGGTAGTCCAGGCTCCAGCTGCCAGAGGCTAGACAGGTCTATGGAATTGCTACTGGCATCCACAATTAGCCCCGGGAGCACATTTTCCCATAGAAACAATAATCTTAATGGCGGCTGGCTTTCTAGTGCTATGGGCCCTATAGTCCAGCCATATTCTTGGTTAAATAGGCCTTTGTGGACTGGCCTGGGAACCTTCTCACCATTTGTAACATTGTTTCCATGGGAAAAATGCTTCTCAAGTTCCAAACAACTGACTTACAAACAAACTTTTGGAACAAAACGCTTTGCTAAATTGGAGAAGGCCTGTAGACTCTCCCAGAGTCATTCAAAGGCTGGTGACTTCACTCCAAGATGTTAGCAAAGTTTGGGCCTGCTTAGCATACCAAAGGGAGGCCACTGGGTTTGCTAAAGAAACTTTAATAAGCAAACAGACGAGATTGACAGATCCATAATAGACAAGCTGACTCTGTCTTTGATTGGCTCCATAGACGAGCATTTACACTGAATGATTTCCTTTAATCAAACACATGCCTTATCTGGACAGGCAGGACACTTATCCAACTAAGTGGGTGGCTATTAAGGAGATGGCAGGTACTCTGTATCTAATTGTACATTTAGCACCCTTTCACATACACCAACACGCCAGAGGAAAGACAAGCTTATTTTTTCCCTCTATTGTCTGATACTTTCAATGTTTCATTGGTTCGTTCACCTTGATGAAAACAGAGCAATTACGCAGCTTTCATCTGCTTCTTTGAAAGGCATATGGAAAATTCTGCTTTCAAGAAAAATTATTAATTCCACAAAAGTACTTCAAGGCGTTCTGAGATGTGGTCTCCCATATTGCTGAAATTACATGCAGTGCTGCAGCATTTGCATAACAAATGTGACAGAATGGTTACTTAAGAGACTAAAACAGGAGGACTGAAATGTATACAGATACCTCATTTCTCATTAATTATTATTCGAAATGAAATGTAATGCCACTAGCTGTAGTATGCCAGAAGTATAAGAAGGAAATATATCGTCATGTATTTAAAAATCCTTACAGAGTATAAAAATAATTAAGAAATTATGACACTACTGATCTTTTAGAAGCAATGTAGCCACCTGTTCATTCCTTTATTAATCACCAATTTTATTCCTCTTTAACACTGCACATTAAAGATTATTAAAGGGAAGAATACAAAAATAGAGGTAGGGAGAGATAATTTATATTATGTAGCAAAAGTATATTAAAACGTATCATTTTAATTAAGAGTTTCACTAGGAGAGAAAGTCATATTTTTGGTCTGGTTTATAACAACATATAATTCGACTTAAAAGAATAGCAATGCATATTAATAATTATTATTGTTGATATTATTAATTTGCTCTAAAATTAGCTGTAAGTGATTCTTTTTTCTCCTTTGAGCAGCAAGCAATCCCTATCATAAAACTGTGTTTACTGGGTGGTTGAGAGAGATGCATTCAGTCAGGGCTGTAAATAGGAGGAAGGTAGTGAGATTCTCAGGGGGAATGATGGGGTAGGGTGCTGCCTGTGCAGGAAAGCTTGGTCCATATGTCCCAATCAGCCGAGTTTCTGCCTTAGAAACTGGTGTGTGACCCTCATAGCTACTGGGCAGACATTGATGCCACAGGGGGCAGCAACAAATGCCCGTTTAAAGATGCTGGAAAGGAAAGTGGAAGTTAGAGTCACAAATCGCTATTCAAGTTCTAAACGGGCAATTTTTTTTTATCGTGTAACCCTGAGCCAGTCAGATTCAATTACTTTTTTTTTTTCTTTCAAAATCTTTCCAGGCTTTATTAAAAATATCCCAAAGGTCTTGATTGTTATTTTTAAAACTATGAATTTGGAAACTGCTTGTTAACAAAATAAAGCAATCAACATAATCATTTATTCTGGTAATAATTATCATATAAACATTAAATTGTTTTATTGGTTGAATTGTGAGAACTCTAGCTATCACTGCTTATTCACAAACTTGATTTTTAATTTTATTTTTAAAGTTAACATAAAGTAGAATTGACTTTTGGGGGTGTATAGTCCTATGAATTTTAACACGTGTAAATTTGTGTAACTACCAACACAATAAAGAAATAGAATAAATCCATCACCCCATAAAACTTCCCCCTGCTATTCCTTTATAGTAACAACTCTCCCACACCTTTACAGTGGCACTCTCTCCCACCCTTCCCTGGCAACCACTGATCTGTTCTCTATCACTATAATTTTGTCTTTTCAAAAATGTCACATAAGTGGAATCGTACAGTATGCCACCTTTTGAAACTGTCTTCTTTCACTCAGCATGCCTTTAAGATTCATCCAAGTTATTGTGCTTAGCTAAAGTTCTCCCCTTTAATGGTTGTGTGGTATTCCATTGCATAAATGTACCACAATTTGTTTAACCAATCATTTACCCATTGAAGAACATTTGGCTTGTTTCCAGGTTTTGGTGATTATAAATATATCTGCTATGATCTGTGATTATGCATAGGCTTTTGTGTGAACACAAGCTTTTATTTCTCTAGGAAAGAGTGATTAACTGAGTCATATAGTAAGGATAAATTTAACTTTATAAGAAATTGACACCCTATTTTCTAGAGCAACTGCACCATTTTGCTTTCCCACCAGCAACGTGTGAGAGTTTCAGTCGCTTTGTGTTCTTGTCAGCACTTCATAGTGTGAATATTTTTTATTTCAGCCATTCCAATAGGTTTGTAATGGTATTTAATTGTAGTTTTCATTCAAATTTCCCTCATGCGCAATTGTATTGAACATCTTCAAGTGCTTATTTTTCTGTGCTTCATGTGCTTCATCTGTGTATTTTCATCCGTGATGTGTTTGTTGAAGCATTTTGCCCACTTCTTTTCAATTAGGTTATTTCCTTAGTGTTGAGTTTTGAGAATTTCATATGTATTTGCATACAAATCTTTTGTCAGCTATGTGGTTTGCAAATATTTTCTCCCAGTCAGTAATTACCTTTTAATTATCCTGACAGTGGCTTTGACAAAGAAAAATGGTTAATTTTGATGGAGTCTGATCTATCATTTTTTTCTTCTTTTATAGATTTTGGTGTGTGTGTTCTGTCTCAGAATTCTTTGCCTAAGTCCAGATTACAAAAATTTTCTGTTTTTCCCAAAAGTTTTGTTGTTTTAGGTTTTACATTTAGATATATGATACATTTTCTGCAAATTTCTGTATAAAGTATGAAGTTTAGGACAAGGTTTATTGTTTAACCTATGGATGTCCAATTAATCACTATCATTTGTTGAACAGGCTATCCTTCCTCCATTGACTTGGTTTTGTATCTTTGTCAAAAATCAATAGGTAACATCTCTTACCTGGAACAGAGATCAACAAACTGTGACCCACAGGCCAAATCTCGGTCACCACTAATTTTTGTAAATACAGTTTTATTGGAACACAGACATATTCACTTGTTTATGTATTGTTTATGGCTGCTTTCATGCTGCAAGAGAAGAGTTAAGTAGTTGTCACAGAGACCATATGGCTTGCAAAGTTGAAACTATTTTCTATCCGGTCCTTTACAGATAAAGCTTGCCCCTTGTCTAGACTACTAAAGCAGCCCCTATAGTACAATGAGCAGGACTATCAGACTATGACTTTGGCTGTACATTTTGGATTGCCTGGAGAATGAACTAGTAGGAGCTGGGGTTCTGACTTCTCCTAGGGGAAGGGGCTGCACCAAAACTCAAGTTCCCATGGGACTGGTGCCTTTTTCACTGTAGCAATGAAGACTGTAACATTCCATGGGCAATTGGCATTCCCAGACAACTCTTGTAAATCACTGCCACCTCAAATCCAAACTGCCTGTTGCTCAGCAGCTTGTATATTCCCCCATTGATATGACTGCTTCTTCACATTTACCCAATAAAAAGGGGGCCTAGCAATGGGGTATGTTCTCCTTACTAAGACCCAGTAGTGCTCTGGCTCTTGGCTTGCCTCTTCATGGGATGACGGGAGGATGGAGAGTCTGTGATTTATTTTTTTTTTTCTGGCTGTTCTGGACCTGCAAATTTTTTATTTTCCTCAATAAAGCCTATCCCTTAACCTACACTATGTGACTGTGAAGTTCACCCTGAAGGGTTATGCATGACAGTGGATCACCCGGATGAGATCCATCTGGCATGCCAGTTGGGGCACCAGAGAGACCCACCTACCACAACAGTCTCCTAACTCACCTCCCTGCACCCACATTGATTCTCTTTCAATTTCTTATTCACACTGCAGCTAGTGTGGGTCTTTCTAAACAAACCTGTCGAGTTACCCACTTTCCCCCACCAACCCAATTTAAGACATTTCAATGGCTTCCCATTGGTCTTAAAATAGAGCAAAATCGTACACATAGCTTAATATGACAACATGATCTGGCCTTTACCCTTCTCTCCAGCCTTATCTTCCACTATTCTTTCCTCTCTGATCTCCAGCCAAACAATATTTTCTCAGTCACTTATAATAAATATGTTCCCTCCTGCTAGTAGGCACATCCTATTCCATCTAGCTGGAATGCTTTACCCTTTGCCTCTCCTATTCTTGAGTATGAATCAAACGTTTCTTCCCCAGTGAGGGCTTTCCTCAACCCCTAGTCACATTCCCATAGCATCAGGAAATCTAGGAAATATTTTACACTTATTTGTATGAGTACATGGTTAGAGTCTGTTTTCCTCACTAGACTATAAGATTCATGTCTCTTTTTGGTCACAGGGAGCCTAGTTTATAATGCCTGTAATAAAATGGGCGTTCAATAATATTAGTTGAACATACTATTTTAAGTATAACATAGAAAAAGCTAAGCCTCAAAGAGCACATATTGTATGATTCTGCTTATATGTAATGTCCAGAAAAGACAAATCTAAAAAGAAATAATGTAAATTAGTGATTGCCTAGGGCTGGAGGAAGGAATGGTGATTAAACGTAAACTGGCATGAAGAATTTTACTGAGGTAATGGAAATGTTCTAAAACTGCACAACTCGGTAAATTTATGAAAACATCATTATATTATAAATTTAAATTCCTGTATATAGTTGGGTCCTATAGCTTTTCAAGTTTATTCTGACAATCTCTTTTAATATGTATGTTTAAACCACTTGTATTTAATGTAATGGCTGATAGGTTTGGATTTGAATTCATCATTTATTATTTGTTTTCTTTTGGTTTTCTCTATTTTTCATCCATTGGTTTTCACGCTTCTGTCTTCTTTAGGTTTATTTGAACTTAAGATATGCATGTCAATTTATCTACTGTGTTTTTGATTACACATCTGTGATTCTTTTTTAATTTGTTGCTCTAGTAATTACAATATACATTTTAACTTTTTATAGTCTACTTAGAACTAATCAATTGCCCCTTCAAAGGAATATAGAGCTCTCATCATCATATTGGTCCTTTTACCCTCCCCCATTTTATATTATATTAATAGTTGAGTTCTGTATTACACCTTTGTACATTAAAACCCAATCGGTGTTATAAGTTTTGATTTTTTTTTTTTTTAGATGTAGTCTCACCCTGCTGCCCAGGCTGGAGTGCAGTGGCATGATCACAACTGACTGCCACCTCAAACTCCTGGGCTCAAGTGATCCTCCCACCTCAGCCTTCCGAATAGCTGGGACTGCAGGAACACATCACCATGCCCAGGAAAATGTTTTAATTTTGTAGAGACAGTCTCACTATGTTGCCCAGGCTGGACTTGAACTCTTGGGCTCAAGTAATCCTCCCGAACCAGCTTCCCAAAGTGCTGGGATTATGGGTGTGAGCCACTGTTCTCAGCAACTCTTGATTTCAACTCTTGAATATATTTTAAGAATCAAGATAAGAATAGTCGAATTATCATTTATGTTGCACTTCTTTCATTCCAGGTGTTTCATATTTCCTTCAGGTATCATATCCCTCTCGGAGTAAAGAACTCTTAGCAAATCTTTAGAGCAGTTATACTAGCAATTAATTCTCTTACTTTTCCTTCATTTGAGAATATCTGTATTTTACCTTTGTTTTTCCTGAAGTATATTTCCACCTACAATTCTGGAATGGCACTCTTTTCTTTTAGAACTTAAAAAAATGTTTTGAACTTTCATTCTAGCCTAAATGGTTTCTGATGAGTGTCAAACATTCCCTGAGCAGTAACATTGTAGCAACTATTATGTTGGCTTGTTACAGTTCCACAGATTCAGCTAGTAAGGACACAGCAAGTCCAAATGGAGTTAGACAGTTGTACTCACACTGATAACATAAGCAAGATCAGCATGGTGTCAACTATCTGCATTCCTATTCCCACAGGATGACACTGAACTGGGTGGACCAGATGATCAACAATATAAGCTGAGGATTGCTCTGTCATGTAACAGCCAACTCTAGACTTTAGCTAAAGGGGAGGAGGCAAGGTGAATAGCCCTACACTTCACCATAATCAGGGAGTTAGGATGAGGACCTTGCTCATGGCAGCCTCTCAAAAAACAGGGAGGCAAGTGAGAAACTTGCAATCACTCCTAATATGTTGCCTATCATACCATGTTTCAGAAAGATCACAGGATTAGGTCAAGGTATGGTTTAGTCTTGCCTGTGGAACCTATGTGGAAATGTGCAAGATGGTCAGAGTGCCATGGTGGAGCTGTTCCACTGCGATAAGAAATTCACAGACAGGCAAGTCATTGTTTCCTTATAACTCACGTATTATATTTGTCTGACTACAGTTGAGAATTTTTTTCTTCATCTTTAGTTTTCAGAAGTTTTAATATGATATGCTTGGGCCTGGATTTTTTTTAGACTTAACTTGTTTAGATTTCACTAAGCTTCCTAGATCTGTGGGTTTATGTCTTTTATCAAACGTGGGCAGTTTTCAGTCGTTATTTCTTCAAATTTTACCTGCATCACATTCTTTATTCTCTATTTGTGGGAATCCTATAACTTCAATCCCTCTTATCAGAAAAATAGATTTCCCTTTTGAAACCACCTTTGAAAAGTCTGTGACAGTGAGAGAAATCCAACATGGCTAGCTCCTTCTTGGTTCTAGCCTCACAGGCTGGCTGTCTTCACTCATTCCTGGGCATTGGCCAAGCTAACTAAGCAAGGAATTTAGTTTATGGTTTCACTTGGAAGAAAGAATTATAATAGTCCCTTCCTAAAACTAATCCCCTCTATGTTTGGGGGCTGAAACAATCTTCATAAAACTAATGAAAGACCACAAGATTACATTATGGGAAGGACCTAATTCTGCTAAAATATAGGCACATTTTCTATAATCTCTTACTGCTCAAGAGTCAATATGGCCAGACGTTATAAGATTTTTGACTTCCTTCCTCAATTGCTTCTATATATAACATCATTATTATAGAACCTCAGATTGGTCTTTTGAGATTTTTTTCAGACTTTTGCATTCTGGCAACTGACTCACCCCACCCAGACACAAGACTCAACTAGTCCTACGGCCTCTACCCAGAGGTAGACTCATTGCATGAAGACCATTTTCCACACCCCATGACTGTGTCCCCAACCAATCAGCAGCACCCATTCCCTAGCCCCTTGCCTACCAAACTATCCTTGAAAAACCCTAACCTCTGAACCTTCATAGAGACTTACTTGAGTGACAACTCCAGGATTGCCTCTTGGTGGCCTTGTGTTAATTAAACTCTTTCTTGAGCAGGAGTTTCTACTCTTATATCAGATAAAAGGCTTTAAAACAATAAAAATTAAAGACAAGGAAGGGCATCACGTAAGGGTAAACAAGGATAAAGATAAACAAGAAGACATAACTATCTTAATTATATATGCACCTAACAGAGCACCCTGATTCATAAAACAAGTTCTTCTTGGCCTATGAAAAGACATAGACAACCACACAATAATAGTGAGAGCCTTCAACATCTCCACTGAAAGCTTTAGACAGATCATCAAGGCAGAAAACTAAACCAATAAAGAAGCTCTAGACTTAAACTCGACACTTGACCAATTGGACCTAATAGACAGCTACAGAACACTCCACCCAAAAACCACAGCATATACTTCTGATCTGCACATGGAACATATGCTAAGATCAACCACATGACCAGTCATGAAGCAAGTCTCAATAAATTCAAAAGCATTGACATTGTACCAAGCACACTCTCAGGACACAGTGCAAATGGAGAGAAAGGATATTAGAGTTTGAAAGAAAAAAACAGGCATTGCAATTCTACTCTCTGACAAAACAGACTTTAAACCAACAAAAATCAAAAAATACAAAGAAGGGCATTAAGTAATGGTAAAGGGAACAATTCAACAAGAAGAGTTAACTATTCTGAAAATACATGCACCCAATACAGGAGCACCCAGATTCATAAAACATGTTCTTAGACACCTACAAAGAGACTTAGACTCCCACACAATAATAGTGGGAGACTTTAACACCCCACTGTCAGTATTAGACAAATCAACGAGACAGAAAATTAAAAAGGATATTCAGGACTTGAACTCAGCCCTAGATCAAGTGGACCTAGTAGACGACTACAGAACTCTCTACCCCAGATCAACAGAATATACATTCTTCTCTGTGCCACATGGTACTTACTCTAAAATTAACTGCATAATTGGAAGTAAAACACACCTTCACAAATGCAAAAGAACTGAAATCATAACAAACATTCTCTCAGACCACAGTGCAATCAAATTAGAATTCAGGATTAGGAAACTCACTCAAAACCACACAATTTCATGGAAATTGAACAATCTGCTCCTGAATGACTCCTGGGTAAATAACGAAGTTAAGGCAGAAATCAAGAAGTTCTTTAAAGCCAATGAGAACAAAGAGACAACATACCAGAATTTCTGGGATGCAGCTAAAGCAGTGTTAAGAGGGAAATTGATAGCACTAAATGCCCACATGAGAAAGCTAGAAAGATCTCAACATCACAGTTAAAAGAGCTAGAGAGGCAAGACCAAACTAATCCAAAAGCTGGAAGAAGACAAGAAATACCTAAGGTCAGAGAAGTATTGAAGGACATAGAGACATGAAAAACCCTCCAAAAAAATCAACGAATCCAGGAGTTGCCTTTTTGAAAAAAATAACAAAATACATAGACCACTAGCTAGACTACTAAAGAAAAGGAGAGGGAAGAATCAAATAGACACAAAAAAAATGATAAAGGGGATATAACCACTGATCCCACAGAAATACAAACTACCATCGGAGAATACTATAAACACCTCTACACAAATAAACTAAAAATCTAAAAGAAATGGATAAATTCCTGGACACATACACCCTCCCAAGACTAAACCAGGAAGAAGTCAAATCCTTGAATAGACCAATAACATTCTCTGAAATTGAGGCAGTAATTAATAGCCTACCAATCAAAAAAGGCCCAGGACCAGACAGATGCAGAGCTGAATTCTACCAGAAATACGAAGAGGAGCTGGTACCATTACTTCTGAAACTATTCCAAACAATAGAAAAAGAGGGACTCCCCCCTAACTCATTTTATGAGGCCAGCATCATCCTGATACCAAAACCTGGCAGAGACACAACAAAGAAAGAAAATTTCAGGCAATACTATTCAAGAGATAGGCATGGGCAAAAATTTTATGATGAAATCACCAAAAGCAATTGCAACAAAAGCCAAAATTGACAAATGGGATCTAATTAAACTAAACAGCTTCTAGGCATAGCAAAAGAAACTATCATCAGAGTGAACAGGCAACTTTACAGAATGGGACAAAATTTTTGCAATCTACCCATCCGATAAAGGTCAGATATCCAGAATTTACAAGGAAATTAAACATGTTTACAAGAAAAAACAACCCCATCAAAAAGTGGGCAAAAGATATGAAGAGTCACTCCTCAAAAGAAGACATTTACATGGCCAACAAACATATGAAAAAAAGCTCAACGTCACCGATGATCATAGAAATGCAAATCAAAACCACAACAAGATAGCGTCTCACAGCAGTCAGAATGGCGATTATCAAGAAGTTAGGAAACAATAGATGCTGGCAACGCTACATAGAAGCAGGAACCCTTTTACACTGGGAATGTAAATTAGTTCAACCATTGTGGAAGACAGTATGGCAATTCCTCAAGGATCTAGAACCAAAAATACCATATGACCCAGCAATCCCATTACTGGGTATATACCTAAAGGAATATAAATCATTCTACTATAAAGACACATGCACATGTATTTTTATTGCAGCACTGTTTACAATAGCAAAGACATGGAACCAACCCAAATGCCCATCAATGATAGACTAAATAAAGAAAATGTGTTACATATACACCATGGAATACTATTCAGCCATAAAAAGGAATGAGATCATGTCCTTTGCAGGGACATGGATGAAGCTGGAAGCCATGATCCTCAGCAAACTAATACAGGAACAGAAAACCAAATGCCGCATGTTCTTACTCATAATTCAGAGCTGAACATTGAGAACACATGAATACAGAGAGGGTAACACCACAAACCAGGGCCTCTTAGCAGGCAGTGGGTGAGGGGAGAGAACTTGGAGAATCAATAGGTGCAGCAAACCACCATGGCACACATATACCTATGTAACAAACCTGCACATTCTGCACATGTATCCCATTTATTATTTTAGAAGAAATGAAGGGGGAAAAAAGACTAACAAAGTAGAAAAAAAAAGAGAAGATCTAAATAAGTACAATCAGAAATGACAAAAATGACATTGCAACTGATCCCACAGAAATACAAAATATGCTCAGAGAATACCATGAACAATTCTGTGCACACAAATTACTACCTCCAGAGAAAATGGATAAATTCCTGGAAACACATAATCTCCCAAGATGGAATCAGTAAGACATTAAAACCCTGAGTAGACCAATACTGATCTATGAAATTGAATCAGAAAAAACAAACCTACCAACCACAAAATGCCTGGATCAGATGGATTCACAGCCAAGTTCTACCAAATGCATAAAGAAGAACTAGTACTATCCTACTGCAACTACTTAAAAAAATTGAGGAGAAAGACCTCACTCATTCTATTACGCCAGCATCAGCTTAATACTGCAAAAATCTGGCTGTGACACAACAAAAAAGGAAACTTCAGGCCAATAGCTCTGATGAACATAGATGTAAAAATCCTCAAAATATTAGCAAATCAAATCCAGCAGCACAACCAAAAGTTAATACACCATGACCAAGTAGGCTTTATTCCCAATATGCAAAGCCAATTTGACATATGCTCATCAAGAGATGTGATTCACCACATAAACAAAATTAAAACAAAAAACATGTTATCATTTCAATAGATGCTGAAAAAGCTTTAGATAAAATCCAGCAACACTTCACAATAAAAACTCTCAAAAAAACTAGGCATCAAAGTGTGTCTGGAATTGGTGGGTTCTTGGTCTCACTGACTTCAAGAAGGAAGCCACGGACCCTCGCAGTGAGTGTTACAGCTCTTAAAGATGGTGTGTCCAGAGTCTTGTTCCTTCTGATGTTTGGACGAGTCCGGAATTTCTTCCTACTGGTGGGTTCGTGGTCTCACTGACTTCAGGAGTGAAGCTGCACACCTTCTCGGTGAGTGTTACAGCTCTTAAAGGCAGCACGTCTGGAGTTGTTCTTTCCTACCAGCCGGAGTTGTTTGTCCCTCCCGGTGGGTTCCTGCTGTTGCTGGCTTCAGGAGTGAAACTTCAGGCCTTCACAGTGAGTGTTACAGCTCATAAAGGCAGCACAGACCCAAAAAGTGAGCAGCAGCAAGATTTATTGCGAAGAGCAAAACAACAAAACTGGCACCACATGGAAGAAGACCTGAACAAATTGCTGCTGCTGGCTTGGGTGGCCTGCTTTTATTCCCTTATCTGGCCCCACCCACATCCTGCTGATTGGTCCATTTTACAGAGAACTGATTGGTCCATTTTACAGAGAGCTGATTGGTCCATTTTACAGAAAGCTGATTGGTCCGTTTTGATAGAGTGCTGATTGGTGCGTTTGCAAACCTTTAGCTAGACACAGAGTGCTGATTGGTGCATTTACAATCCTTTAGCTAGACACAAAAGTTCTCCAAGTCCCCACCTGATTAGCTAGACACAGAGGGCTGATTGGTGCATTTACAAATCCTTAGCTAGACACAGAGTGCTGATTGGTGCATTTATAATCCTTTAGCTAGACAGAAAAGTTCTCCAAGACCCCACCCATCCCAGAAGCCCAGCTGGCTTCACCTCTCACTGGCACTGGCCATGGGACTTTGCAGCACCTAGCTCGGGCACTCTGGTAGCCCAGAGGGAGCTCATCCGGGACAACCAAGAGGAAAAGAGGGGAAGCGAGAAAGAGACAGAGACCCGCCATCGTGGCCAATGACCCCGCGAAGAGGGAACAGCAGTCCACACACAGGACCCAGCCTCCCATCAAGCCCAGCAGGCGCTGGACCCAGCCTCCGATCAAGCCCAGCAGGCGCCTGGCCTGCACGCTGAGTGCGGGGCCTGCTGAGCCCAGCCCACCAGGAACCCCTGCCGGCCCACCAGGGCCGGGTGCAGCCCCGGCTCCCGCCCACGCCTCTCCCTCCACACCTCCCTGCAAGCAGAGGGAGCGGCTCTGGCCTGGGCCAGTCCCAGAGAGGGGCGCCCACAGCGCAGCAGTGGGCTGAAGGGCTCCTCGAGCACAACCAGAGTGGACACTGAGGCCGAGGAGGTGCTGACAGTGAGGGAGGGCTGCTAGCACGTTGTGACCTCTCAAAAGGAACATACTTCAAAATAGTGAGCCATCTATGACAAACCCATAGCCAACATCATATTGAATGGGCAAAAGTTAGAACAATTCCACTTGAGAACTGGAACTAGAAAAGGATGCCCACTCTCACAACTCCTATTCAACATAGTACCAAAAGTCCTAGCCAGAACAATCAGGGAAGAGAATGAAATAAAAAACATCCAAATAAGAAATGAAGTCAAACTATCTGTCTTTGCTGATGACATGATTTCATGCCTAGAAAGCTGCTAAGGCTCTGACTAAAAGCTACTGGAATTGATAAATAATTTTAGCAATGTTTTAGGATACAAAATTAATGTACAAAAATCAGTAGCATTTCTATATACCATTAACATCCAGGCTGAGAGTTCAGTCAGGAACACGATCCCGTTTACAATAGCCACAAAAAAAAAAAAAGCTAGGAATATAGCTAACCAAGGAGGTGGAAGATCTCTACAAGAACTACAAAACACTGCTGAAAGAACTCAGATATAACACGAATAAACAGAAAAACATTCTAGGCGCATGGATTGGAAAAATCAATATTGTTAAAACGGCCATACTGCTCAAAGCAATTTAGAGATTCACTGCTGTTCCCATCAAGCTACTGACGTCATTCTTCACAGAATTAGAAAAAACTATTCTAAAATTCATATGGAGCCAAAAAAAAGCCTGAATAGCCAAAACAGTCCTAAGCAAAAAGAACAAAGCTGGAGGCATCACACTACCCAATTTCAAACTGTACTATAAGGTTACAGTAACCAAAACAGCAAGGTGCTGATACAAAAACAGACACAAAGACAAACAGAACAGAATAGAAACCTCAGAAATAAAGACACACACCCACAACCATCTGATCTTTGGCAAGGCTGACAAAACAAATGGGGAAAGGACTCCCTATTCAATAAGTGGTGCTGGAATAATTGGCTAGCCATACGCAGAAGAAGGAAACTGGACTGTTACCTTTAACCATATACACAAATTAACTCAACATCAATTAAAGATTTAAATGTAAGACCTCAAACAATAAAAATCCTAGAAGAAAACCTTCTCAACATCAGCCTTGGCAAAGAATCTTTGGCTAAGTCCGCAAATCCAATAGTAACAAAAACAACAATTGACAGGTGGGACCTAATTAAACTAAATAACTTCTGCATGGCAAAAGAAACTATCAACAAAGTAAACAGACAATCTACAGAATGGGAGAAAATATTTGCAAATTAAGCACCCCAAAATGGTCTAGTATCCAGAATCTACAAGGAACTTAAATCAACAAGCAAAAAACAAATAACCCCATGAAAAAATTGGCGAAGGACACAAACAGACACTTCTCAAAAGAAGATATACAAGAAACCAAGAAACATGAAAAAATGCTCAATATCACTAATCATCAGAGAAATGAAATCTAAACCACAAGGAAATGCCATCTCACACCAGTCAGAATGCCTATTATTAAAAAGTCAAAAAACAACAGCAACCAACAAACAGATGCTGGCAAGGCTGTGGAGAAAAGGGAATACTTATATACTGTTGGTGGGAATGTAAATTAGTTCAGTCACTGTGGAAAGCAATTTGGAAATTTCTCAAAGAACTTAAAACAGCTACCATTCGATTCAACAATCCCATTATGGGGTATATACCCAAAGGAAAATAGATAATTATACCAAAAAGACATATACATTTGTATGTTCATTGGTGTGCTACATGACAGCAAAGACATGGAATTAACCCAATGTGCCCATCAATGGTAGATCCTATACAGAAAATGTAATACATATACACCATGGAATACCATGCAGCCATAGAAAAGAATGAAATCCTGTCCTTTGCAGCAACATAGATGGAGCTAGAGTCCATAATCCTAGGTAAATTAGCACAGGAACAAAAAACCAAATCCCACATGTCTCACTTATAAGTGGGAGCTAAACATTGAGCATAAATGGACATAACATGGACATAAACATATGTCCATAACGTGGACATAAACATGGGAACAACAGACACTACAGATTACTAGATGGGGGAGGAAAGGAGGAGGGCAAGGGCTAAAAAATTACCTATTGGTACTATGCTCACTACCTAGATGTGATATACCCACGTAACACAACTGCACATGTACCCACTGTATACAAAATAAAAGTTGAAATTTAAAAAATACATACATAAGCTCTTTCTCCACTGCAAAACTACAGTCTCCGTGAATTGGTTTTGTCCATGCAGTGGGCAGGAAGAACCCATCAGGTAATTACACTTTCTCACAGTTTTCAGCACCTGGAGCCTTGCTGCCATCACTGTTATTATCACCACTACTACTGTGGGACTGTCTGGGGGCTGAGAAGGAAAAGAAGAAAAAAAAAGTAAAATGAATCCTACTGCCTCTGAGTATTAGTTATCCACTTTCCTGCTTCTTAAACCAGAACTATGTTTTTCCTGCAGTTCTGTCTAGGTCCCTACCTTGGACTCAGGACTGGAGATACTGGAGGGAAAAAATGGGAAACTCACCAACAGTTGGTTGGTACTTCAAATTCTCGTCTTCCTCATCAATCTTCCTGCTACCATTTACTTTTCAAAGCTCTCACTTAGCTGCTGCAGGTAATCTGTTTAAATTTTATAACTGTATTCACTCAGAAAGACAAGGTAGAGTATGGTTACTCCATCTTAACTCTTGAAGCCAGGACTTTCTCAGCCTCAATTTTGTCACCTGAGAACTGAAACCATCAGTGGTTACACAGCATAATTGCATTAAGAACGTGATCTTACTATTCCAGGAAATTCTTATCTGAGAAGATGAAATTGTATATAATTTTTGGTTGTTTCAGGGACTTCCTAAAAATTCAAATATTTGAACAAAAGAACACTCATATAATTCTCATCAGGGCAATGGGCCCCTTATCAAATTGGCAAGTCATTCAGTGCACTTTTTTTGTTATTGTTACACTTCAAGGCTTGCTTCAAAACTCTTACCTCACTGTGTTCATCAGTTCCAAATGATTGAAATATCACAAATTATTCCAATCCTAATCATGCTCCAGCGTTAAATTATCTATTCTAAATCAGACCCCCAGAGTCTTATGCATATCTTACTATTGACTACCCCTTCCTAGACATTACTAAGACAGGCAAATACTGATATCTCTTATTGCAGTATGAGATAAATGGACTTAGCTTGATCAATCAAAACATTATTATGGTGTGTGTATCATAATACATATAATATACAATATATATGTGTATATATATATATTCTCTTTTTCTGGAGAACCCTAACTGGGACGCATACCATTATATATACACATATGTGTATGTGTGTGTGTGTGTGTATATATGTATGTGTATGTATATATATATATATTTGTGTGTGTACCAGTTATATGCATGTGTGTGTGTGTATGTGTGTGTGTGTATAAAACAAGGAATTGACTTGCCTGATTATGGAGGCTAAGTGCCATAATCTGCTGTCTAAAATTTGGAGACCAAGGGAAGTTGATGGTGTAATGTCAGTCCAAACTTGAAGGCTTAAGAACTGGAAGACTAATGGTGTAAGTCCTGCCCTGAGTCCAAAGGCCTAAGAACCGGCTCTGATGTCTGAGGGTAGGAGAAGACAGATGTCTCCACTCAAGCAGATAGGAAATTCTCCCTTCATCTACCTTTTTCCTCTATTCGATGGATTGGATGATGCCCACCCACATTGGTGAGGGGGGATCTTCTTTACCAATTGATAGACCAATTCAGTGTACCAATTCAAATGCTAATCTCTTCCTGAAACACCCTCACAGACACACCCAGAAATAATGTTTTGCCAGCTATCTGGGCATCCCTTAGCCTACCCAATTTGACACATACAATTAACCATCACAGATGTTTGTGTGTGTGTGCTTGTGTGTGTGTTTGTAGAAGTCAGCAATTGACAGACCTATCCAGAAATATTCTTGTGGGACCAATTTAGCAATTGAAAACACTTACCAGTTCCTCTACTTTCACAAAAATAGTTTAGACAAATCACTAAAGATCTTAACAAGAGTTTATATATCACAAATGAGAGACATGAAAATTACCCAGTTTATTTACACCTGCCAACCTTTATGGACTAGAAAGTTCCCTGGATCTCACCATCCCAGCATTGTCAATAAGTTTTCCATTTGTTTTGCCTTGTTACACATGATACCCAGAAGATAATTTTATTTTTCTACGTCCACTTCTATGTTCAAGAACTTTCCTATATTAGAGTCATGTGGTTAGCTCCCATCTTCTGAGTCTCTCTCAAGCTCCCAGACACCCACCTGAAAACACTTAACTTCTGTACCTTTTTTCTTTGAACCAATGTTCCTTGTTTTCATACGTACAAAACTATCACCTGTTCTGTAGAGAACCAAACCATAATTATTGGATGCTTGAACTGTAAATGCCACACACTAGTGTGTTAATATAGGTATGTGTGTAGTTAAATAAATATGTCTGAGCTAAACGAAGAAAAATAACTCATTTGCCCTTAATCCAATTTATTTCCAGGCTATATGACTTGCCTGCTTTTTTAAAAATTTTGCCTAATATCTCAAAGGCTCTTCTCCCCTTTTTGCTTTTTATTTTAAACAAGACTGACATTAATGTCTTTAAAAATATCATGTAAATATGTTATGCATGGTGTAACCAAAATGTGAGGCATTGCGATTTTAGAAACTGTGTCTTTAAAATTTTCCATTGCATTTTAGAAATATTTGGTGTAGTTTGTCATGTTGCAGTTTCCTTTGTTTCTCCAGCTTTTTTTCACTACCCAAAAGTCTCCACTTCTGCTAGACCAACTACTCCACTCTTCTTTCCATTTCCTATCTCGAATCCCCCTTTCTCTAATTACCTCTATCAAGTTTGACTCACATATACTTAAACAAAGATTGGCTTCTAGTAAAGTATGTAGAAATAAAGCTATGTACACGAGAATTTTGCTTGAGGGGAACTCACAGTGGGGAAAGGATTTGTATAATTCCATTTTTTCTTTGGGGACTTTATCTCTGTTCTCTGGGCTTCTTATCAAACCAATTCACAGGGCTCTTCTGTATAATATTTGCATTTCCCTGTTTACAAATCACTTTGATATACATTTGATCCTTGTGAGAACTGCTTAAGACAGGGAGCAGCATTACCCTTCTTGAACAGATTAGGAAACTGAGGCTCACCCAAAAAAGGGACACCATGGGCCACGTGCTAAACTAGGCAGATTTTCCACGTTTTAAAAAAAATTTACTCATTCATTTATTTACTCACGAAATATCTTCTGCACTCTTAGGCCGTGTGAATTTCTGCGATAGGTGCTAGGCCTTGATCCTATATTACTTTCAGACTTCTGAAGTATACAGATAAGACACCTTCCTTTAGAATTTGGATAATAAAATTCTTTTGCTTAGCTGCCTTTTTTATTTCTAGATCAAACCCTGGTGTATTTCAGCTCAACCCAAGTTGAATTAGAAATTAATGAAAGGAGACAGAAACAACACTAAATTGGAACTCAAGAGACATTAGGTACCAAACCTTACTCAGTCTTTCACTCCAAGTATGACCTTAGACAACTCTGTTTTTCTCTCTGAGCCTCAACTTTTCCATCTTTAAAGAGAGGCATTAGACTAGGGGTACGTACAGCTCTAAGAATCTGCCTTTAAAGATTCATATTAATTGGCTTTTGCTATCTATTCAAAGGCCAGTGACTCTTAGTGGTGAGTGAGAACTACATTCCCCAAGGTGGGGTGTCAGAATCTCAGAGTGTGTGGAATTTTAAAAAAATGCTTTTAATATTATAATTGTGTATTTTAAAAAGCGAGAAAAAACCCTATCGGTTTTTTATTGAAACTGTCAAATGCAAACTTACGGTAGCCCTCTAGACTCGTGAGAGCAGAGAACATAAATGGAATTTTTATAGTTAATTTAGGGTGGAAGGAATAGCATACTATCCTTTGACCTAAAGTGTCCATAAGTTTTAAGAGGTAGAAAACGCTCTGCTTAGCTTGCAGGGGTGGCAGGCAGGGTTGGGGCAGGCGTCACAGACCCTGTGGCCACCGTTAAGAGTTTCTGGTGGGTTGCCTGCTGGATGTCACTCTCTCCTCCTTCCTCCAGGTCCCTGTCTGTCTTGTGGGGAGGAAGATTTTGCTGCAGTGCTCTCTCATGGCCACAGCAGCTTCCCTTTCTGATGGAGCTACTGATTGAATTACTGCCTGCTGCAAGCCAAGTGTATTATTTAACAGTCATTTACCTTGTTTCACTGTCTTCCTTTGTAGACAATTTAATCTTGGTTTTGATCTCCATGTTGTGCTTTTTCCCTTTTGGTCTCCTAACTTGTTGATTTCTGCAAGCATGCCCTTGCTGCCCATTCCTCCCTTGATTTCATCTCTCATTTCACCTAACCTGTCTCTCTCCCTGGGCACTCCTTCTCACTGTTTTTTATTTCCACTTTGCCAATTAGCACTTTGGTATACACCCCCTCTCCCAGCTTCATCCGTAGCTTTTGTCTATCTAGCATTTAGCCACACATATCTTTCTGTCATATTCTTGCAGATTACTAGACCTGATGCATCAATTTTCCCCCTTTTTGCCTGAGAAAATAGTTACTCGCTGAATGATTGTGCTTTTCAAGCCTCCCCTACTTGAAGCTCACAAATTATCATTGATCAAAGACTTTCATTAAGTGCATCATTAAGCAAACACTATTCTTTAACACACCTGCAACCCGTCTTTCCCAGAAGAAGAAAGCAGGGAGAAGACCAGGGCAATTCCGTTGCTAAGTTCTTCCTATGAAGATAGCGTGAAGAGCAGCCCTTCATCTCCATGGGGCTGCTCTCGTCTCCACATGAGCACATAACTGGCAGTGACATAAATCAATTTTTTACGGATTAACACAGGCTTCCATGCAGAAGACAGGCAGGGCTCCTAGTGACTCGCATCTGAAGAATGCTCCTGATTTCTTTTCTTGCTCCCTTTAAAATAAAACAAATACAGAGGCTTGGAGTTGAAAGTCTCCTGAATGCTAGCAAAGCTCTGTTGAACGAAGCAAGTTGCCACGCACTGCTGAACTCTCTTTGCTCCCAGAAATGCCACTTGAGCCACCTTCCAAACCTCAGCCTCTGTGGCACCCCTTTGAAAAGGCATTGTTTCTATTTCAACTGCTAAATGTGGCCACTGACTCCTCATTTACCCCTTTGAAGCCCAGCAAAAAGGGGGAAATTGGAGGGAGGAAAGCACCTGGGAAAAGCCGCCCAAGAGCAAACATCAAAATGCCTACACCCTGCATGTGTTAGAAAAAAAAAAAATCAGTGAAACCCAGTGGGAGCCAATAGCATGTGTTTCTTATTCTTAAAACCCCAGCAGGTTTCACTCTACCCAGACCAACTTTTGAAATGTAAAGGAGAAAAAAGAAAGAGGAGATGATTAACAAAGAAGAAAAGCCATGCTTAGATGATGATTTTATTTCCCAGATACGCCTTTCCTGCCTCATTAATATACTTCTGGAGTGGATGAAAGTACTTGGCATCCAAAGCAGGTAGTAATGGCCCATCAAGAGATACCATGTCAGCTTCCTTAATGCTTTATCAAAGGTTTATTGAAGAATTCAGTCATCTTACTACTCTCACTGGTTTTAAAGAGTTACATGAAGACAAATGAAATGCCCCTCTCCTTCATACATTTTCCCTCAACCATTTCTGACAATATCTTTCATGTATAAATCATTCTTCCCTGATAGCATTTGGCTGGGTCTATCATATTAACAATGGGACCAAGACAATGCCAAAGGTCTGGGTAAATGCTTTATGTTCATTTAAAGATGCAGAAATGTGTTCACAGCATATTAAACCCCAGAGAGCAGTGGGCTGTTGTTCATGCTATGTACAATATTACTGGTGCTGAAGCAACTTGGGCTTTGTAAAGTGGCAAATGTATTATTAGAAGTCTGTATAGAGCTGTAGTTGAGACTATATTATTAGTAACAACAAAATGGAAAAGCTATCTCTCACCAGTGGTTTTATTGAAACCAAGCTTGAATGGCTTTTGCCAGCTTGTCTCTATGTAGTAGTGGAAGCAGATTTACCCAGATGCCCAAACTTGAGAGGTTCAATGTGCCAGACACTAGCAGTGGGTCTAGTCTCTTGTGTATGAAAGGCCAACCCATTCCACCCCATCATCATTCTGCCATTTCCTCTGGTTCCAGGCTTTGAACCATATTTGGACCCTTTCTCTGCCTCTCATCAGATGCTATTATGTTCCGTTGTTTCTCTGTCTTATAGAGTCTTCTACCTGCTTCAGCCTCTCTGGGGCTGCCCTTGCTTAGCACCTCATCACCTCTTGTTGGGATACTGTAATAATATCTCCAAGGGTCTGCATACCTGTGTTGTTCCACCCAAGGCACCATGGCAGTCTCCATCCTGAAATTCAGCTCTGATCACTTGCCTCCCTGCTTATCACTCCCATCACAAAACCCTAAAAGACTTCAATTTGCTTGCATAAGAAAGTCCCATTGCCTTGTCCTGGCATTTAAAGACATGTTCCAATGAGAACACATGGACACAGGGTTGGGAACATCACACACTGGGGCCTGTCGTGGGGTGGGGGGAGGGGGGAGGGATAGCATCAGGAGATATACTAATGTAAATGACGAGTTAACAGCTGCAGCACACCAACATAGCACATGTATACATATGTAACAAACCTGCACGTTGCACACATGTACCCTAGAACTTAAAGTATAATAATAAAAAAAAATTGAAAATAAAAAGAAAATAAATAAAGACATGTTCCATGAGAATCCAGAAGCCCTATTCGTACCACATTTCCACACCAATATTTTGCTACTACAACCCTTCATGTAATCCTCTCCTCCAGGCAACTAAAATACTTGTTCTGCGTACACCTAACATTTCTTCCATATTTTACCCTTTCTTCCCACCCCGTGCCTACATATCCAACTCTTCTCCATCCTTCAAGATATAGTTCAAAGGTCAATTCCCCCATAAAGTCTTCTGTTTCCCACAGCCAGAAGTGATTGCTTCCTCTTCTGACCCCGACTCAGAGTACTTGCTTTCTGCCTCTGTTGTGCTTTGTCACTCTCTAGCCTATATTTGAATAATTCCTCCTGTTACATGTAATACCAGTTTTTATTTTATAAAACTGCTATGTATCTTAGCACTATGGTCTGAACGTTTGTGTCAGCCCAAAATTCATATGTTAAAATCCTAACTCTCAGGATGATGATGTTAGGAGGCAAGGCCTTTGGGAGGTGATTAGGTCATAAGGGTGGAGCCCTCAGAAATGGAATTAATGCCCTCATAAAAGAGGCCCAATGGACCTAGGTCACCTCTTCTACTTCTGTGTCTCTCTATAAGGACACAGAGAGAAAATGCTATCTATGAACCAGGAAATGAGCTCTTACCAGATACCAGTTCTGCCAGCACCTTGATTTGGTCTTCCCAGCCTCCAGAACTGTGAGAAATAAATCTGTCTTGCTTACAAGCCATCCATTCTATGGTATTTTCTTATGGCAGCCTGAACTAAGACTCTTTATAATCTGCTTCACAACTCTATCACATAGGTAGGCATTATTATCCTAATTTCACAGGTGAAGAAACTGAGACTGAGAATGATGAAATGAGTTATCCAAGGACCTACAGTTTGTGGCAGATTCAGGAGTTGAACCCAAGTTTATTCCTCCAATTCCAAGTTTATAACTCCTGCTTGTCAATATGAGGAAAAAATGTGGTTGAAGTTTTTTTTTTTTTTGAGAAATCAGATTTTAATTAGAATGATAGTTATTTGATTCAACTGATCCACTTATCTTCCTCCTCTAAATGATTTGGGTGTATGGATGTCATAGGACAATGGGAAGGATAAGTTTGAAACTGTGTTTTGCCACCTTTGGCTTATATGTTCTTGGCAAATCACTTTCCTAATTTGGTCTTCACTTTCCTGATGTGTGACATGGACATAATTGTGCTTACTGTCAAAAGACAAAATTACAACACATTTAGTTTAAAGATCTAATTGGTTTTTATTTGCAATCTGGGAATTTGGCAACACCTTATTTCATAAAATAGAATGACTGTCTCTGGGCATGACAGAACAATTGGTTTCTGTAGGGTGGGAAAAAGCAAACAGAACAATAAAAAAAGCAGATTGCTCAACATCAGGTTACCAGTCACTCTTCTTGTAAGGGTTAAAGAGAAGGGGATTTCCTTATTACACTGATTCAGGGAGATTGGGCTTTTTCGGATTGGCTGCTGTGAATCTCCTGTTTTCAGGAAATAAAAAAAAAAAACTGGTCTATTTGGGGATCTACCTGCTTTCATAAAGATTCAGTTTGATTGTTTGGCACTCGGCATAAGTGACTCCATTTTTGTTTGGCCTGGTTTGTTGGGGCCTAGTATAGGAGACTAGTCCAAAGCAATGGCCTCCCATTAACTTCAGCATTACCTAGTCAGAATTAAGAGGATAATGTAGTTGCCAGAGGATTGGTCATCACCGCCCCTTTACTTATGTGCTCTGGGTCCTCCCTGGGGTACTTAACACAGTTCCCTACCCACTTTGGGAAATAGGGAGCACTGAGATAAATACTCCTACCCCTGCCAGCAACTTTTACCTGACTCCTGTCCTAGGATAAATCAATGCAGCAGATTGTTTTCTGACCTTTTCTAAGTGAGATGTGCTCAGCAGTATCCTGAAGAGCCAGTTTTCTTTTTCAAAAATAACTTCAGGCAAATGGTAAGGCATTTATCCCCTGGATCCTGCTCTGCTCATAGCTCTACCCAGAGCACACCCAGGGTTGGGAATCAATCATTTGGAGGTAAAAATAACCACTATTTGATGCAAAAGACTAATTTGTGATAAGACCACTTTGTGGTGACTGGACTAATTTAACTCAATTGGCTAGAGCACAGTGCTCACAGGCCAAGGGTTCCAGATTGATCCACATGTGGACCACTTGACCCGGTAGCATGCTGTCCCATTCATTCCTCCAGGCAATTTGTCATAGGCCTTTCCTCTTTAACAATTATTGGGAAACTGAGTGATTGATTCAAAGTGGGAATAAATAATAGAGACAGAAATGAAAACAGAGGTAAATGGTAGGAACTAAAAAAAAAGCTAAGTAAAGTAAACATAAAGAAATATATAAAAAACCAATCATTTTTCAAAGTGAATCCACTCATACAACTCCACCCAGGTCAAGAAATAGAACATTACCTGGATCCCAGATGTCTTCCTCATGATCAATTCCAAGTACTATTCTCTTCTCCAAGGGGTATCAATTTTCTCAGAAAGCCAGATCCAGAGGAGGTGAAACTTCTGGAAGGCAACCAGTATGGAAGACAAGTTACTTCACTTTGACTTTCTCATTTTTTCCCACTGTAGTATCAAAAAGATAATGCCTACCTTAAAGGCTGTTGTGATAATTAAATGAAGTCATGCATAGCTGTACAAAAGGTTCCTGACATATGATGTTTCGACTTACAATTTTTCAACTTTACAACGATGATGCAAAAGGGATATGCATTTAGTGGAAATGGTACTTTGAATTTTGATCTTTTCCTACTCTACTGATATGTGGTGTGATACTCTCTTGTGATACTGGGCAGCAGCAAAGAGCTGCAGTTCCCAGTTAGCCATGACATCACGAAGGTAAAGAACCCATACTCTACAGTGTACTGTATTGCCAGATGATTTTGCCCAACTGTGGGCTAACGTCAGCGTTCTGAGCATGTTTAAGGTAAGTTGGGCCAAGGTATGATGTTAGGTAGGTTAGGTGTATTAAGTGCATTTCCCACTTACAGTATTTTGAATTTATGATGGGTTTATCAGGACATAACCCCACCGTAAGTCAAACAGCATCTGTATAAACTTAATAGGTGCTCAGCGAATAGGTGCTGTTATTTTACCATCAGTATTATTGGTGAGTTTGGATGATGGATGATGCAGTGTAAACCCAAACTCAAGCATGTGGGCATGTGCACGGTGCCATCTACACTTTAATGTATCTCAATAGCAGCTGCTGCAAGAGATGTAGCCTGTGGCTGCTCTCACCAACAGATACAAGACCTGTTCCTACAAACCTCACTGAGGACCAGGCTGTGGATGCCGAAGAGTTCATTCTACCTGCTTCATTAAATAACTGATGTGTTTCTGGGCAATCAGGCCCAATCTCAGCCCTGCCACCTATAATTAGTTTGAACTGCAGGCAAATGCTGAACAGAGCCCAGCAGCAGTTCCTCAAGGAAAGGGCTGCAGGAGCAGGGTTGGGGAATAGAACGTAGAGAGTCTGAGGCCTGTAATGGGTAACCTGAAAAAGAATAGGGCGATGTGTTCAGAATGCCCTCAAACCATTTTTTGTGAGTTTCTATGATCTTATTACAGTCATCCCTTTTTAGTTTTGTGTATTCTGATGAGTTGAGAAATGGGTCACCTTTTCTGTTCTTCTAAAGAACAATTAGCAGCAGGTGGGGATGGTGATTGGTTAAACCTACTTTTAAAAATTATGTCAATAATCATGGCTTCCATGATCCTTTGCTTCAAAACACTCAAAAGAAAAAAAGCACTTGGTAATATCTGGTAGGATGTTTCTTGCCCTCAGGAGAAAGTAAAGCTATGGTCTTTGCTTTTTGGGCTTCCTTTTTACAATGCCTGATCATTCTCCCATTGAATTTCATCTTATCTTTGGGCCCATCCGATGCCTGCAGGCATCAGCCCCTGTCCTCTTCCTACTATCTAGGATTCTTACTCTACAGGGATGGACACTCAGCTTGGGCTTTTCAGCCATGATTGCTCGAAGGCTTCTCTTTAGAAACTCTGGTATCCTGAGAAAACCACTGCTCTTTGAAGAGACTAGGTCCAGCTTATGCTTCTCCCACCTTGGGAAGCTTTCCTGGATGCACCCAAGCAGACTTGGTCCCTCCCCTCCTTGTTGCAACTCTTACAGGAATCTGGAGCTCAGCACAGATTCCTCTGCATTGAAATGTATTATTCATCTCTTTGTCTCACATTCTGATCTCCCTGAGTGCTAAGAGCTATTTCCTTATTCTTCACTATATCTTCAGCTTTTAGCTCAGTTCCTGGCACATAAAGGTAAGCAGTAATCTCCCAGATTGATGAATAAATGTTTGTGCTGATCATACACTATGAAAAAATCAATTGCCAGCTCTTTTTATCTACATTTTTCCTACAGAGTGATAATAAAATAATAATAATTTCAATAATAATTTCAATCTTTCTTACATTCAACCTAAAGTAGAAATTTGTTTTAGTGACATATCTCCTTGTATTAAATAATAACAAACAAAGTTATTTTGCCCAGGCTGCCTTGTCTCTTGACACGTTTACTTTCACCTTTCTTTTCAGATTCCCCAGTGGATATTCAGGTCTTCTAGGCCCATCACATCCCTCAACCTTAGGTTTCAATATTTTCCTATAAATTTTGGGGGCTTGAAGAGTAACATTCAACTCCCACTATAGCGAAGTATTTAAAGTTGTCCTACAATTAGCCCCCAAACTGCTTTTTAAGTCTTACATCACAGCATCCCTTTGGAGTTTGGGTCACACTAGACTACTCCTGTTTTTGTTACATATACAATCACCTTTCATGGCTTCACACCTGAAGGTTGGTCTTGTTGAAATGTAATCTCCATTGTTGGAAGTGGGGCCTTGTAGGAGGTGTTTGGAACATTGGGGGCAGATCCTTCATGAATGGCTTGGGCTATCCCCCTGGTGATAAGCGAGCGCTCACTCTGAGTTTACACAAAATCTGCTCATTTAAAAGTATGTGGCACCACCCCTCCATCTTGCTCCTGCTTTCACCATGTGAGACACCTGCTCCCCCTTTGCCTTCCGCCATGATTTTAAGCTTTCTGAGGCCTCTCTAGAAGCCAAGAAGACGCCCGCAGAACCATGAGCCAATTGAACCTCCTTTCTTTATAAATTAGCCAATCTCAGGTGTTTATTTATGGTAATGCAAGAATGGCTTAATACAACACTTTTGTTCAAACTGTTCACTCCTACAACTCCCTTCCCTACCCTTTTGGCCTACTGCCATCTTACTGAGGTTCACATTCAACTCTAATGTCATCTCCACTATAAAATAAGTTGCCTCCTTCTCTATACTCCCATAATTCTTTGTATGCACTTTTCTGATCACAATTATCTTTTGTATCTTACAATATTATTACTTGTGAGCCTGTCTGGTACCTGCCTAGTCTTCATAATCCTGTGCATTCTCCATGATAGTATCTATCGTACCTGCCCCAAGTGAGTGCCAAAAAGATTCATAATCTATCCCTCAAATGTAATTTTATTTAACATAGAATTTAAGAACCTTAAAATGTGCTTAGATAAAATCAAACAAATTATAATTTGAAAACAGGATTTCTCTATTAACTTTTCCTGAAAACAGTTTTACTTATCAGAAGAAAGCAAATTCATCATAATTAACTAGGAATCCTTTTGTAAGATTTCTCAAATTAGTAAAGATGTCTTAGCTGGATCATACAGCCCTCATTACTTGATCATATGTGACAATGATTCAACTGTCATTAAATAGCAATTAAAATATTTTCCTGATGATCTTTAATTGAACGTGCATTTTAATATGTATTGATGGAACTCTAATGAGGACTACAGGCAGCAGAGTTACCACAGATCAGAAATCATTTTTCCCCAATGCCAATTATTGAGGGTCAATTGCCATTTTCATCTTGAGATGTGATTTTCAGGTAAAACTGGCTCAGAATCATGAGCTGAATGTGAAACACTTGATTCTGAAAGGCAAGTCACAGAAACCATGCAATTTTTGGAGATTAAAAATGGTCTATTGCTTTCTTTGGGGTTGGCTATGAAAAGAAATCACCATGTATGGAATTGCTTTGCTTTGGGGGAATTGCTTTTGTACTTTAGTAGTTAAACCGGATTTATTTTCCAAAATGAACTCTTTCTCTCAACAATTTCTGAGGGATACCCTCAGAATGATGTACAAGAATGATGTGAATGATGCTTGCACATTTGGCAATCAGTTGGCTCTTTCCCATTGTGCCACTGCTCATTCACAACCTTCCCATAAACCAAGCACTCAGGAGTCTCTTGATAATAAGAAAAAACGGAGAATGTACTGATGACTTTTCCTTCCCACCCAAGTTGGAAGGAAAGCCTGGTTGAGGTCTCTGAGCTGTTTTCTATCCATTTAGGTCACTTAACACCTTATCAAACTAAGTCATTTATTGAGCATTAAAATTAATGTCCAAGAACATTAAATGTAAGTGAACATATCCGGGAGATTTAATCACTCTGTCTAATCAACCTAAAGGCTCTAAAAGCTAAACAAGCAGTCTATGTGAGGAGTTACATCAGAAAGGTCAAAGGGTGCTGACTATCCTAACACCAGATCGCAAGCTTCAAAACAAGGGCCAGTCAAAAGTGACAGATTCTAGCCATGATGATGTATGGAGACCTTCTCGGGTGACCTGAGGTGTCAACTCACAATGTAATGACTCATCAGTGAGGAAGAACAGTGGAAAGGGAGCAGGAAAACAGTAATCTGGTTATGACATGTAATGTATGCCTAGAAACGAGTGTCAATTTCACCCAGACGGCCTTTTTAGCCTTGAAAAACTGAATCAACACAAATGAATGGAGTTCTGAAAGTTCAAAAGGTTTTCTTTGAGAGGAAAAAAAAATATTGCTTCCTTAAAATCAAGCAATCACTCAGGAGGCATACAACGCTATTACTTCCAAATGTCTCTCATTACCACTCAGAATATTTTTGTCTCAGATTTATGGCAGTTTGAGTTTGTTTTCCCTCAAACCTTTCTTTACCAAAGAACCCCTTTTAATTTGTAACTTGAAAAAAAAATTCCCCACAGACATTTGTAGACAACTGCTGCCTAGTATTGCAAATTCTGCTTTCAAATGGGATTCCATTTTTGCTCATTTTCAACCTGAATCCTTTTGTTCTGTACAGCGGGAGCATGCATTTCTATTTCCACTGCCTTTTGTACTTTTCTTATTAAGACTTCTAGCCCCTGTTTAAAAAATCAAGCGTTTTGAAGGCAGATTAATAAAAATCAGAAACAACAACAGATTTATGTTCTCAAGAACACACATAACCACCCTGATGTCACCAAGAGCAGTGGATATTGGAGGCCAGAGTCTCACTTGACAGACAAATGTATTTATTGCATCTACATCTTAGTCGCTTGGGTTAAACAAAGGAACCCACTTAGCAATTCACTTATTGCACCCAAATTCCAAGGCTTGTTTCATCTTGGAAAATTTGCGAGGTTTCCAGATGCTGACAACACGAGACAGTAACTATGATGTCTACCGTGAGGACAAAGGGCGACCCTCAGGAAATTTCTCATTATTGCCATGGCAATGATGGCTGCATAGGTGCAATCTTTGCGTTGGTTGGAAAGGTTTTAAAATGCAGAGTTTGCGAATTAAAGATGGTAAGACAGAGTAGCCCTTAGACAATCCACTGTATAATTAGCTTCTGCTGAAATTAAAGGCTAAGTGACATGTTATCTTGTTGTCAAGTTGAACACGATTGCAAGAGATTTAACATAAATCATACTATCCTCTTCCTGTATATAGCATTACCCTTAAAACACACACACACACACACACACACACACACAGATGTATAGATTCTGTTTAGAATAGGCCTGCCCTTCCCCTATCCTGCTGAATAAAATTTGCTACTTGTTTTAAAATAGCAGCTGTTTTTAATCAGCTCAATATAGATAAAAGCCAAACACCCAAAGAAGCCCACATGGAAAAGTTTCCTTTGAGTTGTAGCTGACGTTATTCTCCATATTTTTAGATTTAGCAAATATAGATCCAAGCCACTTTTAGCTATCTCAAATTTTAAAGAGTATTAGAAATATCCCACTTTATTTTTGGTAGGAGGAAGGTTATTGTACCTTGGTTGCACTTAGGATTTGAGACTTTGAAATTATTCCCTGGGTTGAATTCCAGGTTGGGGTTGGGGCTGAGATGGGGATAGATCTGTTCAGGCTGGTTTCCAATTCAATCCTGTTTGCAAGTAGGGAAACCTGATCCTACCTACACAGGGCTCACTGTAAGAGACCTTTGGTTTTTTAGGTGAAGGTCTCCAATTTCTTTTTTTTTTTTTTTAAGAGAAAACCTGGACTCAATCCATCTAAGCGAAGGGCAGGTCTTTTAGTTTATTTAAGTCTCAAATGGGGGAAAAAGCCCCCTTAGACATAACCCTTTGGTTACAAATCTATTGTAACCTTTTCCAGGCAAGTCACATTTCCCTCTCCAGTTTCCAATGTATAAATATGAGAGGTGCACAGGAACAGCCCTTTCCAGATCATTGAAGTATAAAGTTAGTTATTCTTCTATTAAATACTGACCAAGATGGTATCCTTATTTACAAGATTCAGTACTCCTCCACCACTCCCACTACATACACTACTAACTCTTAATGGATTGTTGTCCTTGAATGAGACAACCTGACTCATCTGTGGAATGATTCACTGCTCCTTAGAGCATATATTATTCCAATTCTCAAGAGTTAAAAATGTCCAGACAGAAGTGAACCATACAAAAGGCAAAGGAAAAACAAATTAGTGGACAATCATCATGCAGCAAAAGAAAATCTAAATTGTGTTCCACAGACATGTGTATGCTTCGCCAAAACATGGCAAAATTGAGTCAAAAATGGAATGTTTTTATTCTAAACACTGCATCAATCCAGAGGTTAATATAATACTTTGCTCCTTATAAACATGGCTGAAAGCTGTGAATACAACCTGGAAAAAAATGACCATAGACAAAAATGACCACAGCCAAAAATGAATGCATAAGAGATTGACTGAAAGGTTTAAAGCACTGTGTCTGTCAAGTAGGAAGGAGAAGGCCTCTCTGAGAGGAGAGAGAACTGTTACATCATTTGTGAATTGATCCTGTTGATTTTATGAGGTGTGTGACAGAGTTAGGAAATAGTTTATGCACAAATATATGGTCCACAAATGAACAGATATAGTCATATCATTTCCAAAGGACAGTATAGCATTGGTTAAATGACTATTTCCTTACTAATGACATCAACTTCAAAAATTGTTTCTATCTAGTACTGATTTTTATGAAGAGGATTTACAGCCAGATCCATATAATATATTATGCAAGGCAATTTTGTGGGAGGGAACATTGGATTGGCCCAGATCTGATTCAGCATCTTGCCTTCATGGGACTGGTTGTTAAAAGACCAGAATGAGCATTCATACGCGGTGTCCCAAAAGACTCCGGAATCAAGCTGCAGTGCTCCAGACAAAGGCTTCAAGGCATTTTTTAAAGATAAGGTAGAGTCGGGCCACCAAAAAAGGCAAGACATGGAGGCAGTGTATCCAACTGCCTGGGTTCAAATGCTGACTCTACTACCACTAGCTATGTGAATATGGTTATGTTAATGTCTCTGAACTTCACTTTCCACATCTGTAAACTGGAGATCACCATAGTGCCTACTTCAGAGGGTTGTGTTGTAAAAATAAAAGATTACACACGTTAAGCACTTAGAAGAATGATGCAGTGTAAGCACTAACTGAATGTTAACTCTTGTTTTTGCTGATGCATAAAGTATTCTAGACCGTTGGTGGAAGATTTCACACACATGGCTGCCTCTGAGATTGTACCCACAAGTTACCACTGGTCAAAATATAACCTAGCCTCCACATAAGAGTAGGAAAAGACAAGAGTGAGGACATAACTTTGTAATTGGCATCTTCTTTCTCGGCAACAAGTTCTTCTTATTTTATTTATATATTGAGCAACAAGTATGGCTCAGGCACAAAGAACAGAACAATGATATAGATCGCTGTGGTCCTTGAATGAGTGGAGCTTACAATCTACCCTGTGCTCACACTTGTGGCCCTGAGGGATCTGGAATGGCTTTTTGTCACTATGTGGAAACTCCTGTATTTCTTCCTCTGCAGCCCCCGTGGCTTGAGACACAAGTTATCAAACTGTCTCCAAAATAACACGACTGACTGCTTTCAGAATTTCAAGATTTGCAGTAAATATTTGTGTGAAAATGAACAGGTTTGATAACTTCTATGATTTTTATTTATGTTTCTGTGTTTGAATTTTTAATCTGCCTAGTTCCACAAAGGTTGTGACACAACGTAAATGATACACTCCACAATAAGACAAAAATAAGTGTGGAGGCTCCCCTCAACATAGCAGATTAAGCCCATCCTTCCTCATATTATTAGAAAATACAGAAAAAAATGTTTTATAGGGAAGTAATAAAGTAAAGAAGTGCTGATAAACAAGAAAGACTGTCATTGGGAGACCAGAAATGTTAAGGAATCCCTGGAAGATAGAAAACAAATTGGACTGAAACTGAGACCAATGTACACATAGAAGATCTCTTCAAGCTCACAATCAATAGAATCAAGTAGCTGGAGAGGCTCCAGGGTTAACAGTTAAGGTAATTAATTTGGGAACTTCTTCCAAGAAGAATTCTAGAAAAACAAAAGAGAGAGATGATGGAGGGAAAAATGGTAAGAATAATTAATATCTACTCTTAGAAAAGTTCAAGTATACAATGCATTATTAATTATAGTCACCATGCTATATGTTAGCTTTCCAGAACTTACTCATCTTAAGTTTGTACACTTTGACCAACAACCACACCCCAGACCCTGGCAACCACCATTTTATTTTTTGTTTCTATGAGTTCAATGTTTTTTAGATTCCATCTATAATTGAGATCATGCAATACTTGTCTTTCTGTGTCTGGCTTATTTCACTTAACATAATATCCTCAAGGTTCATCCTGGTTGTCACAAATGGCAGGATTTCCTTCTTTTTAATGGTTGAATATATGTATACATATACACACACAATGGAATATGTATATATATGTATATATATATATTCCTTATATATGTGTGTATATATATATATTCCATATATATACAGAAAATGTGAGATAAATGTTTATCAGTGAATGCTTAGGTTATTTTCATATCTTGGCTATTGTAAATAGTGCTACAATGAACATGGGAGTGCAGATACCTCTTTGACATACTGATTTCATTGCCTCTGGATATGTGCCCAGGAGTGGAATTGCTGGATCATATGATAGTTCTACTTTTCGCTTTTTGAGAAATTTTCATACTATTTTCCATAATGGCGGTACCAATGAACTATCCCATCAACAGTGTATAAGGGTTCTCTTTTCTCTACATCTTTACCAAAACTTACATTCTGACTTTTTTATAATAGCCGTCCTAATATGTATGAGGTGATATCTCATTGTGGTTTTAATTTGCATTTCTATGATGATTAATAATGTTGAGCACCTTTTCATATATCTGTTGGCCATTTGTGTATTTTATTTAGAAAAAATGCCTATTCAATTCCTTTGCCCATTTTAAAATTTTGTGTGTGTGTGTGTGTGTGTGTGTGTTTTGTTTTTCTTTTCTTGCTATTGAGTTATTTGAATCCTTACCACACAAATGGTTTGCAAATATTTTCTCCCATTCTATAGGTGGCCTTTTCATTTTGTTGATTGTTTCCTTTGCTGTGCTGAAACCTTTTAGATTGATATAGTTTCATTTGTTTATTTTTACTTACATTTGTTGCCTGTGCTTTGGTGTTATATCCAAAAATGATTGCCAAGGTGACTATCAAGGAGTTTTCTCCGTATGTTTTCTTCTAGGACTTTTATAGTTTCAGGTCTTACATTTAAGTCCTTAATCCTTTTAAAGATGATTTTTGTGTATGGTATCAGATAAAGGTCCAATTTATCATTTTGCAAGTGGATATTTAATTTTCCCAAAACTATTTACTGAAGAGACTATCCTTTTCCTATTGTGTATTCTTGATGCCTTTGTCAAAGATTTGTTGACTGCATATGTGTAGGTTTATTTCTAGTACTATATTAAACAGAAGTGTGATGAGAGTGGGTGGGCATACTTATAGTGTTCCTGATCTTAGGGGAAAAGCTTTCAGCTTGTCACATTTGAGTATGAGTTTAGTTATGGGCTTGTCATACATAGCCTTTATTATGTTGAGATACATTCCTTCCATAGTGTATTTGTTGGGATATTTTGTCATGAAACAATGGTAAATGGTGTCAAATATTTTTTCTGCATCTATTGAGATGATCATATGATTTTAATCCTTCATTCTGTTAATGTAGTGTATCACACTTATTTATTTGTGTATGTTGAGTCATCCTTGGATTTCAGAGATAAATCCCAGGTAATCATGGTGTAAGGTCCTTGATATGTGCTGTGGGATTCAGTTTGTTAGTATTTTGTTAAGGACTTTTGCATCTATGTTCTTCAGGGATATTGAACTTTCCTTCTAACTTTCTTTTCTTGTAGTGTCTTTCTCTGGCTTTGGAATAGAGGTATTGCTGGACTCTTCTTCAAGAGAAGAAGAAGAAAGAAGACACATCTAAACCAAGTAGAAATGAGAAAAGGAATATAACTGCATATAGCTGTTAAGATTTTATAAATTACAAGAGGATTAGAGGATTTATAAGCTTATTCCGATAATTTTGACAGTCAAGAAAGCTTCCACGTGATGTAAATTGTTTCCCAGCATTTAAGGACATTGACAGTTTACTTTCAAGTTACACAAGGCTACACTACCTTTATATTTACAAAAGATAAGTTTAGCACCAAAGGAGAACCTATAACCATTCTCTTCTCTGAAAATAGATCTAAAATCCTAAGTAAAATAGTGGCAATCAATTGCAGCAGCTGATCAAGTAGGCTGTGGCAAAGACTGCCAGTTGCCTATGCATTATCCACTCTCCTGTTCTTTCTTTCTAGTAGAATCTTATTTAGTAGGAAAATGTGCCCAAATGAAAAGAAAAAGAAAAAAAAGAAAAGAACAAAATTTCCAATCCTGCCTGTAGATATATGTGATGATGTAGCTAACTCAGTGCTGGAAAATGAGATGTAAGTAGAATTACTGAGTGGGAATTCTATGAAAGTCCTTAAAATAGGTACATGCAGGTAGCCTAATCTCTTTTACTTTCTCTCTCCCCTGTAATGAATACTCTGCATTTCTTCCTCCAGAATTGCTCTACCCTTTTCCATTCTGCTCTATGGCCCCAGGCCAACCTGTATGGATCTCATCAGTGTCCTTGTTCTCTGGCTTCTTGTTTGGGTTTGGCCAATGAGAGGCACCAGTAGGAGAGTGATGCTGGAAGGGCAGAGAAATCAAGATCTTTGTTCCCTGGGCTCTCTCCCTGTTGGGCCACAAGTTGACAGTGGCTTCTTATCTCTACCAAAGGCCACAGCTCTGATCAGGCAACCCTCCCTTACAACCATAGCTGCAGCTCTTTTTGCATTACTATAATCATTCCTGTCCCTTTCCCCTTCAAGCCAAGGAATGGTAATGGCTCCCTATTGTTGCTAACTCCTGGGTTTCTTACCATCCCTTTTTTATTTCTCTCTGCCCATATAATTGTAAAAAGTCCATCCATTAAATCTGATCATTTAACTCACCTGTTTTTTGCCAGGACACTGACTTATATATTCATTCAGTCTCCTGTGTGGAACATAGATGTGTTACCTGGAGTTAACTTCTTTTGTGTTTCCAATTCAGCTATCACATTATTTCCTGGAGACTGTGTAGGCCAAAGTCTAGTTTGAGTGTATAAGGGTGATGTGGTAAATAAATGGATAGTAGGGATAGAAAGGTGTGACATATTATTATTTCATGTATTCCAATGGAATGAATGCTTATGTTCCCCCAAAATGTATATGTTGAAATCCTACCCTCCTAATGCAGTGTTATTATCAGTTGAGGCATTTGGAAAGTGATTAGATCATGAGGTTGGAACCCTCATGAATAAGATTAATGTTCTTATAAAAGAAACTTTAGAGAGCTCACACACCCTCTTTCTGTCATATGAGGACGCAGCAAGAAGATGATAGTCTGCAACCCAGAAGGGTGGCCTCATCAGAACCTGACCATAATGGCACACCGATCTTAGACTTTAAGCCTCCAGAACTATGAGAAATAGATGTTTGTTGTTTAAACTACTCAATGTGTGGTCACTGGTTATAGCATCCAGAACTAAGATGTGTATCAGCCCTCCACATGCAATAATATGTCATCAGTTGACTTCTTCTTCAGGTGAAGATAATTAGCTAGTGATGGGAAAGAGTACAACTCTTGAAGATCAAGCCACTTGACCCAGTTTGTTTTTAATAAATTTCTATATCTAATCCTCCACATAAAACATCATGCCAGCTTAACCCTGAAGGGGTCAATTCAGATCCTTCACTGAAATGCCCCATTTGAGCAAGTCTCCAAAATCAGAATGGTCTTTACTGGCATTGTTTCAGTGCAGTGAGGAAATCTTATCCTTCTTTTCAAAATCACATGCAGCATCTTTCCCCTTGACAGTCAGCATACTTCATTGTAGAAAAGCAGAGTCTTAGATTCATTGTTTGATTCATGGCAACCCAAAAAGAAATGTAATCGAGCACATATTTTGATCATATTAGTAACTGTCATTATTCCTTTCGAAACCGAGACAAGATCAGGAGACCAGTTGTTGACCACTAGTTATTTTCTATAAACAAACCTATGTACGCTTGGGCATTCAGGCATAACCTCTAATGTTTCATTTGGCAATACCCTTCCTTGATGTACACATTGCAGATTCTCCATCAGTACTAATCCAGATGCACTGTTTTCTCCAGTTTAAACAATCACTCATGAAATAATTATTAAGTAAATTAAGAAAGCCCCCTCCCCTTCTGTACTGTTAGTTGTCAGTGATAAATATAACAATAATAAAAGTGATTGAATTCAACAATCATATATGTCCCACACATATGCCAAGAGCTGATTTATACTCTATACATGAGTGGTTTTGTTTTGTGAAATATCTGCTTTCATGCACAAATGATAGTAATTGCTCTTTCTTTTGTTTGTTATTGATGTTTTATAACATCCAACAGTGTCATCTAACACCTTTTTCTTCTTTCTCTCTGAGCAGTATATTTATCACTAAATTTGCAATGCTATCACAAACTTCTTGGTAATCAAGTGGCTTCACACCTGTGATGAAGTCTGAGTATGTGTTTGGCTGTATGAAAGAGACCAAAATTACCAGAGGCTTCTATCTTTTATAACAGTCTGGAGTTAGAAGATTCAGGAATGACACGTAGGCTCTGCTCCAGGAAGTCATCCAGAGATCTAGGCTTCTTCTAGCTTATTGCTTCTCCTCTTTTAAGTGCTGCTCTCACCCGTGTGGTTCAAGATAGCTCACTACCACATCCACAATGCAGGCAGCAGATGGGAGAAAAAGGGAGAAGGCACAATGTCTCTTTCCTTTAATGACATACTCAAGTCTCATGAATCACTTGCCTTCATATTCATTGGCTAGAATTCAGTCACTTGGACACACATAGCTGCAAAGAAGCTAAGCAATTACACATTTGTTCTGAGTGTCCACGTGCCCAACTAAAATGTCAGAGTTTTTCTTTCTGCAAAAAAAGTGGAGCACAGATCCGGGTGACCTCCAGTAACCTCTGTCACTTCTTGATATTTCTACAAGCAGCAAATCCTTAAATAGTGCTCTTGTAGTTTGAACCTGTTCTTTGTGTTTAATTAATTACTGGAAAACTTAATTGTCCACTTGCATAACAAATATTTAATGTCATGTGTTTTGTTAGAAAAGGACATGAAAGCTGTGATGCCTTTATGCAACCATTTAACAATTTTTAATATTTTGAACAGTCATAAGCATGTTTTCTCATCACACTTTTCCTTTTCTCTCTTTCTCCCTTCCTTCCTTCTTTTCCACTTTCCTTTCTTCCTTTTCTTTTTTTTGCCTGCTTACATGAAATCATCCCAATCACACATTCACTTGTCCTAGAACATACAGATACATGGTCTATATTTGTACTTGAGTCCTGCTCACCATTTAAATTTACCACTTTATTCTGAGTTACAATGTTTTGGTTACCATTTTCATAAGTTTTTTATATACTTCATTAAACACTTTTAAGTCACTAATCTATTTTTGAATTGAGCTTAAAATCAAGCACAAGGAACAACAAAAAATACTGCACAACACCAATAAGCAATAATATACAAATGACATAAAAATATGAAAATGAAGAACTATCTTATAATTAATATTAGGCAAGAGAAGTTAATCAACTAAGTCCTTATAGTGGATGTGTGATTTTAAGACTATAATGATTATTAAGAACATTAAGACATTTCTGTGACAATCATAATTAATCTTACATTTCGAATCTAGGGAACATATGTGAATAAATTAATTTCATTGCTTTTTCCACTGAAACTAGGGAATGTTTTTGGAATCACTTGATATCCCATCAGAGATCTATATTGGTGTTCTGAAGCCTGCACTTTGAGAAATACTATTTCCTTACTTAAATTGGCCCTGGTGTGGTTTGTATACTCATTTGCTCAGATCAACAAATCTGTTTCAACCTGGTATTGTAGCCAGAAAAAAAGATTAAGGCAGAAGAGTGGTTGTTCCTGTTATTTTATGGTGGGGCATATATTAGGAGTTTGGGAGCAAGAAAGGCAGAAAATCAGTACTATTTAACAAAATAATCTTATTAACAGGGATTTTAATATATCTGAAAAATCAGTGCCAGTCAGTGGTGTAGTGGATTACTAAGTCACCTTTGCTATCCAGTGGTTGCTTTTCTCTAACTTCAGAAAGATTTGGAGAGATAATTTACATATATATTCAACCTAGATTCCAGTGATCCTTGAATTTTTAAAATTTCTGGCAACACTACTAACACGCTAACATTCTAAGACCAAAGTTCTCATGAAAAATAGAGATCAAAATGACTGTTAACCCACCATTTACCCTTTGCAGACTTTGTAGGATGGAAAATTTACTTGAGTAGAATATAATCAGTGAAAGGAAGAATGTCTCTGGCATGTGTTAAAGCTAAGGAAGACATGGCTTATGGATAGCTTTCATCTGGGGCCTGGAAAGCTGAGCAGATCATTTTCCTTGACTTCTTTCTCTTGCTCTTCACTGGATCACAACTTCACCAGGCCAGTGTTTGGGGGAGCCTTCTCCAAACTTATGGAGATAATAAAGTTGACATAGAGCAGCAACATCACATAGTTATTTTAAAATTTGTGAGAAATATGAAAGATTTTAAGGAGCTAGAGTAAGACTGATATCTACTTAACTCATTGATCTCAATGGAGTGTATTTCTGACTGAACTAGAATTGTGAAAATTGACGGATCAAAAGGGATTTGCTTACTTCAAAAACTTTTTGCATCCATTCATCAAATTGGAGAACATCAGGACTACAAAAGACCTTAAATGGCATATAAACCTTCCTCCTATTTTACTCCATCTGCTAGTTAATTATCCTGTGGTACTGGTACTATGTAACACCAAAATGACCAATCACCATCTATATTAGTAAGATATTACCACAATAATGCCGCATAACAAGCTCCCCTCCTAAAACTCAGCACAATGCAATAATAGCTATTTCATTTGCATTCACATATTCGTGGATTGGCTAGAGATCAGCTGATGAAAGGTGGGCTCAACTGGGCTTTGCTCTAAGTTGTGGGCTGGATCCAGGTCTGTTCTACAGGTCTCTCATTTTCCTTGGGCAGTGGCTAAATGAGCATATTCTCATGGTGAAATGCAGGAGTGCAGGAGAATAACTTAACTTCACAAGCACATTTCAAGCTCTGTTAGCATCAAATCTATTAACATTATATTTGGCAAGGCCAAAATCAAGGGGGCAGGAAAATACATTCTACCTGCCACAAGGTTATGGCACAGATGTGGATGCATTAAAAATATTACAGGGCAGTGAAAAATTGGGAGCAATAATTTAGTCTACCACATCATCCCCATGTCTTTCAACTGTTTCTCATACGACATGATTCTGAGACCTCTCTCCATCCTGGGAGCTCTTCCCTTAGCATGATCATGTTTTTCCTTATTTCTCTGATGATGTACTGGGCTCATGGCTGTATAATATTTCAGGCATGGTTGATAGTCAGCAGATACATACCAGAGGTCATCCCTTTGTATTAGCTGTGGCATCTATTAGCTCTGGTTCCATGTATTGCTGGAACTATACACAGTAGAGCCAATTTATCACCACTGTCTTTGTGAAGGTCTATTTTTACATGACGTGAGATTCTAGTGACTTTTTTGGTATCAATATGTTGCTAACCAGTTATTAATTAGCCACCATACTCTTTAATTAACTATCTTAATAATAAAGTTTCCATTTCTATTCTCATTTTGCAGTCAGTTAATGCTTTGCTTAGGAAGAACACATCTTATAGAATATTTTATATAATCTATTGAAGTAGCATTTTTTTAACAAACCAATCAGAATATATGAGTGTAAGTGTGTGTGCGTGTGTATGTATGTGTGTGTGTGTGTGTGTAAATTCTCCAAATGAAGAGTCTGTTTTAAAGTGGGAAGTCATAAACATATTCAAAATGTTTGTGAACATACTTTTGAATGTACAGTACATGCCATAGCAGTATAAAATCCATGGGCATTCACAATAGATTTAGATGTAGGTCCTTGGAGAAACAGTAGTCAAGGTCCCGTTTCTTACTATTCTAATGGGCATATTGTTAGATCTTATGGAAAAAAATGAAAAAAAAACTGTTTAGCATAGCTGTTCTGTAATATTAACACCATATACCTTTTTCCAGAGTCCTGAAAAAGTACATAAGTGACTTTCAAATCCTAAAACAGAAAGTAGCGCCCAGAGATCGGTGCTATAATTAATGATCTCAAGATGGCTTAGCAATAATTCTGATCTATAAGCTTTTGCACATTGCTATTCCCCTATCAAAAGGTGGAGTGTTTTTCCCTCCCTTTGAACCCAGGCAGGCTTTTGTAACTGCCTCAACGATGTAGTAGAAGTAACAATGTGACACTAGTGCATGAAAGGCAACACGACTTTCACCTACCCACCCCATTCCTCCCTTGAGATGCTTGTCTTTGGAACCTAGCCACCACGATGTGAGGAAGACAAGTAGCCACATGGAAAGACTATTTGTAGGCTTTAAAGCTAAAGCCTGGGAAGTTTAGTCTGCTAGCTGACAGATGACGGTACCAGCTACCACACAATGTGAGTAAGTTAGCTTTCAGATGATTCCACCCTCCAGCCTTTCAGACAATTTGCTGAGGTTGAGTACAGCAGAGATGGGCATCCCTGTCAAGCCCTACTCAAATTGCAAATTGATGAGCAAAATAAATGTTTTCTGAGGTACCTGTTATACGGTAGATAACTGGAACAGAAGCTGGGCAGAGAAATCGGTCATTGGCTTGAGGGGTTGTGGGGACAATAGAGAGTGGAGATGGTGGGTAAAAGAGGTGTTTTGAGAAAAGCAGAAGAAAAATAATGAGTTTGGTTTTAAACATGTGGTGTTTGAGCTGCCTGAGAGAGGTAAACAAGTAGAGCTGTCCAGTAAGCATGTGAATATAACAAGTAGAGCTGTCCAGTAAGCATGTGAATATCACAAGTACAGCTGTCCAGTAAGCATGTGAGTATCACAAGTGGAAGAGTTTGAGGAGTCATCCCTCCGAAAAGAGTACTGGCCTGGGAGGCTACAGACAGGATCGCTCATTACTTAACCCCTAACTTGCTGAGAGACCATGGGCAAGCCCTCTTCCTCTCTCAGAATCAATACCCCTGATATACACTGAGAGAGATGAAATTTTAGGGTTCATTTTTGCTTTGCTCTAACAGCGTGTAACAGTGTTTATTATCAGATGCTTATGTATTTCTTGTTCTGTCACAGAAACATAATACAGTTGAAATCCTGGTGATCTTAAATAAGTTTACCATTCAATGAAGATCATTCAAAGATCAAATTTATCATCTAAGAGCTTCTGAAAGAAAAAAGACATCAAATGTAACTTGGACTTCTCAGAGTAACATTAATAAGACTCTCTTATGTACTCATAGAATATAATTCACCTCAGAAAATCAACCTAAGGAAGCCCACATGATATGGGGTGTGCTGACTCTGTCACAAATAGAAAGGGGGTACTTCTGACCAATCCTAACCTAGGTATATTGGAATATGTGACCATTCCTTTCAAACAGATTGTACATAATTCCAACGTTGACTCTCTGCTTTTATCATGGAGCTATTTCCAATATCATGTGTCCAATGTGGTTCTTAATCTTGTTGGAGTTTCCAAGATAGCTAGGGAAAGTCTATCCAGAAGACACTTTCTTTACACAATTTTTCATGCAGTCATGAGGAGTTTACAGATCTCCTCTTCCAGATCACGGACTAGCAGGCTAAGCACCTTCAAATTAAGACTGTTATATTCTCTTTACCAGTAGATCAACTTCCAAACAACACTTACTGTGTAATCATGGGCAGGCTTCTCAAATTCCTTACCTACCCTGCTTTCCCATTTACTGTTTTATTATAATCTTTTTAAAAATAGACTTTAGTTTTAGAGCAGTTTTAGGGTATCAGGAAAATTATGCAAAGTATAGAGTTTCTATACATCCCATTACCTCACACATGCACAACCTTCCCTATTATTGAATCCCCCATCATAATGGTACATTTCTTGCAACTGATGAACCTACACTGACGCTTCATTCTTACCCAAAGTCCATAGCTTATGTGACGGTTCATACTTGGTGTTGTACATTCTTTGAGTTTCAACAAATGTATGATGACATGCATCCCCATTATAATATTATACAGAGTAGTTTCACTGCCCTAAAAATCCACTACCTATTCATTCCATTTAAAAAATCAGTGATTTTTTAATGTCTTCATAGTTTCACCTTTTCAAAAATGTCATATAGCTGGAACCATATAGTTAGTAAAGTTTTCAGACTGGGTTCTGGGTTCTTTCACTTAGGAATATGCATTTAGGTTTCCTCCATGTCTTTTCGTGGCTTGACAGTAGTTTATTTCTTTTTAGTGCTGAATAATATTCCATTGTCTTGATATATCAGTTTGTTTATCCATTCACTGACTGAAGAACATCTTTGTTGTTTCCAAGTTTTGGCAATTATAAATAAAGCTGTTCTATTTCTAGTTTGATGATAGATTGTATAACAAATGGGTGTGACATTTTGTCAAATTCTTTTTCTGTACCTGTTCATATGATTATGTGATTTCTCATTTTTAGTCTGTTGATGTGATGGATTATCATTTATTGTTTTAAGGGCAGTAAATAAGCAGAAAGAATAATATCTACCTTGCAGTATCATTTTAAGGCCTAAACTGACTAATGCATGTAAAAGGCCTAGCCTTGCAAATGGCATGTAATAGGAGTACAGTAACTTACCATTTTCTTCTTTTTAATCCCTCCAACAAAGGTGTAAACTACTGATGCTCAAGCCGTGATCCCCAATCTGCTCCCAGAAAAGCTCTAAATCTCCTGCCAGAGGAGCACCCAGGCACTTGGGAGGACGCTACCACCATGTGGCTACCTCAGCCTTCTGATCCTTGCTAACTTATCGAAGGGCAAGTTTTGTGGTGTAGTGCTCCTACAATATCTTCAAAACAATAATTATCAGCATCATCACACACAGTTTTCTTATGCTTAGCAGTGCAAGTGCCTGCAAGATCATTACATATTAACTGATAAACAGATTTTTTTGACCCTACAATCTGTGAAATATCACAACTGGTACAATGGAAGAAAAAGTCCATGGCTTAGAGTCCATCAGTGTTTAATTCCTCCCAGAGAGTGTTTGGAGAGATCCAGATTCATGTCAGTGACTTAATGGAGCTTTCAAACATGTTGACCAGAAGTAGGATGGACTCCAGTAGGAGTATTGTCCACAGTAAATTACATGCACACTTTGAGAATTGAGATAGCAAGAGATAAGCATTTTCTTAGACTGGCTGTCATGAAGTTCTGAAACAGTCACACTTTGAAGATTAAGGCTTGCCTACTCTATCTTCTGTACCCCCCTGACTTTGTTGTATAAAATAGAATGGGTTGGGGGGTCACATGGAGTTGGTTAAAGCTGAAGTCTAGCAAAAGAATACGCTAAGACAGACATGGATCTTCCCTGTGTGTCCCAGAGCCAGGCCTGCCTCCTGAGGCGCCCTGCTAGAGGGCCCGTGTGCTTGTGGGTGTGGGTTGTGGTCTGCTGAGTCATTGCTCTTTATTATAATTACAACTAATGAGGCTGTTGCTTTACAGGCAATTTTGTGGGCTTTCCTGCAGTTTTACTAGTTAGGAAGTAATTCATAACTACGAAGACTCTGCCTTCTTCCTAAATTTATGTGCCTAGGGAAGGGAGGTGTCTTATGTCAGAGGCGCCAAAGAAACTGCCATAGCAAAAGTCAGTCCCCATTCATTCCATGCAGCAAACATCCATTGACAGCTCCCTTGGGGTCAGGCCCTGGGGTGGGGGTGGGAAGTTGGAGAGGCGGCAGGGTTGAAGATGACATAATCCATGCCTTCGCAGAGCTTGCAGTCTCATGGTGGTAACAGACATGCAAACAGGTCATTCAAAAGTCGAAGGCAAAGCCAAGCGAGACCTGGAAAATCACCAGAAAGCACCTGGGATGCTGTTCAACTAAAAATCCCCAGATAAAAATGTCTTCAATCCAGAAAAAGAAGGCCAGGTCTTCTTATGCCATAGCCCTATTTAAAAAAAAAAAAAAAAAAAAAAAAAAAACTTTCCACAGATACCCAGCAACTTAGAGAAAACAATTCAAACTTCAATTGTCACTTTACAAAACCTGGCTCCATCCTACCTTATAACCTTATCTCCTCTGGCCAAGGCTTCATTCGGCCCCTATGTTTTCTCACTGCTATACTGTTTCCCCTGTCTTGTGGGGTTTTAAAAATAATTTTTAAATAATGTTTATTGTGAAAATTATACAAGCTAGTGAAAACAAGTAAAACTGATGGTGGCAGCAGCCTATCTAGAGTGGCTGCTTTGAAGACGCCAGCAGCAGCGGGGAAGGCATGGCAAGGGCTATGCGCTCTGTGGAGCCAGTGGGTGCTGTAAACAGGTGATCCAAGTGGGAACCCCACTAAGTTGGCATGGCAGGAGCCCCTGCTCCTGGGTGCAGCTGTAGCCACCCAGCCATGGCTCTAGACCCAGGCATCCCTGCACTCTTAGGAGCCCAGGGAGTGCCTGCTCCTGCTCCCTGGCCTCTCCCTGCTCCTGGTGTCAGCTCCAGTGTGGAGCAAAGCTGTGACAAACACAGGAGGGATGAGGGGGGCTGAGGGGGGCTTGGCATGGGTCTACAGGTACTCCTCAGCATGGAAAGCCCGGGCACCATGGGTGGCATGTTGATGGCAGCAGAGGCAGACAGGTTCCTGGGGGAAGGGGCAGGTCCCCAGTGAAACCTCACCTTCAAGCCAGGCCTGAAGCCTGGGGCCCAGGGGCCAGGCTGCCAGTTCAGGTGGAGTCTACCACATGGAGTGAGAATTTCATTGGCGCCTTTCAGACAATTGAATGGTGCTTTTTCAAGCCCACCCATGGCCACTCATGGACCAATCAGCATGCACTCCCTCCATTCCGAGCACATGAAAACCTCCAGACTCAGCTAGATATATTTCTTCTAGGTTTTCTAGTTTGTGTGCATAGAGGTGTTTATAATAGTCTCTGAAGTTTTTATTCGTATTTCTGTGGAGTCAGTGGTAATGCCCCTTTGTCATTTTTTGTTGTGTTTATTTGGATTTTCTCTTTTATTATTTATTAGTCTTGGTAGTGATCTATCAATCGTATTTATTTTTCAAAAATCAACTTTTGGTTGTGTTGTTCTTTTGTATGGCTTTTCTCATCTCCATTTTGTTCAGTTCAGCTGCGATTTGCGTTATTTCATTTTTCTGCTACCTTTGGTGTTGGTTTGCTCTTGTTTTTCTAGTTCCTCTAGGTATGATGTTAGGTTGTTAATCTGAAATCTTTCTAACTTGTTGATGTGGGCATTTAGCACTATAAACTTCCCTCTTAACATTGCTTTAACTGTGTCGCAGAGATTCTGATATGTTTTATCTTTGTTTTTATTACTTTCAAAGAATTTCTTGATTTCTGCCTTAACTTCATTGTTTACCCCAAAGTCACTGAGAAACAGATTATTTAATTTCCATTCTTTTTATTAATTTATATTTTTTTAGGTCTGTGGTCTGAGACTGTGGTTGGCATAATTTTCTTTCTTTTCTTTTTTCAATTTGTTGAGAATTCCTTTATGGCCAAGCATCTGTCCAATTTGAGAGTATGCGCCTTGTGCAGATGAGAAGAATGTGTGTTCTGTTTTTGTTGGGTGGACCGTTCTGTAGATGAGTGTTAGGGCCATTTGGTCAAGTGTAGAGTTTGAGTTCTGAGTATCTTTGCTAGTATTCGGCCATGATGATTTGTCACCCCACAGTCAGTGGGGTGTTGAAGTCTTCCACTATTATTATGTGGTTATCTAAGTCTCTTTGTAAATGTCTAAGAGCTGGTTTTATGGATCTGGGTGCTGCAGTGTTGGGTGCATATATATTTAGGATATATTACATAATGACAAAGTGTTCAATTCAACAAGAAGATTTTGTTATCATTATGTAATGTCCTTCTTTGTCCTTTTTTATCATTGTTAGCTTAAAGTCTGTTTTGTTTGAAATAAAAATAGCAACTCCTGCTCTTTTTTGTCTTTCATTTGTTTGATAGATCTTATTGCATCCCTGTACTTACAGCCTATGAATAACCTTGCATGTGACATGGATGTCTTGAAGACAGTATACAATTGGATGTTCCTTCTTTATCCAACTTGCCACTCTGTGCCTTTTTTTTTTTTTTTTTGAGATGGAGTGCAGTGGTGCAATCTTGGCTCACTGCAATCTCTGCCTCCCAGGGTTCAAGCAGTTCTCCTGTCTCAGCCTCCCCAGTAGCTGGGACTACAGGCGCACACCAACTCGCCTGGCTAATTTTTGTATTTGTAGAGATGGGGTTTCACCACATTGCTCAGGCTGGTCTCAAACTCCTGACCTCAGGCAATCCACCCTCCTCAGTCTCCCAAAGTGCTGGGATAACAGGCGTGAGCCACCACATCCAGCCCACTCTGTGCCTTTTAAGTGGGGCATTTAGCCCATTTATGTTCAAGATTAATATTGATAGGTACAGATTTGATTCTGTCATTGTGTTGTTAGCTGGTTGTTATGTGCACTTGATTGTGTAGTTGCTTTATAGTGTCAATGGTCTATGGACTTAAGTGTGTTTTTGCAGTGGCAGAAAGAGTCTTTTATTTTTATGTTTAGCACTCCCTTAAGGACCTCTTTTAAGGCAGATCTGGTGATAATGAATTCCCATAGTACCTGCTTGTCTGAAAAAGGATTTATTTCTCCTCCACTTATAAAGCTTAGTTTGGCTGGATATAAAATTCTTGGTTGAAATTTGTTTAAGAATATTGAATATAATCCCCCAATCTCTTCTGGCTTGTAGGGTTTCTGAGGAAAGGTCTACTGTTAGCCTGATGGGGTTCTGTTTGTAGGCGACCGGCCCCTTCCCTTTAGCTGACTTTAACATTTTTCTTTTATATTTACCTTGGAGAATCTGATGACTATGTGTCTTGGAGATGTTTTACTTGTATAGTATCTCACAGGGGTTCTCTAAATTTCCAGAATTTGCATGTTGACCTTGCTGGCAAGGTTGGGGAAAATTTCCATGTATCATATCTTCAAATATGTTTTCCAAGTTGCTTGCTCTCTCTCCCACTCTCTAATGGATGCTGAAGAGTTGTAGATTTCATCTCCTTACATAATCCCATATTTCTCAGATATTTTGTTCATTAATTTTTTTCTTTACATTTATGTTACTGAGTTAATTCAAAGAACTGGTCTTTGGCCAGGCACAGTGGCTCACACCTGTAATCCCAGCATTTTGAGAGGCTGAGGCAGGCAGATCATTTGAGGTCAGGAGTTCAAGACCAGCCTGACCGACATGGAGAAACCCCGTCTCTACTGAAAATACAAAAATTAGCCGGGCATGGTGGTGCATGCCTATAATCCCAGCTACTCAGGAGGCTGAGGCAGGAAAATCACTTGAACCCAGGAGGTGGAGGTTGCAGTGAGCTGAAATCGCACCATTACACTCCAGCCTGGGCAACAAGAGTGAAGCTCCATCTCAAAAGAAAGAAAAAAAGAACTGGTCTTCAAGCTCTGAGATTATTTTCTCAACTTGATCTATTCTGCTGTAAATACTTCTGATTATGTTATGAGATTCTTGTAGTGAGTTTTTTAGCTTTATCAGTGCAGTTTGGTTCTTCTTAAAATGGCAGTCTCATCTTTCATCTCTTGACTCATTTTACTAGATTCCTTGAAATGGGTTTCAAGTTTCTCCTGTATCTCAGTGATCTTTGTTGACATCCAGATTCTCAATTTTATGCTTGTCATTTTAGCCATTTCATTCTGATTAACTGTTTCTAGGGAGCTAGTGCAGTTTTGGAGGTAAGAAAACATTCTGGCTTTTAGAGTTTCCAGGGTTCTTTCACTGGTTCTTTCTCATCTGTATGGGCTGATGGTCCTTTAAATGTGGTACAACTTGAGTATGGCCAGTTGTCTTCATTTCTGGATGTTTTCAGAGGGCTGAGGCTTTCTGAAAGGCCCTTATTTGTGGTTGAATTCTTGTCTTTTATTTCACAGGGGGGTATATTCACAAAGTATTTTGGCATTGAAGTTTGAGCTTCAATCCAGTAAATCCAGTAGATGGTGCTTAAGCATAATGGATGGTAGGTAGGCCCTTAGCCAAGTGGCTTCTCTGTATTTCCTTGCATTTGTAGCCATGCTCCCTCTCAGTGCTCTGAGAGTGTGGGCTCCTTTCCCCCTCAATGCTGGCTGTAGATGTCGGCTTGACACTCCCAGTCTGTGTACTGCAGCTGTGGGGCTAGCTCAGGCTTTTGTTCCCTCCCCAACTTGGGGACAGCATGGGTAGAGACCTTGGCACTGCACTGGCAATGGCAGAGGGCCTTTCACTTGTCCCTTGGTACTCCACCCCAGAGAAACACAGAGCAGCTACCAATCAGAAACATCAGCCTAGGGTGGGACAGCTGCATTGTGGGCCCAAATTGAGGAGCCCTGCCTGGTGAAGAGCAAGAGGGTGGGGGGCTTGCGGGGAAGACAGTCTGGCTTCTCTGTATGGTGGCTATGGCATGCTGGAGGTGCGAGTAAAGCACTCAGGCTCTTTGTTCCCTTCTTGGACTGGTGGTAGCAAGGGCAGGTACTGCTACATTGGCAGTAGCAGAGGGCCTGTCAGATACCTCTGGGAATTTCACCCCAGAGAGACACAAAACACTGCTAAGGGGAACCTTCAGGCCAGGGTGAGGTAGCTACACTGCAGGCCCATGCCAGGGGTCCTTCTGATAAGGACAGGAGAGAGGGAAATACTGGGTAGAAGATGGCAGTTTCCTGGCAAAGGCCCCACCCTCAAGCCTGAAGACCCACAGCCCTAAATGAAGACAGACATTCCTGTTTTTGCACCCAAAAAGTTGCCTTTTGGCCCACCATGACCCCTGTCCTGCACCCATATAAACCTCAAACCCCAGGCTCCAGAAGCAGACCAGCAAGCCAGCAGATCAGCAGACAATGGCAGAATGACACAGCAGAGAAAGAGAGAAGAGGAGGATCATCTGAACACCAAGAGGAGTTCCACTGAAGTGGTTGGAGAGGAGTCCACTGGTGGACTGAACTCCAGGGGTATATCACCTTCCCATTCCATCCCCTTCTTCTAGCTCCCCATGCATCCTGCGGAAAGCCACCTCCACCACTTGGTAAAACTCCGCATTCATCCTTCAGGCCCGTGTGTGACCCTATTTTTCTTGGATACTGGGTGAGAACTTGGGATACAGAAAGCTGTCACATTGGCCCTCTGCCCTTGCAAAAAGACAGAGGGCCTATTGAGCTGAATAACACTCAAGCAAAGCAGACACTGCTGCAGTGGCAATGGAGAAGAACTTGTGGGATCTCTGCCTCTGGGATTTCCTCCTCAGAGAAATGCAGTGCTGCCACCCACTGAAATGTTCAGGCAGGGTTGACGTAGCTGTACTGGAGGCGCAGGTTAGGAGGTCCACCCCAGTAAAGAATAGGAGGGGCAGGGACTCATGGGAAAAACTGTTTGGCTGCTTTTCCATAAGGCAGCTGTGGTTTGCTGGAGGCCTATGATAGAACTTAGGCTCTTTCCTCCCTCCCTCCATAGACTGAGGGCTGTATGAGTGGGGGCTGTGGCAGCTGCAACAATGGTGGGCCTGTCAGTTGCCTCTGGGACCTCCATCCCAGAGAAATGCAGATCTTCTATGGGTCCAAGTGCTCAGGAAGGGGTAGGGTGACTGCACTGGGGTCCTAGGCCAGTTGACTATGCCTGACAAGGTGTACCAGAGACAAGGCCTGTAGTTCATCTGCTCCTCAGCACCATGGATATAGTCACTATCCTGGCGGCATGCAAGCTGGAGCTGGGGTGCTTAGGGATTCAAGGACCTTGGGCTCCATGTAGGCCTGAGCAGCAGCTCTTTCCAGCTTCCGTGCAGCTCTCAATTCAGTCTGGAGGCCCTTGGAGGAGGGAGCAAGGGAGAATTTCCTATGCCCAGGATTGCAAAATTCTGTGGCAGAAGTGTCAGTCTCTAGGGGTTCTCACTCACTCATTTCCCATGGTGGTAAGCCTCTCTTGGCTCTGCACCAACCCTGAGTGGGTGGCTGTCCTGTCTTGCTTTTCTCTGCTCTACATGGGTCACATTGCTTCTTTGATGACTCTCAAGAAAGCAATGTTCAGGATGTCCTCCTGAACATTCCAGCTGAAGAGCTAGTGTTAACTAGCCAGTCTCATCTGCTTTCTGTGAGAGTGGCACACACTAGCTACTTCTAGTCAGTCACCTTGTCCAAGAAAAATTTGAAGTTAAGATTTTAACATATGAATTTTTTTGGAGGGGGGCGGATACAAACATTCAGTCCATAACACTTCATGATAAAAACACTCAAACAACTAGAAAAAGAAGGGAACTTCCTCAACCTATTGCATCTATGAAAAACCTACAAATGTCATTATACATAATGGTGAGGGACTGAATGCTGTCCCCCAAGATCAGGAAGAAGAAAAATATGTTCACTCTTTCTACTTCCATTCAACACTGTACTGAAGTTTCAAGCCAGGATAATCAGGCAATAAAACAAAATAGAGTATTCTGGCAGTCGTTCAAATTATTAAACATAGAGTTACCTCATATGACACAAATTTCACCATCTCCTTGACTCTCTTTTTAATTGTCGTCATTCTAATAAGTATGTAGTGGTATCTCATTGTGGTTTTAATATGCATTTCCCTAATGACTAATGATGTCAAGAATCTTCTCATGTGTTTATTTGCTGTCTATGTAACTTCATAGGTTTAAAGTTTATTTAAATCCTTTGTTCATTTGTTCATTTGGGTGTTCACTTTCTTATTACTGAGTTTTGAAAGTTGTTTATATATTCTAGAATTAAATCCTTTATTAGCTATATTATTTATATGCTTTGCAAATATGTTCTCTCAGTCTACGCCTTGTATGCATTCTCTGACAGTGTCTTTCAAAGAACAGAAATGTTTATTTTGATAAAGTTCAATTTATCATTTTTATTTCTCTTCTATTAATCATGACTTTGGTGTTGTAGCAAAGAAATCTTTGCTTAACTGAAGGTCACAATTTTCTCCTATGCTTACTTCCAGAAGTTTCACAATTTTAGGTTTTATATTTATGTCTGTGATTCGAGTTAATTTTCTTAAATGGTGTAAAGTATGGAACCAAGGTTATGTTTTATTTTTTGTGTGTTTTTCCATATAGATATCCAATTGCTCCAGCATCATTTATTGCAATGTACTGTACTTTCTCCACTTTATTGCCTTTGTTCTTTCATCTACATTAAATTGATCATATCTTCTGGTTCATTGATCTATTTTTCTATATTTATGTCACTACCTTGCTTTCTGTAGCTTTATAAGTCTTGAATTCAGGTGGTGAAAATCCTTTAACTTTTTTCTCCTTTTTCGAAGTTCTGGTTATTGTAGGTTCTTTGAATTTCCATACGAATTATAAGACCAGTTTGTCAATTTCTTAAAAGAACTGCTGGACTTTTAAATGGGACTATGTTGACTCTGTACATTAATTTGGGGAGCATTGACACATTAACGATCCATGAATATGTTACAGATCCCCATTTAGTTATGTTTGCCTCAATTTTCTTAGCAATATTTTACAGCTTTCAGTGTACAGTTCTTTTGCATGTTTTGTCAAATGTATCCCTATATATTTTTAAGCTATTGTAAATGGTGCTGTAATGGTATTGTTTTTAAATTTCAATTTCTGCATGTTCTTTGCTACTATTTAGAACTACAATTAATTGTTGTACATTGATCTTGTATCTGCTAAATTCAATTATTAGTTCAAATAGTTTTCCTGCAGATTCAATCAGATTTTCTACCTAGATATACATGTCATCTGCAAATAAAGATAATTTAATTTTTATTTTAAATCTAGATGCTTTTTATTTCTTTCACTTTTCTTATTTACACTGGTGAAAACCTTCACTGCAATGTTGAAGCAGTGGTCTTTAGCAGACTAAAGAATCCTTCTATTCTTAGTTTACTGAGCATTTTTATCAGGAATGGATGTTGGATTTTGTCAATGCAAGGTTAGCTGAACATTTGAAAATCAGTGTAATTTACCATATTAACAGACTACAAAAGAAAAGTATATAATCACCTCAATAGGAAACATTTGACAAAATCCAATTCAATTTTCTGGAAGAGTTTGCAAATTGCTATTATTTCTTTTTCTAATGTTTAGTAGGATTCACCAGTGAATCTACATGGCTCCAGAGTTGTCTTTGCAGGAAGGTGATTAACTGCAAATTCAATTTCTATAATAGATATAGCTTATTCAGATTTTCTATAGCTTTTCCAGTGAGATTTGAGACTTTGCATCTTTCACAGAATTTTACCACTATATCTAACTTAGTAATATTATTGACAAAATATTATTGGTAATAGTCCCTTATTTTTTTTACCATCTAATGTATCTGAAGAGATGTCACCTCTGTCACTCCTGATGTTAGTAATTTGTGTCATCTCTATGTTTTCTTACTAGTCTGGCTAGAAGCTTATCAATTTTACTGATCTTCTTTAAGAACTATCCATTTCATTGATTTTAAAAAATATTCTGCTGTATTTTATTTCATTGATTTCTTCTCTGATTTTTATTATTTTCTTTTTCCTGCTTAATTTATGTTTTATTTGCTTTTCTTAATCTAATTTTTAAATATTAGTGCTGATGTAATTGATTTGAAACCTTTCTTCATTTCCAATATAAGCATTTTTTAAGAAGACAAAAATATAGCTATTTATTCTTTTTCAGTAAGTTTCATTACTACTAAGGTATAAGTGTTTAAATTGTTTGTGTAAGCAGTTATTCTTTTTACCCCAGTTTTACATTTTGTACCATGAGTTACAACCTCCCACACAGCATAAAACAAAATATCATTTAAAATGTGATATCCTGGCCGGGCGCGGTGGCTCACGCCTGTAATCCCAGCACTTTGGGAGGCCGAGGCGGGAGGATCACGAGATCAGGAGATCGAGACCATCCTGGCTAACACGGTGAAACCCCACCTCTACTAAAAATACAAAAAAATTAGCCGGGCGTGGTGGCGGGCGCCTGTAGTCCCAGCTACTCGGGAGGCTGAGGCAGGAGAACGGCGTGAACCCGGGAGGCGGAGCTTGCAGTGAGCCAAGATCGCACCACTGCACTCCAGCCTGGGCGACAGAGTGAGACTCCGTCTCAAAAAAAAAATGTGATATCCTGCAAAAACTACAATCAAATTCACCAATTAGAATATATTGCATCTAAATTCAAAACATATTTAAATTTTTAAAAATAATTTCAACTTTTGTTTTAGATTCAGGGGGTACATGTGCAGGTTTGTTACGTGGGTATATTGTGTGATGCTGAAGTTTTGGGTATGAATGGTCCCACAACCCAGGTAGTGAGCATAGTACTCAACAGGTAGTTTTCCAGCCCTTGCTCCCCTAGCTCTAACCCCTCTCTTATAGTCCCCAGTGTCTATTGTTGCCAACTTTATGTCCATGTGCACCCAATGTTTCTAATATAAACTTTTTGATACTTATAAATTTCCCTCTAATGACTACTTAAGCTGCATTCTACAAATTTTAATATGTCGTATTTTTATTTCTGTTTATTTTTGGATACCTTATAATTTCTCTTTTGGTTGATTTGTGTGTTGAACACACTTTTGTTGTGTTCAACACACTTTTGGTTGAAAGTGTGTTGTTTACTTGCAAACAGTTGAGGATTTTTCCAGTTATATTTCTAGCACTGATTTCTAATTTAATTCCATGTTGTCAAAGAACATAAGTTGTGTTCTTAAATTCATGTTCTAGAATATGATTTATTTTGTTAAATGTTCTGTGTACACTAAAAATAATTTGTATTTTGCTGTTGAGTGGAATGTTTTATAAATGTCAATTAGATTAGCTTGGCTGAGACTGTTGTTCAAATCTCCAATAATCTAATTGATTTTCTGTCTACTCGCTCTGTCAATTATTGATAGAGGGGTATTGAAATCTGTAATTGTGAATTTGTCTATTTTTCTTTGAAATTCTATTAGTTTTTGTTTTTTGAGTTTTGAAGCTCCATTTTAAGGTTTATGAACATTTAAGATTCTTATGTCCTCTTGATGAATGGATTCCTTTATCATTATAAAATTACTCTCTTTACCCTGGTAATATTTTTGTTCTGAAATCTACTTTGTCTAATATTAATAAGGCCACTCCAGCTTTCCTTTCATTAGTATTTGCAAGATATTTCATTTTCTGTCTGTTTGCTTTTAGACGGTTTGTGCCTTTACGTTTAAAGTTGTTTCCTCCTAGGGAGCATATAATTGGCTCATGCTTTTTTTTTAATTGAATCTGACAATCTGTTCTTTAATTGGTACTGTGAAACCATTTACATTTAATCTTATTATTGATATGATTGTGTTTAAATTTATCCTTTTGATATTGTTTTCTATTTTTTCCATTAGTTCTTTTTCCCCCTCTTTTCTTAACTTGGATAATCGAGTAATTTTTTTTTGTTTTTTTGAGATGGAGTCTCACTCTGCCGCCCAGGCTGGAGTGCAGTGGCATGATCTCGGCTTACTGCAAGCTCCGCCTCCTGGGTTCACACCATTCTCCTGCCTCAGCCTCCCGAGTAGCTGGGACCACAGGTGCCTGCCACCACACCCGGCTAATTTTTTTGTATTTTTAGTAGAGATGGGGTTTCACCATATTAGCCAGGATGGTCTCGATCTCCTGACCTCGTGATCCACCCACCTCGGCCTCCCAAAGTTCTGGGATTACAGGCGTGAGCCACTGCGCCAGGCCACTAATTGAGTAATTTTTATACTTTCATTTTATATCGTTTGTTTTCTTATTCATTATAACTATTTGTTACGTTTCTTTAGTGGTTGCTTTAGGATAGATTTATAGTATACATCTTTAACTTGTCACAACATGCTTTCAAGTGATGTTATTACCACTTCATGTATAGTATAAGAACCTCAATACAGTATACTTTTAATTGTCTTCTTCCAAGCTTTTTATATTGTCCACATTACATTCTATAATACTTCTACATACATTATAAACCCCACAATACATTGTTATTATTTTTGCTTTAAATGGTCAATTATCTTTTACAGAGGTTAAGAAAAAAATGTCAATCATACTTACTCATGCCAATAAATTTCCCATATTGTTCATTCTTTATAGATCCAGATTTACATCTGGTATGATATTCCTTCTGCTAAAAGAAATTCATTAAAAATTTATTGTCATGCAATTCTGTGGGTAATGCATTATTTCAGCTTTTGTATGTCTGAAAACGTTCTTATTTCATCTTCATTGTTGAAAGACATTTTAGCTGGATTTGATGGCTAGTTTTTATGTTAACTTGGCTAGGCTATATAATACCACATTATTCAATTAAAGACGAATCTACTTGCTGCTGTTAAAATTTTTTTACATGTAGATAACATCTACAATTGGTTGAAATTAAGTAAAGGAGATTATCTTCAATAATCTGGATGGGCCTTATCCGATTACTTAAATGGCCTTAAGAACAAAACAGGTTTCCTTGAGCAGGAAAATATTCTGCTTCAAGAATGCAGCATCAGCTCCTGCCTGAGAATTCCCAGCCTACAACTCTGTTCTATGGATTTAGGGACTGCCATTCACCAAAACTGCATGAGCCAATTCCTTAAAATAACTAGCAACTCCCCCACTACCCCTCTCTCCTACTTGCCCTGTTTTCCTAAGAACACTCATTGGTATGCTGGATAAAAATTCTAGGTCACAGGATTTTTTTATTTCAGCATTTTAAAGAAGTTACTCCACTCTCTCTTCATTTGCATTTTTTCTGATGAGAAATGTGCTGACCTCCTTATTTTTACTCTTCTATGTATATTCTATTTTTTTGTCTGCTTTTAAGATTTTTTTTGTTTATTACTAGTTTTAAGTAATTTGATTATCATGTATCTTGGTATTAATTTACTTCATGTTTCTTATTCTTGGGTATATTTGAGTTTCATGAAGTTGTAGGTGTATTAGCTCATTCTCATGCTGCTAATAAAGACATACTGATACTGAGCAATTTATAAAGGAAAGAGGTTTTATTGACTCACAGTTTTGCATGGCTTGGAGGCCTAGGAAACTTATAATCACGGCAGAAAGGGAAGCAAACACGTCTTTCTTCACATGGCAACAGCAAGGAGAACTGCTCAGCAAAAGGGGGAAAAGCCCCTTATAAAACCATCAAATCACTCACTATAGTAATAACAGCAGCATGGGGTAACTGCCTCCATGATTCAATTACCTCGTATTGGGTCCCTCCCACAATACATGGGAGCTAGAATTCAAGATGAGATTTGGGTGGGGACACAGCCAAACCATACCATTCCACCCCTGGCCCCTTCCAAATCTCATGTTCTCACATTTCAAAATCAATCATGCCTTCTCAACAGTCCCCTACAGTCTTAATTCATTCCAGCATTAACCCAAAGTCAAACTCAAAAGACTCATCTGAGACAAGACAAGTTCCTTCCACCTATGAGCCTGTAAAATCAAAAGCAAGTTAGTTACTTCCTAGATACAATGGAGGTACAGGAATTGGTTAAATACAATCATTCCAAATGGGAGAAATTGGCCAAAACAAAGGGGCTACAGGCCCCATGCAAGCCTGAAATCCAATAGGGCTGTCATTAAACCTTAAAGCTCCAAAATGATCTCCTTTGACTCCGTGTCTCACATCCAGGTCACACTGATGCACGAGGTAGGTTCCCATGGTCTTGGGCACCTCCACCCCTGTGGCTTTGTGAGGTACAGCCTCCCTCCTGGCTCATTTCATGAGATGGCACTGAGTGTCTGTGGCTTTTCCATTTGCACAGTGCAAGCTGTTGGTGGATGTAACATTCTGGGGTTTGGAGGACAGTGGCCCTCTTCTCACAGCTCCACTAGGCAGTGCCCCAGTGGGGTCTCTGTGTGGAGGCTCTCACCCCACATTTCCCTTGCACACTGCCCTAGCAGAGGTTCTACATCCAGGCATTTCCATACATCCTCTGAAATCTAGGTGGAAGTTCTCAAACTTCAATTCTTGACTTCTGTGCACCAGCAGGCCCAACATCACGTGTAAACCACCAAGGCTTGGAGCTTGCACCCTCTGAAGCAATAGCCTGAGTTGGCCCCTTTTAGCCATGGCTGGAGCTGAAGCAGCTGGGATGAAGGGCACCATGTCCCAAGGCTGCATAGAGCAGGGGGTCCCTGGGCCTGGCCCATGAAACCATTTTCCCCTCCTAGGCTTCCAGGTCTGTGATGGGAGGGGCTGCCGTAAAGGACTCTGACATGCCCTGGAGACATTTTCCCCATTGTCTTGGTGATTAACATTTTGCACCTAGTCACTCATGCAAATTTCTGCAGCAAGCTTGAATTTCTCCCCAGAAAATGGGGTTTTCTTCTTTATCACATAGTCAGGCTGCACATTTTCCAAATTTTTATGTTCTGCTTCCTCTTCAACACTTTTCTGCTTAGAAATTTCTTCTGCCAGATACCCTAAATCAACTCTCTCAAGTTTAAAGTTCCACAAATCTCTAGGGCAGAGGCAAAATGCTGCCAGTCTCTCTGTATAACAGGAGTGATCTTTACTCCAGTTCCCAACAAGTTCTTCATTTCCATCTGAGGCCACCTTAGCCTGGACTTTATTGTCCATATCACTATCAGTATTCTGGTCAAAGACATTCAACAAGTCTCTAAGAAGTTCCAAAGTTTCCCACATCTTGTCTTCTGAGCCCTCCAAGTCTCTAGTAAGTTCCAAACTTTCCCTCTTTTTTATCTTCTTCTGAGCCCTCCAAACTGTTCCAACCTCTGCCTTTTACTCAATTCCACAGTCACTTCCACATTTTCAGGTATCTTCATAGCAACATTCCACTACCCAGTACCAATTTACTGTATTAGTCCATTCTGATGCTCCTAATAATGACATACCCAATACTGGGTAATTTATAAAGGAAAGAGATTTAAGTGACTCACAGTTCTGCATGGCTGGGGAGGCCTCAGGAAACTTACAATCATGGCAGAGGGAGAAGCAAACATTTCCTTATTCCAGTGGTGGCAGCAAGGAGAAGACCACAGCAAAAGTGGAAAAAGCCCCTTATAAAATTATCAGGTCACTCACTATCCACAGAACACCAGCATGGGGGTAACCACTTCAATAACTCAATTACCTCCCGCTGGGTCCCTCCCATAACATATGGGGATTGTGGGAGCTACAATTCAGAATGAAGTTTGGATGGGGACACAGCCAAACCATATCAGTTGTTTTATAGCTTATATCAAATTTGAAAAAAGTTTCATTCATTATTACTTCAAATATATTTTCTGCTTTCTTCTCTACCTCACCCTCTCTTCTTCCAGGAATCTAATTACATATATAGTAGGGTGCTCAAAATTGTCACACAGCACACTGATGTTTTGTTCATTTTTCTTTATCTTTAGTTTATGTTTTTATTTTGGATATTTGCTATTGCTAGTCTTCAAATTCACTAACCATTTTTGATTTTTAATTTTTGTGAGCACACAGTAGTGGGGGTGGAGGTGTAAAGATTATTAATGGGTACAAAACAACAGAAAAAAAAATAAGACCTGTTATTTGATGGCATAACAGGGTGACTATAGTCAACAATAACTTATTTGTACATTTCAAAATTATACATTTTTTAAAAAGAGTGCAATTGGATTATTTGTACCACAAGGATAAATGCTTGAAGGGATGGCTGCCCCATTCTCCATGATGTGATTATCATGCTTTGTATGCCTGTATTAAAACATCTCATGTCAACTGAGGGGCAAGATGGTCTACTGGAGACAGCCAGGAAGAACATCTGCCACCAAGAGACTGGGACATCAGGAAGATTGGCGCACTACTAGCAGATCATCAGAGAGAAGGCATTGAGAGTGGATGGAGGAAAGACACAGATGCTGGAATGAACGAGGAGGCAGCTAGGAACCCTGAATAGTGATAAAACACACTGGGACTCAGTCCTGGTCCCCAGTGACTCCTGCGGAATGGGTAAGTTAAACAGGCAAAGAACAACCCATTCTCACCACAGGCGTCTGGAATCCCAGCAGAAGGAGACCCCGTGGTCACCATGGACACTTGAGTTCACAGGGAAAGCTGCTTAGAGAAGTGTTAGGGGCAGAACTCCAGCTGGCGCAGAGCCCAGAGGGTTTAGTGTGGGAGAATCTGTAGTGGAACACAGCCAGGGAAGCCCATCTGCCTAGGCTCAACTTGCTCCTATAGAAGACTTTAGCTGTAGAGGAACTATGGGACCTGAACTCTGAAGGGTAGTCCTGCCCATGAGAGAGGTCCAGTCCAAGCTGAGCATGTGTCAGTCTGCTAGCCTCTCCTGGGACTCAGCCTGGCCATGCTTGCTTGCACAGCAGCCTCTGGTGCCCAGGGGGCATACCCCCTTGGGGCCTGCATCATAGCTTCTGAACTGGCAGACTATGCCTGACCAGCAGAGAGCTTCTACAGAGTGACCCCTATGGACATGCACCAGCCTGCCCATGCCCTCCCCCTACTGCAGCCTCCCCCATGTCACTTTGCCTGCATACACTTGCCCACAGCCACCTTCAACATCACTTTGCCAGTGCATGTTTGCACAGGTGAACTTTGCCTTTCCTTCTCTACCAGTGCAAATGTGTGTGTGAACCCTGTGGTGCCACTGCTGCCAAAATGAGTCCACCCCTGCCCCTCCTCCATCATACTGCCAAGATTCTTGTGTTGAACCCTGGCTCCCTGAAATGTTCCAGAAACAAAACCAGTTGACTGAACCCACCTTATATCATAATCAAACCTTCAAGGTCATCAAATAGGACAAAGGAAATAAAAAATTTCCTAAGGACAGCAATTTCAATGATTGATGGAACACCAGCCCATTAAGTTGAGAATGAACCAGCGCAAGAACTCTGACAACTCAAAAAGCCAGAATGTCTTCTTTCCTCCAACAATGGCACTAATTCTCCAGCAAGGGTTTTTAACCAGGCTGAGATGGCTGAAATGATAAAAAAAGAATTCAGACTATGAATAGGAACAAAGATCATCAAGATTTAAGAGAATGTTGAAACTCAATCTGAGGAAGCTAAAATCACAATAAAATGATACAAGAGTTGACAGGTAAAATAGCCAGTATAGAAAAATAATGTAAGTGATCTGATATAGCTGAAAAACACACTATAAGAATTTCATGATGCAATAGCAATTGTTAACAGCAGAATAGACCAAGCTGAGGAAAAAATCTCAGAGCTTGAAGATTTGCTTTCTGAAATAAGACAGTCAGTCCCCGAAAGACATGGGGAGAAAGAAAGCAACTTGCAAAACATGTTTCAGAATACCCATGAGAACTTCCCCAATGTAGCTAGAGAGGCCAATGTTCAAACTCAGGAAATGCAGAGAATCTCCACAAGATACTTCACAAGAAGATCATCACCAAGACATATAATCATCAGATTCTCCAAGGTTGAAATGAAAGAAAAAATGTTAAAGATAGCTAGAGACAAAGGACAAGTCACCTATCAAGAGAAGCCCATCGGGCTAACAATAGACCTCTCAGCTGAAACCCTACAAGCCAGAAGAGACTGGGGACCAAAATTCAACATTCTTAAAGAAAAGAAATTCCAATCAAGAATTTCATATCCAGCCAAACTACACTTCCCGATCAAATAAAATTCTTTTCAGATAAGCAAATGTTGAGGGAATTTATAACTGTCAGATCTGCCTTACAAGAGATCTTGAAAGAAGCATTAAATATGGAAAGGAAAGATCATTACCAGCCACTACAAAAACATACTTACGTACATGAAATAGTCACACTATAAAGCAACCATACAAAGAAGTCTGCATAATAATAATACTTTGATGACAGGATCAAATCCACAGATATCAATACTAACCTTGAATGTAAATGGACTAAATGCCCCAATTAAAAGATACAGAGTGGAAAGTTGGATAAAGAAGCAAGACCCAATGGTATGCTGTCTTTGAGAGTCAATCTCACATGCAGTGACACTCACATGCTCAAAATAAAGGGATGGAGGAAAATCTATCAAGCAAATGGAAAACAGAAAAAATGGGGGTTGAGATCCTAATTTCAGGCAAAACAGACTTTAAACCAACAATGATCAAAAAAGACAAAGAAGGGCATTATTACATAATGGTAAAGGGTTCAATTCAACAAGAAGACCTAACTATCCCAAATATAGATGCACCCAACCCAGGTTCATAAAGCAAGTTCTTAGAGACCTGCAAAGAGATTTAGACTCCCACACAATAATGGTGGGAGACTTCACCCCATTGGCAATATTAGACAGATCATCAAGGCAGAAAATTAGCAAAAATATTCAGGACCTGAACTCATCACTGGACCAAATTGACCTGATAGACATCCATAGGACTCTCCACCCCAAAACAACAGAATATACATTCTTCTCATGGCCACATGACACGTATTCTAAAATCAACCACACAATTTGACATAAAATAATACTCAGCAAATGCAAAAATAACTTACATAATACCAACCACTCACTCAGACCACGGTGCAATAAAAATACAAATCAAAACTGAGAAAGTCACTCAAAACCATACAATTACATGGAAATCAAATAACTTTCTCCTGAATGACTTTTGGGTAAATAATGAAATTAAGGCAGAAATAAAAAGTTCTTTAAAACTAATGGGAACAAAAATACAACATACCAGGATCTCTGGGACATACCTAGGGAAGTGCTAAGAGAGAAATTTATCGCACTGAACACCCACATCAAAAAGTTAGAAAGATCTCAAATTAACAATCTAACATCACAATTAAAAGAACTAGAAAAGCAAGTGCAAACCAATCCTAAAGCTAGCAGAAGATAAGAAATAATCAAAATCAGAGCTGAACTCTGTGAAAGAAACCTGAAAAAACATTCAAAAAATCAACAATCCAGGAGCTGGATCTTTTAAAAAAAAGTTAATAAGATGCATAAACCACTGGTTAGATTAATAAAGAAGAAAAAAGAGAAAATCCAAATAAACACACTTAGAAACAACAAAGGGGATGTTACCACTGACACCACAGAAATACAAATAACCCTCAGAGACTACAAAGAACACCTCTACGCGCACAAACCAGAAAATCTAGACGTGGATAAATTTCTAGACACATACACCCTCCCAAGACTGAAACAGGAAGAGACTGAATTACTGAACAGACCAATAACAAGCTCCAAAACTGAATCAGTAATAAATAGCCTACCAACCAAAAAAAGCACAGGACCACATGGATTCACAGCCAAATTGTGCTAGATGTATAAAGAAGAGCTGGTACTATTCCTACTGAAACAATTCCAAAAAATTGAGGAGGAGGGACTCATCGCCAGCTCATTCGATGAGGCCAGCATCATCTGATATCAAAACCTGAAAACTATATAACCAGAAAAGAAAACTTCAGGCCAATATCCTTGATGAACATAGATGCAAAAATTGTCAACAAAATACTAGCAAACTGAATCCAGCAGCACATCAGAAATCCAGTCTACCATGATCAAGAAGGCTGTATTCCTGGGATGCAGGGTAGGTTCAACATATGCAAATCAATAAATGTAATTCATCACATAAACAGAACTAAAGACAAAAACTACATGATTATCTCAATAGATGCAAAAATGCTTTCAATAAAATTCAATACTGCTTTATGTTAAAAACTCTCAGTAAACTAGGTATGGATGGAACATACCTCAAAGTAATAAGAGCCATCCATGACAAACTCATGACAAACTCAAAGCCAACATAATCCTAAATGGGCAAAAGCTGTAAGTGTTCCTCTTGAAAATGGTATAAGAAAGGATGCCTTCTCACCACTCCTATTCAATATAGCAATGGAAGTCCTGGCCAGAGGAACCGAGCAAGAGAAAGAAATAAAATGCATCCAAATATGAAGAGAGGAAGGAAAACTATTCCTGCTTGCAGACAACATGATTCTATATTTAGAAAACCACATAGTATGAGCCCGAAAGCTCCCTAAGCTGATAAACAACTTCAGCAAAGTTTCAGGACACAAAATCAACACACAAAAATCACTAGCATTACTATACACCAACAACAGCCAAGCCAAGAGCAAAATCAACAATGAAATCACATTCACAATCGCCACAAAAAGAATAAAATACCTAGGAATCCAGCTATCCAGGGAGACGAAAGATATCTACAATGATAATTACAAAACACTGGTTGAAGGAATCAGAAATGACACAAACAAATGAAAAAATGCTCCATGTTCATGGATGGGAACAATCAATATCATTAAAATGGCCATACTGCCCAAAGCAAGTTACCAATTCAATGTTATTTCTATCAAATTACCAATAACATTCTTCACAAAACTAGAAAAACTATTTTAAAATTCACATAGAAATGAAAAAGAGTCAGAATAACCAAGGCAATCCTAAGCAAAAGAACAATATAGAGGCACCACATTACCAGACTTCAAATAATACTACAGGATTACAGTAATCAAAACACCATGGCACTGATACAAAACTAGACACATAGACCGATGGAACAGAGTAGAGAGCCTAGAAATAAGGCTGCACACCTACAACTATCTATCTGATCTTCAACAATGCTAGCAAAAACAAGCAATGGGGAAAGGACACGCTTTTTAATAAATGGTGCTGGGATAACTGGCTAACCTTATGCAGGAGATTGAAACTGAACCCCTTCTTTAAACTATACTCAAAAATCAACTCGAGATGAATTAAAGACTTAAAACTCAAAATCTATAAAAACCCTAGAAGGAAATCTAGGCAATACCATTCAGGACATAGGCACAGGAAAAGATTTCATGATGAAGACACCAAAAGCGATTGCAACCAAAGCAAATATCGACAACTGGGATCTAATTAAACTCTAGAGTTTCTGTACAGCAAAAGATACTATCAACAGACTAAACAGACAACCTACAGATTGGGAGAAGCTATTTACAAACTATGCACCTGACAAAAGTCTAATATTTTTCATCTATAAGGAACTTAAATTTACAAGAAAAAAACAAACACCATTAAAGAGAAGGCGAAGGACATGAACAATTTTCAAAAGAAGACATACCATGCAACCAATAAGCATATGAAAAAAGGCTCAGTATCACTGATTATTAGAGAAATGCAAATCAAAACTACAATGAGATACCATCTGACACCAGACAAAATGGCCATTACTAAAAAGTCAAACAAATGACAGGTGCTGGTAAGGTTGTAGAGGAAAGAGAACACTTACAGACCTGCTGGTGGGTGTGTAAATCAGTTCAACCATTGTGAAAAGCAGAGTGGTGATTCCTCAAAGAGCTAAAAACAGAACTACCATTCAACCCATCAATCCCATTACTGAGTACATACCCAAATGAATATAAATTGTTCTATCATAAAGACACATGCATGTATATGTTCACTGCAGCACTATTCACAATAGAAAAGACATGAAATCAAACTGCATAAAGACAAATGTGGTACATATACACAATGGAATACTGTGCAGCCATAAAAAATAATGAGATCATGTTCTTCACAAAAACATGGATGGAGCTGCAGGCCATTATCCTTGGCAAACTAACACAGGACACAAAACCAAATACCATATGTTATCACTTATAAGTGAGCAGCTTAATGTTGAGAATGCATGGATACAAACAAGGGAGTAACAGACACTGGGACCTCTCTAAGTGTGGAGGTTGGGAGGAGGGATAGGATCAGAAAAAATAACTATTTGGGTACTAGGCTTAGTACTTGGGTAATGAAATAATCTGTAAAACAAAGGTCTGTAACATGAGTTTACCTATATAACAAACTTGAACATGTACCTCTGAACCTAAAAGTTTTTTTTAAAAATCTCATGTACCCCAATAAATATATACACCAACTATGTATCCATAAGTTCACTAATCTTTTATTCTGCAATGTCTAATCTGCTGTTAATAGAATAGCATCCATTGGATTGTTATTGTCAGACATTATGATTTTATTTCTAGATGTTAGGCTTGGGTTTTTTCCATACATTTTGTATATCAACTTAATATTTTTAATATTTCCCTTGGCTTCTTGAACATACAGAATATAGCTATAATAATCATTTAATATTATTGCCTATTAATTCTATCATCTGTATCATTTCTGAATCTGTTTTTGTTGATAAATTTTATTCTTTTTTTCCTGTTTCTCTGCATGACTGATAATTTCAATTGGATATAGACATTCTATCTTTTAAATTGATGTGTGTTGTATATTTTGTATTCCTATAGTCTCAAGGTTTGTTTGTAAATTCACCTAAATTACTTCGAAATAGTGTTATCCTTTAAGGTCTTACTTTCTAGCTTTCTTAGGGGATCAAAGCAGCATTTACTTTAGGGTTAATTTTTCCCTGTGACTGAGGTAAACCTCATCTATGTATTCAACTTAATGTCCAATGAGTTATGAGATTTTCCACTATGGCTCTTGAGAACAAGCACTATTCCAGGAAATGTATGGACTCCATGGATAGTTCCATCTATTTCTTTTTAGGCGGTTCTTTTCATGACCTTGGGTACTTTCATCACATGTATGCACTTACTAGTACTTGGTTGCATACTCACGGAGGACTCTGTGCAGATCTCTAGAGTTCTTTCTCTATGTAGCTTATCTTCTCTGGTATTTTACCCCGTGATCTCCATCTGCCACAGCCTACCTGGACTCCTAATTCCTTCTTCTCAAATTAGGGAAATAACCCTACCTACTATCTAGCTTGAAGAATTTCTCTAAATAGTAAGCTAAACCAATTGTAGGCTATATTTGCTTCCTGTCCCTCTAGGATCACAGTTCTTCATTGTCTAATTTTTAATGTTTTGAGAATTGTCATTTCATAGAGTTTGCCTTTGTATGTTATTTCATCTGGGAGGGAAAAACTAGTCCCTGTGATTTCAATTTACTTAAAAGCAAAAGTCTTCAGTAGTTTATTTTAATGGAAGAGGCTTGAGCATGTTTTAAGGCAAAGAAGAAGGTTATCATTGAGAAGGGGTGGTTTAATATTTAAAAAGGAGAAAATCAATGGTGCTCAGTTGTTGAGAAGTCAGATGTGGATGGAATCTAGAACACAGATGGAAAACTATTGGGCAAAATTCACCCCCGATATTTCATGTAGGTACTTTTCTATTTTCCCTAAGTGTTGGCTGGTCTGAGAAATAAAGGGACAAAGTACAAAAGAGAGAAATTTTAAAGCTGGGTGTCCAGGGGAGACATCACATTTCGGCAGGTTCCGTGATGCCCCCCAAGCCACAAAACCAGCAAGTTTTTATTAGTGATTTTCAAAAGGGGAGGGAGTGTATGAATAGGGTGTGGGTCACAGAGATCACATGCTTCACAAGGTAATAAGATATCACAAGGTAAATGGAGGCAGGGCAAGATCACAGGACCACAGGACCGGGGCAAAATTAAAATTGCTAATGAAGTTTCGGCATGCATTGTCATTGATAACATCTTTTCAGGAAACAGGGTTTGAGAGCAGACAACTGGTCTGATCAAAATTTATTAGGCGGGAATTTCCTCATCCTAATAAGCCTGGGAGTGCTATGGGAGACTGGAGCTTATTTCATCCCTACAGCTGCGACTGTAAAAGACAGCTGCCCCCAAAGCGGCCATTTTAGAGGCCTACCCTCAGGAACACATTCTCTTTCTCAGCGATGTTCCTTGCTGAGAAAAAGAATTCAGCGATATTTCTCCCATTTGCTTTTGAAAGAAGAGAAATACGGCTCTGCTCGGCTCAGCTCACCAGCAGTCAGAGTTTAAGGTTATCTCTCTTGTTCCCTGAAAAATGCTGTTATCCTGTTCTTTTTTCAAGGTGCCCAGATTTCATATTGTTCAAACATATGCTCTACAAACAATTTGTGCAGCTAACACAATCATCACAGGGTCCTGAGGTGACATACATCCTCCTCAGTTTACAAAGATGATGGGATTAAGAGATTAAAGTAAAGACAGGCATAGGAAATCACAAGGGTATTGACTGGGGAAGTGATAAGTGTCCATGAAATCTTCACAATTTGCAGTAAAGACAGGTATAAGAAATTATAAAAGTATTAGTTTGGGGAACTAATAAATGTCCATGAAATCTTCACAATCCACATTCTTCTGCCTTGGCTTCAGCCGGTCTCTCCGTTCGGGGTCCCTGACTTCCTGCAACAGAAAACTGACTTTATATGGGAGGAAGAGCAAATCCTGTGTTATAATAGGAGGGATGGAGAAGAGGATGGGTGTATATGTGGCAGGATTTTCCATTTAATGGGCTCTATTTTTCTATTAAATAGAAGGAAAAGACATCTGCTGAGAATGAAGAAGGTGGTAGAGGTTAGAGACATTTTAAGAGGTTAGAGACACATGTAGTTTTAAGAAAAGTTGTTGCAGAAAGAGGAAAATTGTTTGACCAGAAAAACATACAACGAAGGTCAAGCCTTACTAATGATCCATTTAAGGCTCATATTCATAAATACGTATTGGAACAAATCTAGCCTCATATCTCCTCTTAACCATGAATAGCTCAAATTCAACATATTCACAACTGAAAACATAATTTTAAAGTGACTCCCTGACATGGTTAATTGGATGAATGAAAAATTACATTTGTTGAAATGGTCAGTGTAAGAGGAGGGAAAACTTAGAACAGAGATGTGTTTAGTTTTGGACAACCCGAATTTAGGAGAAGTTAGTGACCACCAAGACCACCCAACTTCAGCTTCATGTAATAGATCACACTGATTCCAATGGCTACATTTAGTCCTCAGTATTCAATACCATTAATAATCTTGACAAAAGCCAATTGATATGGTTTGGATATTTGAGCCCTCCAAATCTCATGCTGAAATTTGAAAGCTGAAGGTGGGACCTAGTGGAAGGTATTTGGGTCATGGGGCTGTATTCCTCATAAATGACTTGGTGCCATCTTCATAGTAGTGAGTTAGTTCTTGCTCTATGAGTTTCCACAGGAGCTGGTTGTTAAAGAGCCTCATACCTCCTCCCCTGTGTCTTGCCTCCTCTCTCTACATGTGATCTCTGCACACACTGGCTTCCCTTCACCATCCAACATAAGTAGAAGAAGCTTGAGGCCCTCACCAGATTCAAATGCTAGATTCATATTTCTTGTACAGCCAGCAGAACCATGAGCCAAATAAACCTCTTTTCTTTATAAATTACCCACCCTCAGATATTCCTTTATAGCAGCATAGGAACAGAAAAAGACACCAATTCAATGAGTGGTAGCAGATGAGATGAGGTGGTAACTGGTCAGGACAAGGGTAGGAAGAGGAAATACAGACCAAAGAGCATCTTTAAAAGAGATAAATGATTGGAGCATGTTTAAACATTATTGGAGAAGATACAGTGTAAAGAGGAAAATGGTGAATATACATAAGAAAGAAAGAAATTATCATTGCTGTATGATTTTGTAAAATTGGGCAGGGATGGGATACATAGCATAGATGAAAATGTTGGCTTTATTATTTTTTACTGCCCACAATTATGCACATAGAAGCTATCAATAAAGCAAACTACATGAGATTACCATAGACTCCTGATTATAAATGCCTCTGCAAAATGTGTGTGTTGTATCACTAAAAGAATCAGTGTAGGCATAAATGTTCCCCTGACATGACAGAAAATAATTTCCAAAGATAAAATAGAGGGCTATATTTTAGTACCTTTTTTAGTTTGAGAAGCTTTCAGAAGTAATTGGCCCTGGTCAAAACTAAAGTTATCTTTGTAGACCTTGTAAACACTCACTACAATATAAATAAACAACACTCAGCAGGCAAACTTGGTCAGTTATTCCAGGGCACATTTGGCAGACAACTCATCTTAGCAGCCTCATATAGAATCAGACCTTCTGAGGAGTGTGAATGAGTGTTTCCTATGGCTGAAGGGAGTAACACCCACTCTGAAATTCTTCTAGGCCAAGTGTATTAGTGCATTCTCACACTGCTATAAAGCATACTATCTGAAGCTTGGTAATTACAAGGAAGGAAGTTCAATTGACTCATAGTTCTGCAGGCTTAACAGGAAGCATGGCTAGGAGGTCTCGGGAAACTTACAATCAAGGCAGAAGGGGAGGCAGGCATGTCTTACATGGCAGCAGGTGAGAGAAGAGTGCCAACAAGGGAAATGCCAGGCACTTATAAAACCATCAGATCTCATGAGATCTCCCTCACTATCATGAGAACAGCATAAGGGAGACCACCCCCATGATCCAATATGTAATCATTTCCCATCAGGTTCCTCCCTTGCCACGTGGGGATTACAATTCAAGATGAGATTTGGGTGGGGACACAGAGCCAAACCATATAATTCCACCCCTGGCTCTTCCCAAATCTCATGTCCTAACATTTTAAAACCAATCATGCCTTCCCAACAGTCCCCCATAGTCTTAACTCATTCCAGCATTAACTCAAAAGTCAAAGTCCCAAGTTTCATTTGAGAGACAAGGCAAATCCCTTCAGCCTATGAACATGTAAAATTAAAAGCAAGTTAGTTACTTGAAGATACAGTGGGGTACAGACATTGGGTAAAGGATCCCATTCCAAATAGGAGAAATTGGCCAAAGCAAAGGGTCACAGGCCCCATTCAAATCCAAAACCAGTGGGGCAGTCATTACATCTTAAAACTCTGAAATGATCTCCTTTGACTCCATGTCTCACATCCAGGGCATGCTAATGCAAACGGTGGGTTCCCACAACCTTGGGCAGTTCCTTCACTAGCTGGTGTTCAGTGCCTGTGGCTTTTCCAGGCACATGGTGCAAGCTGTCAGTGAATCTATCATTCTGGGGTCTGGAGGACAGTGGCTGTCTTCTCACAGTTCCATTAGGCAGTGCCCCACTGGGGACTCTGTGTGGGGACTCCAACCCCACATTTCCCTTCCACATTGCTCTAGCAGAGATTCTTCATGAAGGCTCCACTCCTGAAGCAAACTTCTGCCTGGACATCCAGGCATTTCCATACATCCTCTGAAATCTAAGTGGAGATTCTCAAACATCAATTCTTGACTTTTGTGCACTTGCAGGCCTGACACTACATGGAAGCTGCCAAGACTTGGGGCTTGGACACTCTGAAACAATGGCTGGAGCTGTCTGTACCTTGGTCCCTTTTAGCCATGGCTGGAGCTGGAGTGGTTGGGACATGGGGCACCAAGACCCTGGGCTGCTTTTTCATGGAGCAGAGGTGCTCTGGGCCTGGCCCGGAAAACCATTTTTCCCTCCTAGGCTTCTGGGCCTGTAATAGGAGTGGCTGTTGTGAAGGTCTCTGAAATGCACTGGAGACATTTTCCCCATTGTCTTGTCTATTAACAATCAGCTCCTCATTACTTATGCAAATTTCTGCAGCCAGCTTGAATTCCTCCCCAGAAAATGGGTTTTTCTTTTCTACCACTTGGTTATGCTACAAATTGTCCATACTTTTACACTTTGCTTCCCCTTTAAACATAGTTCCAATTCAAACCATCTCTCTGTGAGCATGCATAACTGAACACTTTCAGAATCAACCAGGTGACCTCTTGAATACTGTGCTGCTTAGAAATGTCTTTTGCCAGATTCCTTAAATTATCTCTCTCAAGTTCAGGTTTCCACAGATCTCTAAAGCAGGGATGAAATGCCTCCATTCTCTTTTTTTTCATTATACTTTAAGTTCTAGGGTACATGTGCACAACATGCAAGTTTGTTACATATATATACATGTGCCATGTTGGTGTGCTGCACCCATTAACTCATCATTTACATTAGGTATATCTCCTAATGCTATCCCTCCCCCCTCCCCCCACCCCACAACAGGCCTCAGTGTGTGATGTTCCCCACCTTGTGTCCACATGTTCTCATTGTTCAATTCCCACCTATGAGTGAGAACATGTGGTGTCTGGTTTTCTGACCTTGTGATAGTTTGCTCAGAATTATGGTTTCCAGCTTCATCCATGTCCCTACAAAGGACATGAACTCATCCTTTTTTATGGCTGCATAGTATTCCATGGTGTATATGTGCCACATTTTCTTAATCCAGTCTATCATTGATGGACATTTGGGTTGGTTCCAGGTCTTTGCTATTGTGAATAGTGCCACAATAAACATACGTGTGCATGTCTTTACAGCCACCTGATTTATAATCCTTTGGGTATATACCCAGTAATGGGATCACTGGGTCAAATGGTATTTCTAGTTCTAGATCCCTGAGGAATCGCCACACAGTATTCCACAATGATTGAACTAGTTTACAGTCTCACCAACAGTGTAAAAGTGTTCCTATTTCTCCACATCCTCTCCAGCACCTGTTGTTTCCTGACTTTTTAATGATTGCCATTCTAACTGGTGTGAGATGGTATCTCATTGTGGTTTTGATTTGCATTTCTCTGATGGCCAGTGATGATGAGCATTTTTTCATGTGTCTGTTGGCTGCATGAATGTCTTCTTTTGAGATCCTCCATTCTCTTTGCTATGGCATAGCAATAGTCACCTTTGCTCCAGTTCCCAGTAAGTTCCTCATCTCCACCTGAGACCACCTCAGCCTAGACTTCATTGTCCACATTATTATCTGCATTTTGGTCAAAACCATTAAACAAGTCTCTAGGAAGTTCCAAACTTTCCCACATCTTCCTGTCTTCTTCTGAGCCCTCTAAACTGTTCCAACATCTGCCTGTTACCCAGTTCCAAAGCTGCTTCTCATAAGTTGTGGAACTCCAGGATGTCAGTGAAGTACCTGTCCAAGAGGTAGCATATCATTGTAGTAAAAGCGTGAATCTTGAAGCCACATTGCCTGAGTTCAACTCCTGACCGCTGCTCACAGGGTTACCTTAGGTAAGTATTTTTTAAAGATATCTGTGCTTTACTTTCCTTATCTGTAAAACAGGAAGGGGGAGAAGTTATAGTACCTACCCCATAGGATGAAGATTAAATGAATTAATCTTTGTAAAGCACTTAGAGTAGTGTCAGGTACATGGTAAATATTTAGTGTTTGTTACATAAAAAGTAATATTTAAATTGGTGAAGAACTGCATTGTGAGAGAAATTCTGTCTACAAGATAAACTTTTATCTGGGTGAAAATATTGGTCACTGTAGTTAACTTTAATAGCATCACCAACTTGTCTATTTGCTGAGTTATATTAATCTTAGCTTAACTGACTAACCAGGTTACCAGGTATGTTAAACAGAGTACCAAAGTTTTGAAGTGGATGCCATAAAACTAGCAAAACTCTAGCAGAGAGGTATAAAAATTAAAGAAGTTGATATTGAACATGCTATTTATAGACACTACAGCTGGTGTCTGAGTTGTTCTTTAAAGTGAAAGTGTTATTCCGTGAGAAAAGCAGATAATTCAGCTCATAACTCCAAGCTGAGACAATCAATGGACTTTGGTAAATGGCAGAAGTGCTTTTATATGAACTTCCCATTTTGTCACATGGAATATTAAAAAGACTTGTGCTCAAGGGTCAATATTTAATATAACTAATAATTTTTAATGATTCATCAAGGACATTCTTATGTGAAATTGGCTTTTTTTTACTACAAGCATGTGACAGTGAATAAAACAATGACTACTAACATGTTTTTTTTTGGCCACTGTATTGATTCACTAAAATCATGGTAAATAAATATGCTATAAAAAGTGATATTTCAAAATTAAAATTTCAGACAAAAACATCCTCCTGAATTTAATCAGCACAACAGTTTTTAGTAAAAACAAATATATATATATATATATATATTTATACATAGTGGAACAAAGTTGAATTGTGCATTAAGTCTAAATGAACCCAAACATTTTGCTTGGCATACATACCAAGTAAGAGGGATGAAGAGGTAGCTTCATTCTGTTGTGCAAATGAGCTATTTCACATATTTCAACATAAAATGATTTTTCTTTATTTTCCTCTAAAGTTGATTTTCTGTTCTATAATTTTATTTTTAGATGCAGTATCAATACAAGATAATCATGAGTCCCTCCACCCCAACAAAGAAAAATAGATCAAGATTATAATGTATACAGAAAAATAAAGCATAATAAACCTTGATTACTTTAAACCTTATGTTCAGACTATATTTATTTTCACATTGTTGTTTATTACATACATATACTTATTTTCATTGTTTAATTATTCAATTTTCTTGTTCAGTATAGGTTATAATTGCTTATGTATCTTGGATTGAGATGAATGCATAATAATTTTTCCTGTTAAAATTAGTGGGATTTTTTTTTCATTTAACAGCTTTTCACTCAGCGGCAGGGTTTTCAGGAGCAAATTAAAGCCATTAAATTAGGGATAGATATGTGCTATCTAGTATTTTAGTTATATTCATCAAGAGTGTTGTTCAGGATATCTAAGACATAATACTGTTGGAAACTGAAGTTCCCTAACTCCTCTTTAAATAAAAGTAATCAACTGACACATTAATGTAAGGGTGGCCCCATGTTGAATGTAATCTTATTATCACCATAAAATCTCATTCTCAAATAATGATCAGTTCACACTGACATGTATGTACACCTTTATTGATTTATATCCCTATACTTTTTCAAAAAGTTCTGCAGCAGGGTACAATGACATAATTTAATCAAAGCTCCTAGATCATTATCTGGAAAGTAGTAAGAACTCAATAAATGTTTGTTGTTATTGTCATTATACAGATACACATTGAAATCAGTAGGATAAAACTGGAAGATTAATTATATGCAAATGCAAAGGGAAAATAAGCTAACATTAAGCTCTGAGAGTTATAGTGATTGAGCATTAAACTTCACTCGGATTTTCCAAGCAACTAGAGAAAAAGGGCTATAGAAGTATTTTCTGACAGAAGGAAATCTAACAATTCTTCAAGGAAATTAAACTTTCTCTTGGTGGTGTGGTTTTTATACCAGGGACTGTGAAAAACATAATGGACAATATCTTACATGATAGTTTTGTAGTAAATGCAGCAGATAATTTACCCATCCATTCATTCAGAAAATATTTTGTCATTTTCTTTGTGGCCAAGGGCATAACAATAAAGCACAACTCAATTAGGGCATCTCTATAGCAAGCTAAACAAATGAGGCCAAGTATAAAGCTTTCCAGAAATCTAGATTATGAAGGTTAGAATTTACACTACCTAGTGTAACAATACCTACTAACAAAAAAACTTACTAACAAATAAACATGTTAGTAGCCATTGTTTTATTCACTGTCTCATGCTTACAGTAAAAAAAAGCCAATTTCACATAAGAATGTCCTTTATGAATCATTAATTATATTAAAAATTTCATTATATTAAATCTTGACCCCTGAGCACATCTTTTTATTATTCCATGTGACAAAATGGGAAGTTCATATGAGAACACTTCTGCCATGTACCAAAGTCCAGTGATTGTCTCAGACTGGAGTTGCAAGCTGAATTATCTGCTTTTCTCATGGCGTTACACTCACTTTAAAGAACAACTCAGAAACAAACTATAGTTATTCAAATTTGGGTATTTAGCAGACATTTTCTTGAAAACGAACAAAATGAGGCTACTACTTCAAGAAAAACAACTGACAGGCCGGGTGCGGCAGCTCACACCTGTAATCCCAGCACTTTGGGAGGCTGAAGCAGGCAGATCACGTGAGGTCCGGAGTTCCAGACCAGCCTGGCCAACATGGTGGAACCTCATCTCTACTAAAAACACAAAAATTAGCCGAATGTGGTGGCGTGCGCCTGTAATCCCAGCTACTTGGGAGGCTGAGGTAGGAGAATCGCTTGAACCCGGGAGGTGGAGGTTGCAGTGAGCTGAGATCGTGCCACTGCACTCCAGCCTGGCAGACAGAGCGAGATTC